>NW_028185095.1:1817592-2059819 GCF_003343005.1 Rhea americana | reverse complement strand
GGCAGGCGGCTCCCTCGTGCGGCGGCGACGCGCAGCCCTTCGCTCCTGCATCCCGCTACAAGGGGGAAAAAAAAAAACCCCAAACCCGAGCTCTTTCCTCGCTGCCGCCCCGCGGGAGCGGTTTGAACGCGGGTTTGCCGGGGGCTTTGCTCGAGGGGCAGCGCAGAGCYGCCGGCGGGGGCCGCAGCTGGCTCCCGAGGCAGGTGCCCTCGGCGGCGCGGGCGCGTCGAGCCTGGCTGCGAAAACCCCCAAACTGCTGCGGTTTAGCCAGCTGGTCTGGCAGTTGGTAATGCGAAGGCCTATTAAAATATTTGTTATTTGTTATTTAACTTCGGTTTGCTTTTTTTAAGGAATTCGGAAATAGGCTGATTAAATAAAATCGTGTGAGGTCACGCTGATTGGTAATGACACGTATTGGCAGAGATCTGGGAAAATTTGCACTACACAGACCTCTAATGGCCTGTCTTTCACTTCTATAAAATCCAGTCACCTTGTTTTCATTCTGCAAAGGAAGAAGAGCTGAAAAATATGCTGAAAATATTTTCACACTTCTGCTGAGTGGAATTTCAATTTAGTAACTGGTACATGAAGGTCTTGATCCACACAAGCTTCTGAGTCGGTGAAAACASCCCTTTTGACTTCCCTGGGAACTCAGTAGCACCATCAGAAATCAATGTTAAAAGTTTTACCCCCGCTTCTGAGTTTTGTAGGCACCTTGGCTGTAGGCGAAAACACTTTTGTTAGCCACCTGGAGATCRAGAAGTATCAATAATGTGTTTTGCTAAAGAGTTACGATGTGTCCTGTTAGGCACCTTGCTGCCTTGGATCACAGGATAGTTGGGGTGGGAAGGGACCTCTGGGGTCCCTGCTCCAAGCAGGGTCAGACCTGGTTGCTCAGGGCTTTATCCTGCTGGATCTTGAAAGCCTCTGAGGACAGAGACCGAGTGACCTTCATGAGGAACCAGTTCCCCTGCAGCTTTGAGATTTTGAGAACAGTCTTTAGAAATCTGTGATGTTCAAACTGCAGCTTATTATTTCAGGTCTTCAGAAAACTTACTCTCCAGGAGTTAATGAGGACTCTAAGGCTACTTTGGAAACTTCTCAACTGTTTAGTTAACTATGACGCCCSAAACAGTTTGAAATAATTATTTCAAGTATCATTTAATTCTTTTACTATGATAGAATTTCTCCATTTCTCTTGGAAATGCAGAATGGCTATCTTAATTAGGTACAAGTAATAGAGAAAACAATATAATTAAGTTTACCATCCTTGGGAAATGATGATACCAAAGCTTACTCCATGATGTTAAAATTTGCAAAGGGTGATTTTAAAAGCAAGAGAAAATGACTCCAAGTGACCTCTCAAGCCGGCACAAATAGAGAAGTTTCCCACGTGCAAGGGAGCCCACAGAGGCTGTACCCAGGCTTGTGCTGCGCAGGGGAGGAGGCACGGTAAGCACTGGGGGTCAAGGGAAAAACTCAGCATGGTGTRGATGTCAGAGGGGCATTTCCACAGTAATAATTCCCAAGAGAAATGGACACCACTAATGGCAGAGACTGAAACACAAAGAGGAATGGAAAGGAAGGGATGGAGAGAGAGAGGGGAAATGGCAGGAGGAAGGGAGTCCAAAAATCGCTCCTTTTCCAGTGCCCCGCTTGAAGGAGAAACTACACCYCCTTCATTCCTCTTCAAACAACCCTCTGGTCCCCATCCTAATAGATAAAGCAGGAAGCAGCAAACTCAGTGGGTTCTTTTTGGTATAAAACACAACCTGGTGGCAGGCATTTATCCTCTCACGTTCCTTAAGACCTTGAAACAAGAGAGTGGAGGATATTTGAAATCTAGTTCAGCTTTATGAACTTTGATTTCACAAGTCACAAGTTTCACAAGTATTTGTTTCATGTTAAATGAAATACGAAATCATGTTAAATTTATTATTTTTCCGTATATATGTATGCTTTTTGAAAATATGTATGTATTTTTAAAAAGTACATCTAGCTAATAAATTTGCAGTTGAGCAAGATATTTAGCTAACTCCAGACATTGGCCCCACTGGGTTATGTGCAGCTCTTTGGACTTCTGATAGCTGCAAGTGTTGCAAAAACTTCAGAAGAGACCAAGAGGTCAAATATWGTATGTGTTCGTAGATGGTGATACAGCATGAATAAATGGTGCTAGACATACGGAGATCAAATTAGTAAAACTTAGTTTCATATTAACCGTAGATAATGTGGTGTGAAATTATTTAATTACTAAAAGTCCCCAGATATTCTGGGAAACAAAAAAGCAGCAGATTGGAAGAGAAGCAATGTCAAGAGAATGGTCAAGGAGATGAACAACTGAGCCCCTTGGTGTCATACTCGTTGTTAGAGAGAGAGAAAAAGGGCAAATTCCCTTCTCTGGTGAGAGCATGAGTCCTGTTAGCTATGTTGTGCTTGTGTGTTAGGAATTTGGCCCGCAGATGTGAGAGTACATCTGCACAGATTGGTAGCAGGGTATGCCATGGCTTGATCTGCAGCGTTGGGTCTCGAGGTCTGCCCCTCAGGAGGTCTTCCCTTCTGGTCCTCCCTTTCTCCAGCATCTCACGTGTGTCCCCAGGTCTCCACTTCAGGTGGACCATGCCGTCTGCCTCCCCGGTGCTGCTTCTCCTCCGGGCGCCCACGTGGCTTGTGCAGTCTGAGTGCCTTGGCGTCTCGGGCTGCTCCTTGCTTGTGACGTACTTGTAGTCCTGAAGGTCACGTTACAACATCCAGCTGCAGAGGTTTCCTTCTCCTAAACTGCCCCAGGATCCGGGGTGAGGTGCCAACGGCATCCGTGCAAAAGACAGCTGAAAGCCAATCTCAGAGAGCCTAAGGAGCGACATTTCCTGTCAGTACACAGCTTTTCCCTAAAATCATTAGGAATCGCTTCTCTTTGCATTATATCTATGTTACTTACCATTTTATCATGTTGATGAGTTCCTCGTTCTGGAGAGCTGCTATCATTTGTAAGGGCTTCTGCAGATAACGCAACGGTAAGTCGTTGTCCAGCTCTGCGTTTACTATCTTAAGATTGAGAGTTTCTAACTTGTTTTCAGAGCAGGCTGAATATTTTCCAATAACTCCTCTCGGAGCACACGAGGAAATCTTTTTTGGAAACTCAGTGAGTCACTGTGGTTTGCTCTACTGTGCATTGCTGTACCTGGATGGATTTGTTAGATTATGCTGGGCATTAAAATTCATAAATATCAACTTCCAGTAGCAGGGAAAGCTCTCCCCCTTGCTCTTTTCTACCCTATTATTTTGTAATTTTAACTGTAAGAGTCTGCACTGTTATTTCAGCGTTTTCATGGGSTGGACTGTGAAGAAGGAAATGGAGAACGTGATTAGATGACTTAAGTTAGTCATATTATTTTAATTCTATTTAGTAGATTTCTCAGTTTTATTTCCCCTGTTCTTGTTGTTGCAATCGTCAGTGAAAGGTAAGAAAAAATTACAATATATAGAAATTCTGGTTTTGTACTTTTTTTTTTTTGATTTTGCGTCTTTAATGTAGATGCATTAAGTCACTTTAAAATATATGGCTTATTTTCTGTATGTATATTAAGCAGTCGTTGTTCTTTCATGTAATATGTTGCAGGATTTGCCCACAGTCATAGGATCTGATAAACGCACACGTCCCCAGAGGTCGGTGCTYGTCGGCATGTATTAGCTCTAGAATTACCACAGTTATCCAAATATCTGATAAATGATATAAATGATAAACCTGATAAATAGTCTACACTATTTTACAGAACTGCAACATTTTGCAACCAAAACATCGGCATCATTCTTATCTTTCATTGTTTCTCCTTAACTACAGTTGCGACAGGACAGTTGTTCTATAGCTTAAGCTTGTGGTTATTGTTAAGAGGGTTCTTCAGAACGGGCATGACCAGCTTCTTTGATCTTCAATACATTCCTCAGCATCACAGGGGAAATGTGGGCAGATACCCTTGCAACTATTTAGAATTAAYGATCCAAAAATAAATTAGAAAGAAGGTACCCAAACAGGAAGGGAAAACCTAATTTTTAAATGATCGTAGCGGAGTTACATCTCCTCCATCTTCTACACTTTCATTCCTGCTGTGTATGTGAACTTTAGAAAAGCATTTCAGCCTGAAATCCTGTGAACATTTTTTTTGAATAATTCTTCTGATTTTATTTTCATTCTTAAATACTTGGTGTCATTAGGACACACCATAACTTAGCAGAGGGGTGAGTAGGTGAAAATCCAGTCCCTGGCTGGTAATGTTTCTGTGTTACTGGGCAATTGGTAGCTGCCTTGGTTACGTTCATCCTAAGAGGTCATTGCTTTTAGGTACATTTTGCTTTAAAATCTTTAGAGGACAATTTATGTATTTTATTCTTATATATATATAAAGGATAAGAGACCTTGAAAGCAAGTGCTTGAGGGAGGTGTGGGCTTTTTTCCCTCCTTGGTGTGCACCATTTGCTCAGGCAGCTCCGTCTCTTGCTGGCAGGACCGATAAGCTCACCTTGTGTTTTGCCAGTGGCTGAGGAGAAGGATGGCTTACAGAAGTGTATTTTTTCAGTTGGTTAAAAAAGGCGAACTCAGAATAAGACTAAATGTTGCCTTGACGATGCCTGTCTGCACAAAGCGGCACTGTAAGTTTTCCTGCGTGTGTCAGCAACTCCTTTTCAAATCTACCAATTTATAAAGCTTAAAAATTTGCTTCTAATACAACATGCTGCATAATTCAGTTTAGGATTTAAAAATAAAGCATTTTTGAGAGCAGAGAACTGTTGCAACGCATGCCTGTGCTAAAGCTGTGAGAGCCTGTGTGCGCACGGAGCTACGTTAAAATCATTAGGGCTCGTTGGGGGGCAAAGACGACACAACGCGACACAGTCYGCGCAAGCAGGACCTTAAAAAGATTCACAGCAAATCAGTGGTGAGAGGTGAAACTGTGCTTTCCTAATCACTTTAGCTGGGAATTTCACTTTCCGAATGTAATACCGTAGGTAGAGAGACAAGAAGGAAAAATGAAGTGCAAGTTGTTTAACTGTTCAAGGGAGACAACAAGCTGTTTATAGTTCTGCTCTATAGCTTAATTTTTAGGACCTGCATAAATAGAATTCAATCTACCAACTGATTCGGCGAGGATAATCCATCAATATTTAATTCGGTAAGCAAGAAAAGGCTTTAAAATAATATAATGTAGTTCATGAATCAGATGCACTGTTGGATTCCATTATTAAATGTAGATATATAATATCGGTGGCATTGTGTTTGTTATTTTAATAATTCTAATTAACTTTTGGTAATTGTAGTGGATCTGCTGCCAAGTATACTGGCTATGATTATTATTCAGAGTTATTATTTTCAGCAGACAGCCAGCCAGCCAGCCAATGAATAAAAGAAGTTTTATGGCAAACTAGACTTAAACAGCACAACAAGGTTTTCTTATTGAAGAAAAATGCCTCTTGGTGAACTTCATCATTATCTGTCCGGGTTTAAGAGCTGCTGAGAGATTCAGGCAATCTTTATGATAATGTAGTAATTTACAAAAGCCCTTACAAACATTTAGTATTTCACACTTGCTCGCTGATTATTGATGATTAGTGAGATTTGTAGGAGGAAATACAAGCTTTCTCCCTTACGATTATCCTGTTCCTCTTTGCCCTTTTATGGTACCATGCTCCTTTTTTTATACCACCGTGGTGTAGTAGCAGTGGTAAGTTGAGACGCTCTGGGCAGAGACGCTGCAAACATCTTAGCTAAATAAAACTAACGCGTTTACGCAGGCGAGGCTGAGTTCTTTGCCCTTCCTTGCCCAAGCAGCCCCACCGAAGGAAGGAGCTGTGGCGCTGAGAAATGAGCCTGTATTCGTGGGATCTGCCCCTGTGATCCTGCCCGACTGCCGCTCTGACTCCGGMGATGGCACTCTGGGTCGCGCGGGCAGCTCTGCCTGCCGGGGTGAGGTCCTTCTGCCATTGCCAAAATGCTATCGCAATCAGTCAGTAAATATCACAAGCGCAATTTTGTTAGCAAAAATGAATGTTCGGTGCATGAGAGAAATAGCATTGCATTGCTGAGAAATAGACTTTAAAAAAGTAGCTTAAAAAAGCCAACGTGGTATGATATCTAGAACTTGTTTTCCAATCTGTTACCAGGAGATGTGRCTATCTATAACAGTTGGAAAGTTTTATTTTCTGCCACAGCAAGTTTTCCACGAGAAAGAACAGTTACAAGCCCAGAAATTTATACAGCCTGTCTGCTGCAAAAAGGAAACTCCGCAGCTGCCCAGCGGGTTGCAGCGGTTCTTGGTGCAAACTGGTAGGGTTCACGCCAGATCCGGTGGTGTACAGGAGCATCAGTTCCTTCTAGTCCTGAGCTTTTTCTTGAATTCGCCGCGCTTCTCGTGGGAGGGTAGTTAGTATTGAAAATGCCCCCCCTCGTTTTGTTAGCTGCGCTGGAAGGAGCTATCCTGTCTATTTGTAATTTGGAAATAGCGGATACTGTAAGCAGACTGGTTTAACCCCAGAAGGCTAGTTGAGATGTGATTCAAGACCCTAAGGTAAAAAAAAAAGGTAGCTCGGAGTGAATTTAAAGATTAACACTACAGAGAAAAATGCGTATATGGCAGCATAGGAGTGCAAAGCCGGGCTGCGCGCTGACGGCGTTATTAACAGCGAGGGACAGTCCCACTTAAACTAACTGCTAATTTCTTTCRCCGTCGAGCTAGCTGACTGCTCGTTCTTCAGAGCTCGTCGTGTTGCTTTGCTGAGAGAGTGATTGAACTTCTTCTAAGCCCCTAGACAACGCTCATCCTCAGTGTGCCCATCAGGACGTCCGTACAATTATTTCGGGCATCTTCAAAGGATTTCATTGCTGTGGAGTAGATTATTGAGATAATTTTGRTAGTAGCATGCCTCTTGGATGATAATGTGGGAAAATGAAACCTCCACCTCCCAGTGATTTTTTCCTTTTCCAAGTGATCTCTGAGATCATATATATCCTATAGATTTTTCAAATGAAATTCATCTCAAGAGGTTTTTATCTCGTTTTCTGTGTATTGCCTACTGCGATTTGGTCTCTTGTTTTTGCAAATGATGAATTTGATTTCCTGCTATCAGTGAGTATCTGCCTTTCGGTAGACTCCAAACATGAGTGGCATGATGAAAAGTATTTCCTGTATTGAAGTTTTATATTTTTGTATTAAGAACTTGCCTCTTTCTAATAACTAAGATTAGATGGCAGATTTTCTTATTTCTGCAATACAACTTGTTGTTAATCTTTATCATCAAAGTGAATAAAAATTATGCTTCTAAAGTAGTAGTAGAAAGCAATGTTGTAACCTTGTACGGCAAAAATAGAAAAAAGATGTGCAAAATGTAATAAAAGGCCAATCCCAGGATTTTTTTTCTGACTGTCAATAAGACACAGAGTTTTAAAGTGCTGTTACTAAAGAGACATTAGTGATCTATTTGCTTGTTGTTAGAAATAGGTATAGATAGATCTTAGGGACTTTTCTGCTTGAATTTTGTTTTGTTTTGTTTAGAAAATGTTCATATCAGAAATATAATAATAGTTATTTTTTATTTGGCGGTGACTATAACGTGTACAAAATAAACCAGTGTGCCTTCAGTTGCCGTAAGGTTGAGGGGACGGAGACTCTCAAGTGGACTTGCAGATCCGTGCCGTCCCGGTGCGGTGGTGCGGTGCRGGCTGCTCTCGGGAGGCGTACGCCGAATTAGCGTTGCTCCCTGCGAGCAGCATCAGTAGCTCGCTTGCCTCCGAGATCGGTGCTTGGCCCTTGTTCCCGAGGCTACTGCTACCCGGTTAACTTCTACGGCAATGGCTGTTTGCTGCCAGGCGGGAGGTGTTCGGTGAACGTCGCTTCAACCTCTGCAGTTCCAAAATTTACTGCAGCTCACACTTGACAGTTTATTTTTTTGTTTTTTATCTTCATCTCAATTACATAGTAAGATGTTCTTTTTAAAAACTTGTTTGTTATTAAGATACAAATCTCCTTATTTTAGTCATGTAGTGCGTGCCAGCGTAATGCAATACAAGAAGATTACAAGCTGATGGTTAGATGTTAATAACAGTAACACAAAACATTAAGGCAAGTGACATTTACATAAGTATCTTGATCTTAATACATGTAATTTACATATGAAAATTTAATCACCATAGAGATAAACAGCTGCAATGTTTAATTAAACTCTCCACACAAAATCAGCCTGCAAGAAGTAGTTTGTCACTGCTAATTTATCACAATTCTCATAAGTATTCTTTAAAATAAAAATGCAAAATAAATGACTCTTATTGATAATTTAACTTCTGGTTACTTTATCGTATTCTCAACAGGCTTTGATGATACAATTACAATGTGAAGATTCTAGGCTCATTTTCTCACAATTTAGAAGACAAAACATAAATATATAGAGAACAAATGTATTTGTTTACAGACTTAAGGGTCAGCAGTGTGGCAGCGCTAGAGTACAATTTAGGCAAATTTAATGCCATGATAAGTTATGTGTAATGAAGGGATACGAGAGTCTCTCTCCGTGGGACTGTTTAAGAAGGAAACAATTATAAGTGAAAATTAATGCCAGCATTATCACGGAGCTGGAACAGACTCTTAGCTCACAATATCACTGGCTAAACCACACATTTAAAACTCACGTTGTGAAATCAGAGATGTGCTGACTTTCAGAAGTTATTGAGGATTAGCCTTGGCTGCTAGTGATGTATTTTAAAGCAAAATAAAGTGCGCAGTATCTTGAAAGAAACAATTTCTATGTTTTTCTAAGGTTTCTACATGAAAAACAGAATTCAAAGGTTGAGTGGACCCTATTCATAGTACTAAGATAGCAATTACAGCAAAAAGRGATCCTTTTTGTGACTTTGGGTAGATACCAATGGAGAATAAATATGTAACTGTTAGTACCTTAAAGTACATGATTTTTAGGTGTGAAATTATCTTTTATCCCAAGTAGAACAGACTGTGTAACACAGCTGTGGACCACCATGAGGTTCTCCATCAGATAGGCCCTCTACRTACGCTAAAACCTGCCCACTTATACACATTTCCTATACCATRTTCACCCAAGGGACTGGAAAAGCTTGGTCTGCATAAGGCAAATTAAATTGTTCTATAAATTGCATGGACCAAATAAAGTGAGGACTCTCACAAAATACTATTGTTGCCTTGAGTTTGGATGTTATCTACATTGCCTTTATCTCCTTACTGCATAAGTTTTGTGTAAAGCAGCTAGATGTGATTGCTTAAGGTTATGTAGGTGGTAGGCCTGAAAATAATCTCCTGGTCTCAGAGGGCAAATGGGTTTATTTGGTCATAGGTTCAAAATTTATTATTGYTAATTTAATAAAAGTAAAAACGGGGTGAAATTCAGCTTCATATTCAYAAGTGGACTTTGTAGGAGAACTAGATGTGAATAAAAAAAAGAATCATGAATAGRTTTCACTATAATGATAGATAAATAGTGTTCCACAAATCTCCGAATTCAATTTTAAAATAATAAAACATTCTTTGTTTTACTCTGAATTCTAATTTTACAAAGCAGGTAAAATTAAAAATGAAGAAATCKAAAGCACCATAAGTTTCTATGACTCTTAGGCTTCTAAGTCACCATTGAAAAAAAGGAAGTAAGCCTTTTATTTTAAAAATGTTATCACGCCTGTATAAGTTATTTTTCCAAGACTGACTCTAGAGAGTGTTTTTTCAGTAATTATTCCAGTTCTTGAGTAAAAACCGTCCCTGAACATTGGTTGCACTTAGGGCTCGTTTCGGTTGCCCTTGGGTGCTCTGCCCGGTCTCCAGCTGTTGTGCCAGGAGCACGGAGCTCCTGTGCAGTATCTGCTTGTCCCACATGGGCGTCCTGAATACCCTAAAGCATCTGAAATGGCACAGATGCCCATGCCTAGGCAATCAGACCATGCTCTTTTACTCCAGAAATCAAGCAAAAGGGTTTAAGTGGATGTGTTAGCAATTGTAACAATCATACCTGTGAAAAAGGCAAAAATTTCCCAGTAAGTGATATTGCATTTCGTGAGATGTGCAAGGAGTAACTACCCTACCAAATAAATAAATAAATAAAATACCAAATATTCTCATTACAAGGCAAAGAATATTTCATCTTTGATTTTGATGTGGTTATAATGTGTTGGCAGGCAGCTGATCCTAAGTGGCAATTTCCTGGATACGCATACGCTGCTATTAACTGCTTTCTGTTACAATGCATATGGTCATGATTTGAAGTAGAATGTAGAATATTAGGCACAGTTCCCTTGCGATTAAAATATTTTTACTGAAAAAACAGAAGAAGCAAAATGAGGATTACATTAAATAACTAATTCTGTAACTCCAACATTTTGAATTAGGCCTGGTTGCCAAGATCCCTTTGAGATCTGTAGGTGCAGAATCTGGTAATCCTAAGAAAAGAAGAGGTACTAAATCAGAAATGGAATCATGGAAGTATAGAATCACAGAATCAGTAAGGTTGGGACCTCTGGAGAGCGTCTAGTCCAACCCCCCTGCTCAGCAGGRTCACCTAGAGCAGGTTAGACAGGGTTGCATCCAKGCRGGCCTTGAAGATCTCCAGAGAAGGAGACTCCACAACCTCTCTGGGCAACCTCGTCCAGGGCTCCRTCACTCTCACAGGGAAGAAATTCCCCCTCACGGTCAGGCAGAACTTCCTGTGGTAGGAAGTTCCTTCCTTCCTCGAAGGGCAGATGCTCCAGTCCTCTGATCGTCTTTGTAGCCCTATGCTGGACTCTCTCCAGTAGCTCCATGTCTCTCTTGTACYGGGGAGCCCAGAACTGAACACAGTACTCGAGATGAGGCCTCCCCAGGGCTGAGTAGAGGGGCAGGATCACCTCCCTCGATCAGCTGGCAACACTCTTCCTAATGCACCCCAGGATGCCATTGGCTTTCTTGGCCACAAGGGCACATTGCTGGCTCATGGTCCACCAGCACTCCCAGGTCCTTCTCTGCAGAGCTGCTTTCCAGCAGGTCAGCCCTCAGCCTGTACTGATGCCTAGGGTTATTTGTCCCTAGGTGCAGGACTCTGCACTTGCCCTTGTTGAACCTCATAAGGTTCCTCWCCACCCAGCTCTCCAGCCTGTCCAGGTCTCTCTGAATGGCAGCACAGCCCTCAGGTGTGTCAGCCACTCCTCCCAGCTTGGTAACATCAGCAAACTTGCTGAGGAGGCACTCTGTCCCCTCATCCAGGTCATTGATGAAGAAGTTGAACAGGATGGGACCCAGTACTGAGCACTGGGGGACACCACTAGCCACAGGCCTCCAGCTAGACTGCACACCACCGATGACGACCCTCTGAGCTCTGCCTTTCATCCAGTTCTCAGTCCACCTCACTGTCTGCTCGTCTAACCCACACTTCCTGAGCTTATCTAGGAGGATATTATGGGAGACAGTGTCAGAAGCCTTGCTGAAGTCAAGGTACACAACGTCCACTGCTCTGCCCTCACCTACCCAGCCAGTCATTCCATTGTAGAAGGCTATCAGGTTGGTTAAGCAGGATTTCCCCTTGGCGAATCCATGCTGGCTACTCCCGATCACCTTCTTCTCCTCCATATGTCTGGCGATGACATCCAGACTGAGCTGTTCCATCACATTTCCAGGGATGGAGGTAAGGCTGACCGGCCTATAGTTGCCTGGATTCTCCTTCCTACCCTTTTTGAAGACTGGAGTGACATTGGCTTTCTTCCAGTCCTCAGGCACCTCTCCAGTTCTCCAGGACCTTTCAAAGATGATGGAGAGTGGCCTGGCAACAACATCCACCACATCTCTCAGTACCCGTGGGTGCATTGCATCTGGGCCCATGGATTTGTGTATGCCCAGCCTGCCCAAAGGTCTCTAATCCTTTCCTCCTCAACCAAAGGGAATTCTTCCCTTCTCCAGACTTTCTCCCTCATGTCCAGGCCAGCTCTCCTGGACCCCCCTTCCCTCTAGGGCCTTAACCCATGGGATTCCACCAAATAGGTCTCTGAAGAGCCCAAAGTCCACTCTCCTGAAGTCCAGGGTTGCAGTCCTGCTTGTTGCCTTACTTCTTTCCTGCAGGATCCTGAACTCCGACATCTCATCTATTGTTATAACAAAAACAAACAAACAAACAAACAAACAAAAACAAACAAACAAACAAAAAACCCACAAATAAGGCAAAGGCCAAAAAGCCTTTTGAAATATTACTGTTTTCCAGTCCTACTACTACTGGAAGAATTCTGTTCAACTTAAGTGAATATTTGTGATGTTACTGTCTTTTTGATCACCTGAGCAGTTTCCTAGAAGTTATCTAGTTTAGTGATTTGGGATGGCATTGCTTTATTTCAGCTATTAAGCAAGAATTATGTAAAATTAAATACACTGGTTTCCTTTCCTGAGTCCATTTGTTACCTTATAACCCTCCAAAGCTCATAAAGATGAATGGAGGTATATCTGCTTACCTGAAGGCCAGTCATCTGTCATAGTACAAAAACATCCGTTTCTAAGTAAAACTTAGCTATAATATTTTTTCTCCCCCAAAATAAATTGTTGTGATTTCTGTTTAGCATGCCATGATCTCTCTTCTGGATATATTTTTCCTCAGAATTCTCTTTCTGTAGGGGAAAATATCTCTGTTTAGGCAAAAATATCTTTTTCAATGCTCAGTACTGGTGACTTTGAGAGGCTGCTGTGTGCTGGAGTCCTTCTGCATTTTAACTGTCCTCAAGCGCTATTATATTTTGTATAACCTTTCTGGATACAGGATACCCTTATACATTCAAGTTAAACTGATTATTCAGAAAGCCTTTATTTAAATTGATGATAGTGATGTATTAGTTATACATATGTAATGCCTTATTGGGGGATGGCAAGCTCTTCCGTATACAATGCAGTGGAGATGTATTGCTGCTGAGGGGCAGATCGATACATATAGATCGATATAGATAGGGGCACAGAGACACTGTGCATTTAAGTCATGTATGGTCATTAGGAATTTAGGGCATTTGGCGTCCTGTGAAATGAGGTCTAGTGCCAGCAAATCCGTCAGTCTGTAGGATAAAGGTGTCCCCAGGAATACATTGCTTTATTATTACTTTTCATTGGGGTAGTGGCCAGGTGACGCGATTCTGAGCCGGTCTTGAGGATGCTGCGGCAAGGGGCTGGCAAGGGCTTGGGTTGTCGCAGGAGGTGATGGATGGCATCGGCACAGCAGCAGAGAGAATTGCACTTGCCTTTCCATATGGGAGGGTTTTGCTAAGTTTATCCATCTGTGACACTCCTGGGAAAGACCGCAGGGGTCAGCTGCCTATTTTCCAGGATGAAACATGTTTCCACGGAAAGCGATGCCGACTTGCGGTGACCAGCCGACCAACACGGGCGGCTTCCTCGCAGCCCTGGGGAAGTGAGTGGCACTCGTGTGCCTCCTGTCTGCCTCGGTGCTCGGGCAAGGGGCACGAGGGCACGGTCCTTTAATATATATGTTCCCAGTTAYGCTTTTCTCCCTGCAGATCGCACAAAGCCTTTCTGCGATGCATGCATTATATGCACTTATAGCCCCCGGTCAGCGCCCTGAGCGATGCTCTGCTGTCCRCACCCCGCTGCGGGTAAAATCCTCCCGTCTCGGCTGGCCATTTGGTACCGTTGCACGCTGTGAGAAGAGGCATCTGCATCCTGCTTGGGAAGGGGCTTTATGTGAGCTGTGGGTGAATTAACTGCTACGTTGATTAGATTTGCAAAATCTTTTGGGATGAAAGTATTAAGTAAACACAAAATGATTAAAATCTAACTCTGACTGATTGTCGCATCCAACTGAAAATGCAGTTTATTTTCTCTTCTGGTTGAGAAATCACTGAGGTTAGGAAAACTGTGGAGTAGAAGTCAGTAAGAAGATGATTATACTTGTTTGTGTTTCCTAAGTGACAACATATAAGAGCTGGACAAGTTTGGCAATGAGYGGACAAACAAGGACTGTGTCCTTTAACTAGGATCTCACCACATAGAAAATAAATAGCTGCCTCCAACAGCAGAAACCTTTATTTCAACACTAATTARAAACAATGCAATAGCACTTTATTTGCAAAACATACGTAAGCTCCTGGAATAAGTGTAGACTTTCTCCCGTGAGAAGTGATGGGTCCCCCAGGAGATCTTTTCCCTGGGTCCACTGGTGATGTCAGTGAGTCCTTGATTAGCTGCTGACGTACGAAATTATGGGGGTCACCAAGGTTAATGAAAGGCTTCTTTATATAGCCATGCCCATGCACTGTCTCCCTCTGTCCTCTTCGGCGCTGGATTGTGTGGTGACCTCAGCAACAAAGTCAAGAGAGAAAATATACAGCGTGATATCAGTACATGCTAATCAGCGGTTCTCTGCTAATATCTAATTATTTAATAAAGAGGCAATGTGTTATTTGCAGCCCAGCATTTTTTATAAACCTGGACTGATCTCTGCAGAAGGGCTGTTCAACTGTCCCTGCAGTATTGCCACTGATTAGCTCTGTCATGTCGAATACTTTTTTGCAGGTGTGACATGCATATGAAATTGCGTCTTCACCCCGGTGATGAAGCCAGGCAGAGTTTGTCATTGCTAGGGAGCAAACATGGCTCTTCCTGCACCACCAGAAGGACAGATGGACTTGCATAAGTCGAGTGGATTTGCTTGGGTCCTGGGTGATGCCTGGAATGCAGCTAAGAGCAGGTTTTGTAAACTGCTACTGCTGGCCTCTTACAGAGGTATTTCTAATTTCTGCAACTCCACTGTGTCCTTCCTAAATACACTGCAAGAGAAGGATATCTGAGAAGAAATTACTGGTTTTATAGTTCTCTATCTACACGTTTGTGTCAACAGATTGGATTTTCTAGGAACATCCTCTTTGTCWTCTTTTAAGAGAGGGTGCTGCTGGGTCAGGTTGTGCTTTGGAAAATCCTCTCCCTTCCCCTTTGATTTGTGCCTATATTTGCATTCACTGCTGTGCAGCCTGGGTATTTGTACCTATTAATTTAATTCATCCTCCTTTAAGCATTCGGCTTAGAAAAGACTTTCCGAGTTAGAGTGACTTAAACATATGCCACACTTTCTTCAGATTAAATGAAGATTATTTCCGTATTAATTACTGTTGCCAAGTTTTCCCTTTCTAGCCACCTCAAATTCCCCTCTGTTCCTCCTGTTTCAGTTTTGCTTTTTAGCAACTTCTTTTTCCCTTTTGAGCATATCTGCCTTATTGTGAAAAAAAAAAAAATTTGTGAATTTCTTTGCTTTACCTAAATTATTCTTCTCTATATGTATTTATTTTAAGATATGGATGTGTGTATACACATTCCACTCCCCACATCCACGTTTAGGCCATGGAGTGTAACCGCATGGGTGTCCAGCCCTGAATTTTCCGTAAGGATAGTACTTTAGGTCTCAGCCAAACAAGGTATGTGCTGAAATTTAAGGACCTCTGTAGTTTCATTAAGCTTAATGCTGCCTTTGCTGTGAAATGAGGGGAGCGTAAGGAAAGGGCCTGTATTGTGCGAAGTGGCTGGTGATTCCTGGTGCATGACTGGGCAGGAGTGAGGACCATGGCAAAGTAAAAAGGGGAGAGAGCTGTATAAAGGGAGGAAGAGGTGCCTTTGGAAACCCTGTCGGAGAGAGGTTTTTGCCAGACCTTGCCGGGTGAAGGAGAAGGAGGGAGCCCCATGGAGAAGAAGCGAGGTGTCTACGTAAAGACAGAAGATGCTGGGAGTTCAAAGGAACCTGAAGAGGRGCTGGGGGGCACGTGGGAGCTGGCGGCTGAATTCCTGGAAGGCTTTTCTGCCTTCGAGAGGAGCYGGGTGACAAGGCGGAGATCAAGGTTTCCATGGCCAGAGAGGTCCCTGAGATTTGGAAGGAAATGAAATCCTCCGCAGGAAGGAGCAAGGAAGGGTCTCCAGTAGCAACAYGTATGCGCTGCTGCAATAAACCTTCGCCCAGTGGAGGAGAATATTTTGCAGGTGAGGGTGTGGGAGTAATTCAGCCTGCACGTTAAACACGGCAGGGGGACGACGGGCGGCAACGTCAGCGGCACAAGGCGCCGTGTTCAGGGCGAGCGTAGAGGTGGCTCCCGCCGGCTGGGACCAGCGCGCCGGCGGAGGCGCCGAGGGCGGGGAGACGGCTSTCGGGCCGGCGGAGGGTCCCGCTCTCCGCTGCCGTGCCCCACCGCTGCCTGCAATTTCGAGGCTGCCGGAGCTCAAGTGCTTTTCCCGCACGCGCCCCGTGCTGGCTCGGTCCCCCCTTTACGGCCGTCGAATCCCACTCCCGGCTGAGCGGCGTAGTCCGCTGCCAAAGTCCAGCTTTTAAACCGTTTTGGGGGGTTTTCACACCCTTCGGTGCTTAACTGGAGCAGTGCGAGATGGCGCTTTGTTAATATTTTTGTTTTGTTTGGTTTTGTTTTTCAATATCCTGAATTAAGCACATGAGCTGATTTAGGCTAGAACATACTAAGAAAGAGATAATTGTTCTTTTATTATTATAATAGATCAAAATAAAATCAGCTCGTGCTTCTGAAGTGGAGAGTTTTAAGAAGTGTACAGTAATTCTTTTACGGTGTTATCAAATGGCATAATAAAACAGCAAAGAGCATCTCATTTTCTAGGCTGTTTATTTTCGATGTCTTCTTTGAATTGGTAAGTATTTATATGCAGAGCTAGGATTCTGCTGGGAGTATCAGCACAGAAATCACAGAAATGATCCAGGAAGTATCACTTGATTTTAAAAGAACTGATTTTTGCACGTGCAACAGTGTACAAATTCTTTCCTGCTTATATTTACACAAACACTTAACATACAACTCTGGATGCAGAACAGATATTAATGCATGCTAATGGCAGTTAAGCATCTGAATTGCCATTTGAGTATGCAAATACCAGAATAATAATTTTAAAAGAGTTACGAGCATCTATTTAGTACCTATGGTATTTGGCATACAGCTGAAATAATTATCTATAAGCCTAAGTAATTCTGTGCACATTTTAATAAAAAATACTTCTTTTACCTACTATATAATGCTAAGAACAACTTTATACTATGAAAAATATTTCAGATTCTTCTAAGATACTTTGTTGCAGTTCTTTTTGTCCTAAAATTCCTTAGAAACTTATTGAAACTGGAGGTAAAAGATGAGGTTCGGGCTGCTCCAGAGGACCTACCGCAGGACTGCACGGCCGCAGTTTGGGAAGCAGCCGCCAGGCCCCGAGATATTCCCTGCTAGAAGCCGCATCGCCGCTGGGGRCTTTCCTGGCTCTGAGCAGGGTGCGAGCGCAGAAAAATGCAGAATTTTGAATCCTAATGTGTGAAACAGTTCAGGTAACAGTACAAAACTTCTACGTTCACCTCAATAGCATTTAACAATATTTTCCCACTCTCTGCTGAAGCGYGTGCAGAAGAGGGCAGCTCTGTTTCTGTGCCCGCTTGCTGCTCCCAGAACGGTGGCTGCCGTAAATTGGACTTTTTTTTTTTCTGTGCGCAGATTTTGTGCCCCAATTAGCACTGCTAATTGGGGCACACGAGTACATCGCACTCTCCCCTGTGGAGATTGTCAGCCAGTCAACCAGATCACTGAGTCACCAGGAGCATGACTCCAACCCTGAGTTCCTATTTAATCAGGTGCAAAATCAGAGGTGCCTCCAGGAAGGACACAGTCCTGCTGCTGGGTGTCAGTGCGAGGAGCCACTTGGGGCTCTTGCTTTCTCTTTTCTTTTTTTCCTTTTTTTTTTTTTTTTTTTTTTTTTNTTAAGGCCAGAGTTTAAACTAAAACCACAAACTGTTGGAAAGGACACTTTGCTGGTAGTTCAGGGACACGTACTCGGGACGGTTAGGGTTCCCCGTGTGCGGCGTTAGTTCTTATTCGGAGATGCGCCATTTAATGAAGAGCTGTTTCGTTTGCGGGCAGGGAATGAGCCTGGCAGAGCGTGGACCGGAGCGCTGGTGCATCTCAGAGCTCCTGCCTGGCAATGGAGAGGTGAGGCCAAATACTGAAGAAAGGCAGYGGTGCATCTTATCTGTGATGTGTCCTTCAAATATTGTAAAGTGGTAAGAGGAACATAGGCTTGAGAAGAAATCTCCTGTATGTTGACAAGTGCATAAAGTCCCATTTGTGACTCTGAGCTTCCCAGACTGGAGGAAGGTGGGTGGCAGGAACGATGGCAAGGCATGGCTGTCCTGCTTGCCACTCAGGAGCACGCTTTTGCAGCGGTGGAGGGGAAAGGAACACGTTTTATTGACATGGGGCAAAGCTGACAATCGTTTCTGGGCACTGAAGAAGCCATACGTTCATACAGATTGAAATGCRTGCGGCTGGGTGTACGGCAATACACAGCTGTCTATATTACATGCATGATTTCTTTGCAGGCAGGTAAATAAGGGCACAGTGAACTTGTACCTGGTAATGGCTGAAAAATGAGCCTGATGATGCATAATAAAAATCACTAGTGAATTAATCGTATGATGCATTCTTATGTATTTGAGGGAAAACCACTAAACATTATTTTGGAAGCTCATTTGAATTCCTCCAGATGTTTATCAAACCATGCACTCGTAAAAAGGCCAACGACAAGAGGAGTGATGGACAGTGTTGTGTGGCAGGAGGGTGGTGAAAAAGTACAGRTGTACCTCCTGGCATGAAGACACACACTGCCGAAAAATTGTGCTTGGAACAAGTGAAAATTTTAGAACAAGAAGCATTTTTAGAAAAGTGCTGCCAGGATTACCCTTATCCAAAGGGCTCTGGGAGGACACACTTCCTTAGCAAAACCCAGCTTGAGGAACGCAAGGCTCCTGGGAGAAAYGTTAAGCTCCCACGGCCTGTGCCATGGTGCTGCAGAGCTGGATGAAGTGCCCTCACTGCAAGGGACCCGGACAGCTTTACAGTGGGGAAACCTGTTCTGGCTCTTCTGGAAGCAAACCTTGAATCCATACGTTTTTGCAGGTTATAATGCAGTTTTTAGCCTGTGGGGTGTCCCAAAAGGCAATGGCCRATGTCCTGAGAGAGGAGCGTGAGCGACATTGTGCTTTGGGGAGAGGGGTCTGAGACATCTGGGCCACTCGCTTCTGTGGATTTAACAGGTTGCTCCAGACTTTGGAGTGCCATCACAACCATGGGAATCAATTTAGCTCCACTGTGCCACATGGGAAGAAAAGAAAAGTCTTCTATACTTGTCGAACAAGAATTTGTTTTTTTAAATGTGATTAAGTCAATCAACCTTTTTCCACTTATCTGTCCTTCTGCTGTCCTTCCATGGGGCATGTGCTCCCACGATGGTGAAGTCCTTTTCCTCCGTGGCTTTGAGTGATGGAGGTMTTCTTGCCAGAGCAAGGGTCAAGGGCAGGGTCTAAAAGTCTTGGCTCAAAATCATGTCAGGATCCCGAGGCAAAAGCCGGAACATGAGTTTCATTGCTCACGCAGTGCCGCAAAACCATCTCTTTCACACCTCCGAGTAGCGGGTGGCAATGTCCATTTATGAACTGTTTTTATGCGGTTAGAGTCTTTTCCAATGTGATACGGGAAAATCTGTCATTCATCAGCGTTTCCTTTTCCCCCTCTGTCCAAAAGGAATTCCTGAATTTTGTTGCCGTGTCCGATGTTTGCGCCGCTTTGGGGACAAAGTCCGCGGTCATTTCCAAGGGCCAGTGTCTCCTTTGCACGCTTGGGGTGCTGCGTGCTTTGGCGCGGCGTGGTTTCTAATGCTCTCTCTTTTCCAGCAAAAGTCTTGCAAGAGCATTTCCATCCAGAAGGAAGTGTCGGGGGCTCGCTGGGCAGGGCAGGGAAGTGCTGCTGGCGGCGCGGCGGGAGCGGGCGACGAGCCGGAGCTGCGGGGCGGCGTTCGCAGGAGAGCCGGCCCGACGGGTGCTGGCCACGCCGTGCTCGTGGACACGTGCCACGGACTGAGAAAAGCCCATGGAAAACAATAACTCCTAGGCTGCTTCTGTGAGCAATGATATATCCATAAACTCCTGAAAACTAGATCAGTGCTTCAAAAGAAGAATAATTTCTAGTTCAGGCTCTTGCGTTTGTGAGAATCACTGATTARCTGATGTTCATATTAAAAAAAAAATAGAATAACACTCTGACCCCCAGGCTCTTTGTACGTTATAAACAGAACTGTGAGCTCAGTTGTGTCCGATGTGACGTCCCCCCGCACTTTGCAGTTTTCAGCACCAGTCTCCTTGGAGTCCGTTTCCTTCACTTCKGATGCAGTGATGTGGTTGCAGTGCTGGCTCCGATACACAGAATAAACTCAGTGCGACTGCTAATGCTCTATTTTTCACAGGACAGATAAACTTCATATATATATTATATATATATGTGTGTATATATATATATATATATATGTATCAAGTTAAATATTTTTTGTCTGGTCTTTGATATAGTTGTGGCTTGCTGTGCGCAATTAGGTCCACTAGATGGTGGTAAAGACCATCGGCTGTTGCAAGGAAAAAATAGAAAAAAAGTTAAGCTTACAGCGCCCTATTTTTTAAAAAAAGCCTAAATAAATAAACGTGCTTACCTCTCTATTTTATATATTAAAACACATTGCATGTGTGAAAAAGATTAGTGCTGCTTTTGGGCAGCATGATTACACTGTGGTGCTCTCACAGGCACCACGTTGTTGTGTCAGGGTAAATATTGAGTAAAATGATTATGAATCATTGTGGCAAGTTTTAATACAGATCAGAAACGAAATTAATCCAGCTCTGTCTGACTCATCGTGGTTCTCTTTTTCTTCGGATACAAGTGAATAGTAAACAACATTTTGGCAATTTTTAGGTTAATCATGTAGAACTGATTACTCAAGAAGAATGCTATTAACATTTAGTCAATTTATGCCCTACTATGTGACAAATGAAAATTAATGTTGCTGTTTTTAAGATATCAAATGGGTCATGATTTTAAGAAAAATGATTACGCCTAAAGATAACTGATACTGATGGCTAAAGGCTAGAAGCAGCAAGCAACTTAGCAACATTCGTAAACAAGTACTGTGCTAAAGCAAACAWAGCTTAGACTGCTTGCTTGCCGCATACACAGAACTTTAGGTTGGGTCTTCTTTTGTTGTTATTTTAAAAGCAATATTCTGTTTTAGTTATCTGAGTCAATTCTCATGAAAAAAGACAAGGTTAATAATGTGCAAACATTTAATAAAAGCAGATTTTGGGGGTTTGAATGTTGTTTGGTTTTGCTGAGGATCGATCTAATTTTATGTCCTGGAATCAGTTGTTCTTGTTGGTAATGATTTAACTCTGTCTTGTTCTGATACTTTAACGTAGTTTATTGATAAAAAATGTTTTGCTGTGATCGGTACTTGTGATGCTACAGGCATTTACAACAAGTAGTGGACAAGAGAATACAGGCAGAACACSTAGGGGATAAAGGTCTTTAAGAAAATGATTTTCACTGTAGAAATATATATTTTATATCGTGTGACTGTTTCATGATTAGACTGTATGAAGAAATTTTGAACAGATGTGGAACAGGTATAAATTTATCTCATACCGTATTATGGGGTGAACTGTTACCAGCCTGCCACTGCGCAATGCTCACAACTTGCATCTCGCCAYGTGCATATGTGATGTGTTGCAGTACTTCCCCCGTAAAATAAATTTAAAAGTCTTGACCAAAATCAGAGAATTTTGAAGAACTGGGGAAAAACTCTGCTGGTCCAGTGCTTCCTCCATAGCTTAGGCTTCACAGGAAGTGATTAACGGGAGTTTTAGGGCTGGTGTTCTTATGCTTTCTAATGGAGGCAGTACATTAATGGGAAAATTTCCATTTTTGCTTTAAATCACTTTTCACATTAAAAAAATGCATTGCATATTATAGTTTCATCACATGTAACAGAGTTATGATTGGAACAAAACTTTTCAATTTTACTGATTTTAATGACTTTTTAACCCATGAACATTTAAAGGATTTTTTTAGGGGAACATTATGAACCTTATTGCAGATTTAGGATGGAAGACGAATACTAGATTCTTGAATTTCGTGTGYGTAACAAGATAGCCAGTTTTTGTGCTTCTTTAGAATGATTGCTTAACTGATTCGGTGTTCCAGCCACAGCAACCCCAAACCAATCTGTGTGAGATATAGGCTCCATTTCAGCCTTGCGAGAGCGCAGCCATCACGAAGTGGAATATATCAGGAACCATACCAGAGATGACCTTTGAAACCTRAGATGTCAGTGATTTGTGGAGCCTTGTTAAATTCGGTAATCTACRTTTCTCATTGCTTACAGCAGCGTTTTCACTTTAATTCTTCCTCCTGGGGGAGGTTGGGTTTGCATTCTGGCGAGCCGGGGTGTCCAAGTTGGGCGGTTATAAAGATTAATGTCTTTAAAAGGCTGTAAAAGGACAGCGCTGCCTGATAGCGGAGAGGCCGGCTGCTTTGGACAAGGGATCCTTGSAAAGTTTCCGGTGTCGGCTAGTGAGGGCCAGCGCGCTCGCAGCGGGAGGCAGGCAGTGACTGCAGCTCGCCTGCAGGCTCCTCCCGGGAGAAGGGAGAGCTGGCGTGCGGCTGATGGGCCGTCCCGCGCCCGCGGCTGCAGGAGCCGCCGCGCAGAGCAGCCAGTGCCTCGTAAAGGGTTGGCTTTTAAAGTCTGTTAAAAGTTGCAAAAAGAATGCAAAAAGTTGCATTCGTCTCTGCGCACRTGGACTTGGGGGAACGCACGCGTGTTTGCTGGGGTTTACAGTTTTGGCGTTTGGTTAGGGCATGTGCAAGTAGGAAGTTATTTTCCCATATTTGCTGTGGCCGCAGGAACACAGATACCACTGTTCATTCATGCTCCTTCTCGGTGTGTTTTAATGTTCATCTCGCCTTAGTTCGTGGCAGAAAGCGGTGCCTGATTTCCTGAATGGATGGTCATGTGGGGAAAATATCACTATCAGCCCTCTGGGAGCTGGTTTGCCTGCTGGGGACTTTTGAGATAAAATCTAAGRTATTGGACTTAAATTCTAATGTCTTTATTGACTTGCAACTTGGTTACTTAAGAAATTGYTTCTCTTCTTATACTAGTCTGCCTCAGCTGTAATGAGCAGGCGGTAAAATGGGAGCCCACATTGTAAATAGGAGGAAATYTTCCCCTTTCAAGGGCGACAGAATAGGAAAATCTGGGCAAAGCAAGCTGTCGGCTGTGAAACCGGCTGGATCCCTGGTGCAGGTAAAAAATAACGCATTGGGATGAGGAGCGCAGGGGGCARAGGGATGGCACGGCTTCTCTTTTTGTTAAAAGATAACTTCAAGGTCAGATTCAAGTAAGTGGGAAAACACAGCCTTAGTTTTAGTCTCCTATTATTTTAACCAACTCACCTGTGCACACCAAGCATATTGGGAACTCRCCAGGTTCTTCTCCAGTGTATCGTTACCTACAGTTCCACCATCAGTTCTCCAGCATTAAAAACTCCTGCCCACGTCAGCTCCTCAGGTCTTCTCTGATCTGGTACTGCCAAATCATTTTTCACATGTAATAGGAAGTATCTGCCTTATAGAGAAGATCTTCTAGTTTGTAGGAAAAGGTCCTTTCTCTTTCCCACGCTGCAAAGGAGATCCCAGTGCTGGCGAGCTCAGWTTGCCCCAGGTGGATTGAGGTGCCCCGTTGCCAGTGGTTGATGCTGAAAGATAAAGTAGTAGTAATCTGCAGTTTGAGGTGCAAACTGTACTGATTGTGAAAAGCAAATTAGATTTTAGAGCCTCTGTTTTCTTAGGTTTTTTTTGATCAGCTCTTAGAAGGTGTTTTATGCTGCTCAATAAATGATGAAGTGCTCTTCTTGACAAGTTAGGCCATTTAGGCATATTCTTAGTTTCTGTTTCGTTTACTGAAGTTGTGTTAAGGACAGTGAAAAGGAATTTGGTAAATGCCTAAAGTAGATAGTCAAAATGTTTATCAGGGAAATTCTGGTAAGTGTTTTGCTCTTTGCTTGAGTGCCCCAGAGAACAAGCTGTAACCATGAAGGGGTTCCAAAATGAAGGTAAGGTCAAGTTTCGTTGTCAAATTCTTGACTTGGAATGTTCTTAAAACCATCTGTGCTTAAAAAAACTGTCTATATTCCCCATCATGTGAAGACTTCAGATGAGGGTAGAATGCCTTACTAGTTTAAAAGATAGATGTTTTGTGCAAGAAACATTTGGTGAACTTGAGCTACGTGCTTTGAACTGTTACAAAACTCTGTAAAACCTCTAATTCCATTATGGTAAGCACACAGTGAAAGACTTTTTTTTCTAACCTCATATCGGACTTCTGTCTGCAACATTGTCCAAAAATGATTTTTTTTCCCTGAAGCTGAAACAATCATAGTGATGAGAAGACAGAGAGATGAAAGAAAGGCAAACGAGTTTATTATTTACAAACAAGCAATAAATATGATGAAAGGGTAGCAATTAAGAAATCTCAGAGGTAAAATAAAAGCAGCAGATCTGTTGCTATAAGGGAAAGATAGAGAGTTTCATCACAAATCAGTGGAGGACAAAGTCAAAGAGCAGAGCAGGACGAATGCTTGYGCAACCAACAATTACCTGCATCAGTCAGTGGGGTAAATCACAGAGCAGTCAAGCAGGAGGAGAACAGAGTCAGATCCACAGTGAAAACAAGCTGGTAGGGCCTTTTCTGCCCAGGAAAGGGTATGGTATTGCAAAAGTATTGAAAGATGAGCAGAAAACAGCTAAAAATATATTAAGATAAACGTGAGAGGACAGAGGTGAGAGAAAGCTGCCTTGCACAGAAGGTCAGGTGGTGCTTCTTGGTGACCTGAGGTCCATCTCCAACCATTTTAACCATGACAATCTGAATATCATGTATTTTTGCAGCTGCCTGGCCCTAAGATATATGGAGAAAGCTTAGGCTGCTGGATAGCACAGAAATACTTCTGTTAAAGATTTCTTGTAGGTCCAATATATATACCATGATACAGATCCTTTCTGTTCTCTATGTCGTTTTTAGCTTAAGTATTTTATAATAAAATAGGAAAAATGTGCCCTAAGATCCTAATCACATTTAACGGGCCAAATCCTGTAACTTGTTTCTATATACATACATTTGGATCAGAACCAGCATTTAAAAAAACTTGGTTTATTAGTGTGTTTTTTAGTAGTGTTGCAGTGCTGTGTTTTGAAGGGCGTATGATCAAGAAGTATTTTGATGTAATAAAATTGTCTCTTGTTCTTATATTGTATAGACATTTCAGAGGCATGGTAATTGCTAGAAAGCAGTGTCTGGTCTTTGTATGCTTACAGTGCCTAGAGAAATGAATTAATATGCTTTTTCTTTCAAGAACTGTTACAAGTTCCAGTTCACCTATGAAACTTAAGTAGATCACTTATTCTGGAACATCTTTGCTATCTTACATCTGACTTGCTTTGGAAAGCAAAAAATAGGCTCCTAAGTCCACAGCACATTTTCAAAAGGAGAGTTACTAAGGTGTTCTGTCTTTAAAGATACATTTTGCCATCTTAAATATGTTGATGGTAGCGTTGTTTGTATAACTTTACCAGCAAGTACTGATTTTAGTTAGCAGTGAACCAGTTAAAAGAGAAACAAAGTATTTTTTTAGCCAACTCTAGCTCCACTCAGGCCTAAATTATTATTTTTTCTTCAGAAACGGGCATTTTAATGTGTCACTTTTCAGTTCCAGCTCAATAAACAACCATTTATTTACAATTTTAAAGCAATCTTCAGCCTAGTCAGGTAAGAATTATTTCAAAGGAATAAAAACATTTTCATTTCCCATCACTGCCAAAAATGAAAAGAACATGAGTTATGACTCTTGCTATGTTGTCTTAAGTTGATTACTATGGAATGATTAAAAAACTAGCTGTGCTGTCATAGCAGAAGAGTACATTATAAGTGTAATAACAGCTTAGGGATACAATCCATCAATGCCATACTTGGAAGAAGAAGAAAAAGTTGATCTATTTCTTTGGTCATCATTTTCAGCATATTAGATGACAAATAATTGTACATTCATCAATAACAATAGATTAAAGTTGAAATGATTTATTGCTATTACAMTGCTGGTATGATGGAGCACCAGGTCACTCAAGCATTGATGGGGTCTGTATTTAATTTTCACGGGTCTCTTAGCAGAAATAATAGACAGCGAGGAAACCACCTGAAACAAGGTGGATCAAAGTTGGTGACAAGTGATTTGTAGGTTTGTTCTCCGTGAGTGGTGGACTGGAGGTAGCGGCTCCTCTGCTCGGCTCTGGGACCCGCTCCGTCAGGCAGCTCCTCACGTTCCTGCTCAGCCAGGCAGCCGAGGAAGGAAAACCCTGAGCGCAGTTCCCAGTGGCCAGGTCATTTAACAAGCAGAAAATCATCGCGAAAGTTTTTCCATTTTCTATGTGMAAATTATTTCATAAAGCATTTTTACTCATCCTGAAAGTAGCATATAAGAAAAAAAAATCACCATTGCCCAAAGATGAGAGTTGGACTGTTGTTAGAAAACACAGAGAACAATAATTTGGTGTGGGTTGATACCAGCTTTAAAACTCAAATTTTGTTTTCCTGAGGTTTCCGCTCGAACATTTTTTGAACTGGAGTTTATCATTCCATCAGGCTCTGTGCAGAAACGGGTGGATTTTGATGACTGTGTGACAGTACCCTGATTTGCTGCCAGCCTGGCTGCTTTGCTGGCTGCTGTGGAGTCTGTTTTTCTGGAGTTACTGACTCAAAAGTGGGCAAACATATTGATTGCCTCTGACTGAAGACCTCAGGGCTTCCAGCATCCATTGCTCCAAGAAAATCTGTAGAGCGTATTTCATTCCTGGAAGCCCCTCAACTGTGTTTTTTTTTTTTTTTTTTTAATGAAATAGTGAGATTTGAGTTAAGCAAAACTTGAAAGTTCTTGGATTTTGACCCAATTTTCTGGAAACTGAAACTCTGCTGATAAGAAGATGGTTTTAAAATCAGATTAAGTTTAAAATGATTTCTGCTATTATATTGCTTTTATGAATAGCCGGCTTCCAGTAAGGTTAGCATTAAAGACCRTTAAGAGCTGCCTCTGCATTTATGGTATGGAAGCCACCAGTGAGCATAATGGTGAGAGAAGGGACCACTACGAGCCAAGATCTCACTTTCTTATTGGCCAGTAATGAAAAAATGAAAAACATGGACCATTTGGATAGTATCTAAAATCCTGGAATTCCAAAATGCTCATAAATAATCACTGATGTACCATGATAATACCTCAGTGAACTGAGAAAATACAGAGACAGCAAAGATCTCTCAGGCCGCTACTGAAGCGTAGTACAGCAGAGGGCTGTGCTGCCGTTCGGAGAGACCTGGACAGGCTGGAGAGAGTCCAGCGCAGGGCTGTGAAGATGATCAGAGGGCTGGAGCATCTGCCCTATGAGGAACGGCTGCGAGAGCTGGGGCCTCTTCAGCCTGGGGAAGAGCAGACTGAGGGGGGATCTGATCAATGTGTGTAAGCACCTGAAGGGAGGGTGTCTGGGGACAGAGACAAACTCTTTTCAGTTGTCCTGTGTGACAGGACAGGAGGCAGTGGGCAGAAATTGAAGCACAGGAAGCTCCACCTGACCGTGAGGGGGAATTTCTTCACTGTGAGAGTGACGGAGCCCTGGAGCAGGTTGCCCAGAGAGGTGGTGGAGTCTCCTTCTCTGGAGATGTTAAAGGCCCGCCTGGATGCAACCCTGTCTACCATGCTCTAGGTGACCCTGCTGAGCAGGGGGGTTGGACTAGATGATCTCCAGGGGTCCCTTCCAACCCCTGGTTTTTGTAATTAGTAAAGCAGCTTTAATACCTGGCACTATACCAATGACCTGGGATAATATAAATGACCATTTATTTTAAACTAGTGATTGATTTCACGTTATTTTCTCACCTACAATCTATGCAGATGAATGTCCCATCTGTCCCTCTGGGAGCTCCAGGCAGAACCTACTTACGATAATACTAGTAAAAGTTAGAATAAGTTGTATGCAGTCTTGAAACTACAGAATTTTCAGGAATCATACTAGTTTGAAAAACCGTATCTGTCAATAAGTTGCCAAAAATAAGTGACATGAATAGGCAAAACAGTTTTAATTTTCTGTCCAGTCAAATATTCATGTATCTCGCTCAATTTTCTTTCCTCAGTAATCTAAATAATTTCCCACCTTGCTCATGATGAATGTCTTGCCAGTTCCTACTCAGTCCCTCCACTTTACACAACCTAATTAAAGAAAACATTCCATGATTGCCTATTTTTCCTCATGCATGACAACCTATTATTTTTTCTACCACCTGATTAGGGCTTTATTATCCTTGGATTTAGATTGATTTGCTGGGCACTTTAATAAAGCACTACTTAGTTTGATTTAAAGGGCTACAGGTTTCAGTCATTCATAGAATTACTCTTATAACTAACTCGCATTGTTAAGTGCTSTATAGTCTCCATGAAAAGGGATTTGTAGGTGCCATGATATGAGCTTAAAGAAATGAGGCTCACAGGTGGTGTGCCCGTCGTGTGTGTTGTTAATATTTCCACTGTGAGCAGTCAGGAGAGGACGTTTTGCAATATAATTTGTCAAGGGTGATAAATCTGTTTCATCATTTCTGTCAAGAATGGATCCTGCGTATTAAAACTACTATAAATATTTTCTCTAGATAAACCAAAACTTTCATATGATTAAATAATAATACATTTATGATGACAAATTACATTTACTATGTGTTATCTGAAATGCGAGACAAAATTAGGTAGTTAAAGTTCAAATGGATGGAGATCAGTTTTGATTTAAAATCAGGGGAATTTTATTAAGTAAATGAGATTTTCATCATTATTTTGTTATATCTAACATTCTCTTCTTTCAGAAATATTACTTAYAAGCTTATACAATGATTTAAAAAACAAGATCGCTTACATTGCAACGAAGCCTAGTTTGGTGGAAAAAGTTCAGAACTAGTTAAATGGCACCGTTAGGCCTGTCCTTCGTGCCGACGGCTTGCAGCGCGAGCGAGGAGGAGGGGAAGGTGGCGCAGCCCCGGCCCGGTGGGCGCAGGCGGCCGAGGGGCCGTGGATGGGCGTCCSGGGGCGTCCCTCCTCTGGCAAATATTTATGGCCGCTCGTGCGTTCACCGAGCGTCCCTGCTCGAGGCGCAGCGCTGCTCCCCGCGGCTCCTCCTTTACGCGTGCGGCTTGGGCGGTTTGGAGAGCGCGGCAGGGTTTTGCGGCATCCCGTCAACAGGACCAGCTCAGTGAAGCAGATGGTAGTAAGTGMATGTTGGCACGTCAAAGTGCGTTTTCAAAAGTGTAGTTGTTTCAGCTTTTGCTACTGTACCCTTTGGTCAGGAAATTTTTCGGCGTCCTGGAAAAAAAAAAATGAAACTTTCTTACTTAAAATATGTCTGTAAGACAGCTGGGACSAAGTTTTCTTATTTTACATGGCAGGACTTGCTTAAACTTGCAGAAAATGTACAGCATAGGAGACTCTAGTTCACAAGCCTGATCCGCTTGATGATGCCTGTAAGCTTGGGCATGTCTCTATGTCTTGCTGCCTAGGAACGTCAGTGCTTGCCGTGCAAGGCTTTCTGCCGTTGCAAAAGTAACCTTTACTCAAATTGTTTTATTATTTTGGAAGAACACCTATTTATAACTGGAATATGGGATAAAAGAAGCTGTAGGATTTTCTCTCCCTTCGTGATAGAGAAAATGTATCTTCTGCTTTTTCTCAAAATTGCTTCTTGAAGCGAAGTGCGGACGATGCACTTTGCACTCCTCACCATCCCTCACCAACCAGCTGTTAATGCAGCTACTCACATGCTTAAATTTAGTCACTTTTGGATTGAGACCATAGTGTTCACTCTTGCAGGCCTGGGCTGTAGGTGGGAATGGCCTGGTCCTGCCTGGCACCGGCGGACGGGCTGGCGCCATACAGTGCTGTGCAGAGCTGGCTTTGACCTAGGTGTTTCGGGAAAGTGAGGTGGACCCTTCTCACAACTCCCTCATGGTGGTTCCCTTTTCTGGAGTGCTTTGCGGACAATCTGAGAAAATGACAATGCATGAGCTAGGATTCAGGGAAAAACCACCAAAATAACACTCTAAAATGTGAAAAAATCATGGGTTTTGCTTCTGGAGAACAGAATGAGTTTCCTTGAAGGGGAAATAATTTATTTTGTGTTTGGTTTAATCATTTCCCTGATTTGGGGCACCTTCAGAAGTGCAGAAGGAGGTTATATTTGCATGAAGGCATGCTGCAAAAACAATTACAGTGAAAAGAAACAAGAGGATCGTATAAAAGCGAAGTTGCAGTGCTAAGGAGACTTAATAGCTGTAGACTGGTAGCTATTAGCTTCTAATTACTCTCAAATAATTACTGAACAGAATAGTAAATGTTGTTAGCTTACTTTAATATTCAACATAAAACATTGCTTCCAACAATAATTTACTGTTTGGTCTGCTTTAATATACACACATGTAAAACTGGCAACTTTGTAAATGTCTGTAAGAAATCCAGTTATTGTCCATTATTTTGCTGAATTGGGTGGAGGAGACCTGTATATTGTGTGCCCATATGCTTATTTTAAGTTAAACTATGACTCCATTTACTCGAAGCAAATTTAAATACTGAAAAAAATAAAATTCAAGTTGAGAAGATGAGTTAGATCTTGAAGTTTGGTTCTGGTTTCCAGAAGCCAGGAGCATCTCTCATGCTGCTGTAGAGTCACTTGCTAGCAAGCATCTCAGTTGGTACTTTGGACTTTATGGTGGGGATACGTTATTTAAAGGGAACAGATTAGTTTGTCCTGACTAGATGACCTAATTTATATTACATCATCTTCTTTGGAGATACTATGTAAAATACATCATTTTGACAATCTGGAGCCTGTCACTCAGAAAGGGTGAAATAATCTTCATCTTTTTGCTTTACCATCATCTCTTCTTATGGTGCTCACCTTTGTAGAGCCTTTTAATTAGTTCTGTACTATGAATTAAGTTTTTGAATTTCAACTTCTGTACATTTCAGTCAGTCCATTTCTGGAYTTCTGAAATTTCCGCACGTATTGAGATTTCCATTAGGGCAGGATTTCCAAATCTCACGTGGTTCCCGGTCTGTCGGCTGCCTCTGAAAGGTAGATTTCCAATACATTGCTGAATCTCTCCGTGTAAAACTTGGTTACCTTCCTCGGTTTTTACAATATCAGCCYCTTTTTCTTTTTTCCTGCAATTTCCACTTTGAACTGGAAGCAGTGAGGCTGCTTCCCGCGCGCAGCACGCGTTGCTCTCCGTTGGTCTCGCCCGAGAGCGGCAGCGGGTAACTTTTTACTGTGCCGTCTGTGAGAAGGACGCTTTCCTGACTTTGGGGGCTTTCGGCAGTGACCCAGCWGGCCGCTCCGGAGGCCGCGCGGCTGCAGCCCGGCGCGCCGTGAGACGGATCGGCGATGCCGGTGCTTACCGGGCCTCTGTGGAATTGCACGTTTCATCCTTTTTTGTTTGTTTGTTTATTTTTTTGCTGTAATTTCGATTTGCTCAGAAGCGTGAGCGGGAGGGCAATCGCATCTCGAGGCGATGAGATGGGAATCTCTGCTTCGGACGGAGCCCCAGCTGCTGTTATTCCCTTTAACATTCCAAGATTTATCACCGGATTCAGTTTTTTACAACTATTGTTTGTCATTGAAAGAACTCCAAATAACTTTTTTTTTTTTTTGAAAGGTTCTTGTGGCAGACAGTTTGGCCTCCGAAGCTATTTTAAAGGCAGGCAGAGATAGACCAAAATCTACATTTAAACTTTATACAATATTGTATATTCATAACCTAATCTTTCCTTCCTATAGCTCTGGAAAAATATACTATTTCAGTACCCTATCTTTTTTAAACTTCATAGTTGGAGATAATCACCCAAATACATAATAACAGCATCATGCAAGTACAAGAAAATATGTTCGAAATTTCCTTTTTATTGTAACACAAGATAGCGCTTCCAAAATCCCAAACTGAATTGCTTTTCAGTAGATAAGCATCAAAAAATACATTTCCTGCTTTCGGTGAAGGTGCAATAAGGTGCTATATCAGTGTAATAGTTCAGAATGATATGCTCTAGTAGTATTTTGATGAATTACATGATTATAGCTAAAATGAACACTTTCATCATGCCTGAATTAATAATGGTGGTATGATTTGGCAAGTACTCCTGCAGCGTTCTTTAACTCATCACTTCAGAAGACAGAGTTTTCGAGCCCATCCTTTGTCTCTGGGAAGCGCAGGGATCCTTTACGGTTTAAAACCACAAGAAGCAGGAGAAATGTGACAGCGGTAAARGAGAAAAAGAAACGAATGCATGCATACCTTCTCAAGCTCATCAGGGCTTAATTGGTTTATTTTTCACTGCCTTATTCCGATGTCTCGGGCGCTGAGCACTGTGTCAAAAAGAGAAAGATCAGGATTTCTTTTGGGAGAATAGGTTTGCTGTATTTTATTTCAAAGATTGTGTATTTCCAAATGAGCCTACAGACCTTTTAAGGGCTTCATTTTCTGTTAGGTTATCAGTTTTACTTGTGATCGAGATGTAGATGTAAGCGGTGTGCTCGCTTCTGTGTCTTCCAAGTTAGTTAATATATGGACAAACCCACACCATAATTTTAGTTATTCTGAGTATGGCTGTGTATTGATGTGCTCATTTCAGAACTTCTCTAGGTGATCTGATAGCATGCATTAAAATTCCTTAGATCGGGGCCTTTCRAGTTAAGTTCTTCCATAATAGTGTGAGTAAGTGTGTTGGTACAGCAATGAGAAAAACCTGCCTTGCTGCTGCCGTTATAGTATTATTTTGTGGGTAATAAATGAAGGCTGAGAGTCTTTAGGGCTGTCATCTAGTACCTTTAATGAGAACTAATCTTACTTGAAATAATAGCAATAATAATCAATCTGCTGTAGGTAAGAAATGTAAACTTTTGCTGGCTATTGTGAACAATGGTTATGTACAAAACATCAAAACCAGCTGGAGCAGATGTTCCCCTAATTATGATACACTTTATGATTACGCTGCGTACGGTGCCCCGTGCCGGTGCCCGGTGAAGCTGGGTAATGCTGCAAGTTTGTGCTGGTGCACCGACCCGTAGGAAAGGAGATGCTGTTTGGGGGCCTGTGCTCTGTTTTCCTAAGTGCTTGCTGTCCACTGAAGTTTTATTCTTGGTTAATTATTATCCTTTATGTTCGAATCAAATACTAATTTTACGCTGTGAAATATCTCAAGTTCGCTGGCGCAGAAATTCGGGCAAACATAAGGACGCGGTTCTGAGCTTGAGTTATAGGAAAAGCAACACGTGGCACGTCGGAGGTTTCGACCACAGGTCTCGCGTGGTGTGGCACGGCTGTACAGGCTGCGATCCGCGCAGGCGAGGGCTGCGACCGGCTGCTCCCGGGGGGCTCCTGCCCCCCGCKCCGCTTGCATTAGGCGCTTTGGCTACGCAGTCGTTTCTGCTCTTCAGCAGGAGCAAACTTACTGTAAAGTCCCACAAGCAGTTTTTAGCGCTTCTTGAACAAATTGTGCCAATCTTCTTAAAGCTGGGACTTTTGCATCTTAACGCAAAGTGTGGCATTAGAAGTAACCCTTTAGGCTTGCCTCGGTGGGGTTGGTTTAACAACATTATATGGTTTCCTCTGCATGTGATTGCTTTCTGCGTTTTATTTTGGTTTTGATCTTTATARAAAAGCCCCTAAATATGGTAGGGAGCAAAATGCCCGTTGGCCGTGTTTCGGGCCACCCTTTCTGCTCAGCGCCGTCGCCAGCAGACACCAGCGCTGCCTTCCCCTTCCTCCCCCATCTGCCTTCGAGCCATCGAGGGCTTTTAGGAAGCACTGCTCTTCTCCGCGGCCTTGGGGTTTGTGGTCAATAGATGCTAAATGATCTACCTGTATTTTTTTTAAGCTTTTGGGGCAGAATATATTAATTTCTGGCACTCTAATAGTATAAAACCTGTTAATAGCTTGCGAATAGAACCACCACACTGGTTTAGCTTGTGTTATAATGAAACAAATTGTAATTCTGAATTGATTTCTCCTATGGAAATACCAGCAATATAAATTACAGTGTCACTAGAATAAAAGAGGAGGGGAAAAAAGCTCTTTTTACAAGTCTCAGGATGATAATTTATAAATAAACTAAAACTAAGAAGCCTTAACAAAAAATCCCTACAGAATCTGGCATTAATAGCCTTTACTTTTAATCTGATACAATAAATCTTGTAGCTATGCATCCACAACAGAAATAACAGAAACCAGGCCATGCTGGAGTAGGTACGGGGGAGTTGAAGGGAAACATGCTCTTTTCTAATTAAAAGTATATGGTGATTTTTCTGGTATTCCAAAGTCAACAAATCATTTCTGCCAATTTATAGCCAATCAGCTTGTTCCAAAGGTTTTTTCTGTTGGACCCTTTGCCTAAAAGCAAAGCGCTATCGTCAGAGTTTCAGAACCCCTTGCAGTTCTCAGTAGTCACTTTGAGAGCTTGTCTTCGGGTCCCAAAGTGCTGTAATTTYGTGAGTGTGATCTTTAGTGAGTTCCTAGCTGTCTTGTGAATGGCAGTGTTTTAAAAGAAAGTCCAAATGCCTAATATTAATCATTTTTATGATGTTATGAATTTTTAATATGGTTTATGGATCGGAGGAAGGATGCTGTCAATAATTTGTCCAGGTAGAGGATACAGTAAGTGTCTGCGATGTAAATGGGAACAGAGAGGAGAACCAGTGCTAAGGTGTCCTGCGATGCACGTTGGCCRGAGGACAGCACTGGCTAGAGAAAAGAAGTCCTTAACCACTTGTGTTCCCACTAGTAGGTTGAAGGAACTGCCTCTACATCATATGGTGCACACCAGGAATGTGAACTAGGGATTTTCGTAGGCTCACAGYATTGACAACACCTGAGAGTCAAAGTTCTTTAGCTAGATATGAAAAAAATCATGCAGAAATCTTAAAAATGTAATAAAATAAAAATACATTGGCCTCGCTATTTGACTGCCTTAAGAAAAGCAGTAATACTCAGAACAGTCCCAAGATAATCATGGGATTTTCTCAGTAGTTATAAGGGTCTGGGRTTCAGATTTGTCTTTTCTGGGATACTAAACTTTTGGATTTTTTTCTTAAGTGTTGAAAGTGTAAGTAAGAATTAATTGTATGGTTTACTCACTGTCATGATGAGGAACACTGATCAAACTTTGTATTTCTGTATTGGTCTATGTCAATATAGGAGGACTTGGATGGGAGGTTTTACCTATGTGTCCCGCACCAACTGTGTCAGGAAAGACCTTGTTCTTGGCTATAGGATGGGTGAGTTCAAAGTGATGATTGTACCCTTATGAACTTGCTCTGCTAACATGGAGGCCTAAATTTAAGCCAAATTTCACTTGACTCATGGATGGTAATTTAGATTAAGCAAACTGTCCAGTCCTTTAAACACTTTTGTGATAAAAATAAAAACCAGATRTTCTGAATCTGCAGAGGTTTCCAGGATTAAATAAACTTCCAACACTTGGGTTAAATAAAAGATAATTTAAAAATTTGTTTCTTCATTTGTTTCTTGGCCAGTGCCAAAATGACATAAAAGTAGTAAGTATATAGGACCAATGAACTTAGTTACTGCTCAAAAGAGAAAGATGAGTTCATGACTTAGATTTGATAAATATTTATATATATTGAAATTTGAACTTATTGGGCAAACTCTATGACTAGGTAGATAAGTATATGTACCTGACTCAGTCCTCTGCTAGTGACTTAAGGTAACAGCTCTGAGCAAAACTGTAAAGCAAAGGCTTTACAGTGAACCTCGGGAGGAGCTGAGCAAAGTTATTCAAGAGTATAGYTTGTCCTGTTACTTGTATATCTGAAAGAAATTTCACATGCCACAGTACTACGCCTTTTTTTTCTCTGTTTAGAGCATTATTTTCTCCTTGAATGCCTGGGGGTGCACCAGGAGGGTTAGAATTGCATATTATGAAAATATGCTCAAAAATATTCCKCAAAAAAAGAAAACTCTATGAAAGAGAAATGCTGCTTTCCTTTTGGGTGTTTCTGTGTCATAGATGATATGTAACACGTGTGGCGTATGTACAGGGTTCCAGCGCTGGATGCAGTGCTGCTTGGTTTTAAAGATCCTTACCAGGGGAGTGATGTCAAGGCTTTCTGAGTATAATTTTTAATAACAGTAACATAAAACTCTCATTGTCTTAAGTCTATTCCTAAAACAGAGGAAACCGAGAAACCCACAAAGTCAGCGGTTGGTTGACTTGTGCCTTCCAGAATGTGAAAACATCTGACCAAGATTGTATTAACTGAAGATTAAGCGAAAAAACAAAATTTCACCCTTGTGTGGGGYGCAGGGCTGCCAGGAGCAACCATTATTCCACTGTCATCCGTTCTGCCGCAATTGCCCGTCTGATGGGAGCGCGGCGATTAGCATCACCCTTCCTTAACCACGGGCTGCGTACGCCAGACTGCTCCGTGCTACGTCGAGCCACTTAGCCACGAACCGTCGGGGTGGAGAGTGTTACTAAACGCCCTTATTTCTAGGTCACGCAGACGSAGATCATCCTGGATATTTTGCTGGACAAATTGCTAATCGCTACCTTGTTCAAAATCTGTTGGACATTTTCTGCGTGCGGCAGCCGATTGTGGGTTTTTTTAAAGCGATACGAGCAATAATATGAAGATCAAGTATGAGACCTTCATAAAATGGTATATAAAACAGCCAAGTACAGTAAACTAAACATGATACTCATTACATAAATACAATTATATTTATCAGCCTTTTATAACCACACAAAGCATTTACCAGTAAGAGTTATTTTGGAGTAGATAATTCCCAATTAACTTTTACTACTTTATTTTTGCTAATTTAGTTAGATTTAATTTTTCAAATAAAAAAAACCTGTATCAAATGGCATCTCTAACTATTACACTGGAGATGAGATATAATTAAAATGTTATGTATATGGAATTGCAGCTGATGGGAACCTCAGCTTAAACTCTTATTTTTGTCTTTATTTGATTGTTGCCTGCATTGCATAGATAACGTGATTGAATTGCAAGATGGCTGCGTGCCCACAGTGAGAGCAACGGGAGCTTGGAGAAGAGAGTGAAAGAAAAGAGTTGAAACAAAAAATACCTGCAAAATGGAACAGATCAAGGTTTGGCCTTAATTGTGTTAAGGAATACTATGGAAAGTGCTTCTCTGACCATGTAGTTTTCTTCAGTAGAGCTGGTCAGGTCTGAGGAGCTGGGCATGAAGCACCGTGGACTTGCATGGTCCAAGGTGAGACCTTGCAGGTGCCTTTCTGCACTGCAGATGCTAAGTGAGTCGGGCGCGATTTGCTCGCTGGACCTATATATAAAACTGCCCCTTCGTCTGCAGTCCCAGCATCCAGCTTGTTAACTAACTTCAACCTCTTGCAGGGCTTGGGTTTGCTTGCACTGCACATAGGGAACGTCCCCACCTCTTAATGCGTCTGAGTGYGCAGCACAAAGAGGACTCCATCTAAAATTGCCACCCAAACTACAGCTCCAAGGCAAGCTAGCTCCCTCCAGTGAGATTTTCTTCCCAGCATTTTTCAGTCTCTTTTCAGCTCCTTGTTTTCTTCAGGATGTTGGTAATACTGAGAAAGAGGCTCTTTTGGGATGGGGGATACAGAGGGAATCTGTTGAGAAAGGCTCTTCATGGTTTTGTTACTGTGTGTTTTTTTTTTTTTTTTTTTTTTTTTTTTTAATCTTTCAGAATGGAAAGAATCAACTCTTCTAAAAGGGCTTCCAACCTAGTTTTGACTTTTCTGTTTCTTTCCTGGTCTTAAAAACATAGTGGAAGTTGAAGGTGTTGGATTCAGTCATCTGAGTTCCACTATAGACCTGCTGCGTGTCAGATTCGCTGTCTGTAAGCCTGGAATAACATGACTATTCTTCCAGGGGAAGGGAAGGGTTAACGTCTGGGAAGGGCTCTGAGGCCATATCTACAGGGCACAATGTGAGATGGCACCGATGCTAATCAGCCCTTTCAGGGTTAAATATGCTGAACTGAACTGGTGGTTGCTGCAGCTGTGGAGACAGCTTTGGGGTCTGGAGGTAGCTCATGGCTCGGAGGAGGTTTGCTGGACCCAGGGCCGGCCGCAGGCTAGAGGAGCTCTCGGAGACTTTTCACAGGGGAGGTGTTGTGGAGACGCGTAATATCATTAAACCAAACCTCTCTTAATTTCATCCGTCACTAATAATTAAAATGTAAATGCAGTGTTGCTAATTGTGTTTCAGACAATATGATTTTAAACTGAAATAAATGTGAACTTCAGATGTTCAACACAGCTTAAAGACAAGAATTAATGTGTTTTACCAGAGAAGGGGGGCCTATGCTGAGGGTAAATATCAGAGCTATCTTTCTRAAGGCTTACAGTTACAGTTACAGACACCCTGTTCATTAGTTTGGATGTGTCACATTTGCTAGTATGACAAGATGTATTATGGACGAGGAATTTTACAGATGGAGAGAAATACCCATGTAAATTGTTTATTTGATTTTTTTTTCCAATATTTTCCCTTTTCCTTCTACTACCCTGGCCAACCTTGGGATAATGGAATTATTTTATGCCTTCTGCACTATCATCAGGCTTTGGATGGCTGCACAAAGGCCACTGGCAACAGAATAAGATGGCTGTAAAAAAATGCAAAAAATTGGGATGGAAAAAAAAAGGTACAACCAATAACTTGCCCTTAAATTTAAAAGGAACTAAATGAGGAACTTCTGGACAATTTATCTTGCTGTTTACAGATAACAAGTCACTTTGTTTTTATGTGCTCAGTCTAGTATTCCATAATTTATTTGAAAGAAGATGAGAAATAATGTAGATAAATGATGAAGTGTCAGGGTCTGACGCTCTTAAATGAAGCTATTATGGTCAAAGAGAAAACGTAAAACCTGCGGCTCATTATGAGAGCGTTCTACTTGTCAGTTAAGTGAAAAGGCCTGGAATGATTTCCAGTTTATTTGTCATTGCAGTTATTAAAGCTGTCTTTTTGGTGCCATGAAAATGAATTGAAGACTTTATTCGAAGTAAATTTGTACTAAAGCTTTCAGATGTATCTTATGTGAGTTCAGTGAGGCAAGAAAACAGCTTAAAAGCTGAAATATTACAAGAAGGCAACGACTGAACTCCTGAAACACAAGAATATAAAGTCTGAGGAAGTTACACAAATAAATGAACTATTTCATCTCTAGGGAAATAAAGCTTAGTTTTACTATATTGTACACTCAGACAAAGAAATCAGCCCTTGTTAGTGGCGACAAAATATTGTCTTTCACGGCACTGTGCGTGGTGCTCACTTTTATATCAAGCTATTAATTTTGGGACAACTTTACCAGAGGAATGGGGCTTCTTCATGCCATTCTGCACTGTGCAGGTTTGGAAACACCTTCTCTTAGTCAAACGGTAGATCTTATAGTAATGGCAATGTTAGGGGTCTTTGTGGTCATCGTGGCTGATGTGGCTCAACGACAGGACAGGACAGAGCCCAGGAGATGAGGGGTTCGGTGAGACCAGCCCAGTCTGACCCGTTGACCCAACTGAATGGTGACGCTAGAAGACACCACGTCTGGATCCACGGGATGGGAGATGTTGCTGGCATTTCTCTCTCTCATGAACTGGTCTTAAAGCACTTCATGAGCCTTGTGTAACTCGGCGGTTGGGATAAAGTTTTAGTTTGCTGCCAGCTGAACTCAGGCTAGCCCTGCCACTGAGGCAGTCACTGATGTTGGCCTTATTGCAAATCCCTTCTTAAGGTTCCTTCTACTACAGTCTACATCTCAAATTTATGCAGAAACCTTTCGTAAATTTGTTTTATTCTGTCTGTTGCTCTGGACTTCTTTTCCAGCAGTCATGTTCCCTGCAACTGCTTTGTATTTGCCAAGACAAATTAGTATTATACTTGGTTGGACTGTCCAAAAAGAAATTAAGTCTTTTTTAAATTGAAAGCTGTAGGAGCACTAAACCGAATGCTTCACTCCAAGCTCCAGCAGTCTTGCAGTAGTATAGCTGACACTTTATTGCAGATACTACAAATGTTATGACATGTCTTCAGGGTCAAGTTAAAAACAAAAAGGGTTCCTCACTCTCATCAGAAGTAATCTGTCAGTTTTGTCATCAGATATTATAGCAACCCTCAGTAGCAGCATCACAGTCAAAGGTTTATCAGGCTCCATAGTATATATGTACATACTCTGATTTCCAGGGGTTTATATCTGCAATAAAAATTCCCTCTGGGCTAAAACTTGGCATTCATAGCCTAAAGGGATTTTTTTTAATTAAAAAAAAAGTATAACTGAAGGTTTTCCTGAATGATAAGAACATAAAGTCTGCATTTTTAAAATATTTTAGATCTATTAAACTGGCAGACTTCAAATACTTAAGCGGCCAAATCTCTTTACATAAGAGATTGTTAAAAAGGACAGCCCAGGAAGGGGCTAGGTGGTGAAGCAGACAAGTGCTTCGTGCTCCTCGTGAGTGTAAGTGTCGAACGTTTGATGAGATACACAATTAGCAACGCGTTTCTAAAGCTCTTGGTGTCTCTTTCTATTGAAATGGTGCCTGAGGGAATTAGACATTGGAATGTCTGGTGCACAAATATGCATCATTTCTTTCTTGCTGCCCCTGGCATGGTCCTGCAGAACAGCACCTATGTGGAGAAGCTGTTTGGGTAAAGCAGACCTGCCAGTGCATGTGGTACCTTTGTGCTGAGCAGAAACCCAGGACTTTGTTTTCTACAGATGCCAATCTGGTACTTTTTTACTCCTGTTTCTGTTACACTAGCAACCAAAGTATACAAAACATGGCCAAGGCATTTAGCTGGAAATGTGCAAAGGAAAGCAAAGCAAAAAGTCGTGCCCATGTGAATGATGGATATAGAGGGGATGGAAAATATGAGCGGTCACTGTACTCTAATGGCCATGCAGGTCAAGAACATTAACCTCGAGTGTTCATTTATTGCTAGGTGATGCTGTAGGGTTGGTCTTTGAATAAGTGGTGAGGAAAGTAGAAGCACCATATAAGGTATAGAGACGTTTGTATTAAACTGTGATGAAAGCCATAGAATCATACTATCTCTTATCACTTCAGAAAATCCCATCCTTAAGCCTTCTGCCCCAGACAGACCTTATTTAAGTATTTGGAAGWGCTATGCAAAATACAGTTTGATGTAATACTCAAGCCACAGGTGCCACCTGGTCCTATTTAGAGTCTCTGTCTCAGGGACTCCTGTAACTGCCAGGGCATATTAAATGAGTCACCCAAGGCCTCTGTAAAATGCTGGCAAGCCAGTAGAAAATGAGCACTGCTATGTAACGGGGTGGGGACCACACTGTGGTATATGTACACAGATTATTATGTTGCAATTCAGTTGACTTCCTAAGAGGAGAAAAAAAAAAAAAAAAAAAAAAAAAAAAAGAAAGTGAGCAAAGAAAAGAAAATCAGCCCTGGGAGGCTTCTGTGCCACGTGAAAGGGGAATTGTCCTCAAATAACCTTGCCGGTGCTCCATTAGTGCTCTTACAGAGGTTGACCTGTTAAAGCAAGGTGAAAGCACAACTGAGACCTTCCATTAGAGGAATATAAAGGGGCTCTTGGAAGATGCTTCATGTTTTTGTTTGAATTCAGCAGTAACTGGAGAGCCCTCAGATATACCGGAGGAGAAGACCCTGCCAGAGTGCCTGCTCTGACGGTATTGCTCTCGAACTCTTCCCGCATGAGCACCTTGCCTTTGCCAGCAGAAGCTGCTTCCGAGAACTGTTAAGAAACTTAGGAAATGAGATGGAGGTCAGGGGTAGTCTAACTTTGTGGTGTTTTGTTTTTATCTTTTTTTTTTCCTCCATGTGTGTGACAAATCTATTGCTTGCTATCAAGAGTTTAACTCTTTACTTGGCTGGAACACAACTTCTTTTCACTTTGAAGTCCACCCTAGTGCTAAAGGTGGATTCAAAGGATTTTGAGCAGTCTGAGGGCAATTTTCCCATGGGCAACCGAACAATAGCGCAGAGTGCTGCAGTGTATCCCAGGCAAGGCCAGCTTGGAGAGCTGAGAAATAGGTGGGTGTTTCTTGGCAGGCTGCAAGAATTTGGGGCCTCTATCCAAAACAGAGGATTTTTTTTCCGGAGTTACTCAGTTGCTATCAATGCTGGAGAGATACAATCCAGCACCCAGGAAGTCTCTTCATCACAGATAGCCGAACAGGGCAGGCATGACCTTGATCTTTCAGTGTAATGTATTAAGAATATTCTTCTTCCAATTAACATTTTTATAATAAACTTTCACAAGTATGGATAGACCCATAAGCTTATTTTTTAGATCTGTTTTTGCATTTTTAAAAGCTGTTCCTATTCTTAGTGCCTTTGGACATATACTGAGAAGAGGAGACCCACTAGCCATCAACTACTTTGGCAAAATCAGTTCACCCATCCGTACAACATTTGTGGGCACTGGATTTGAGTGAGCATATTTAGGTGCATTATTTTCACTGACCACTGCAGCCTATTTCATACCTGCCCTGTGGCACAAATTCCCCTAGTTTCAGATGACAGCTTCATACAGTCTGCCATAAGATCTCTAGAAATGCTTAATATTTCCAATATTGGGGTAGTTCCTGATGAGTTTGAGGTAAAGGAAACTGTTTGAATTGCAAAGTCTTGTATTTAAAACCAGCAACACGGCTTTTCTTTTTGCTCTAGCAATTGCACAGATGAATGCCATTCTGTCATGCTGTAATAAACTTCCAGTTTCTGCATCAAGCAGGCTACGACTGATGGTGACAAGTCCGGCGCTCTACAGCTGGATGTAATGTTGATGGGATGGAAGAGRAAAGGACTGTCCCAAGGGAAGGAAAATGGTTTCAGTAAAGGTCCATAAATACAAATCTAAGTACTAGTGCTGGTCTATTATTACAGCCTAAAGGAAGCTCATTTAATTAATAGTTAAGCTCCTCGTCTTCAAGTTGAACCCTAGCATTAGAAAAGACCTTTTTTTTTTTTCTTTTTTTTTTTTTTTTTTTTTTTTTTTTTTGGGGGGGTAATAAAGCAGTTGCATGTCAGAAAAGACAACACCATTAAAAAAAAGCCAAAACTTTTACCAGAAACACATGTCTGTTTCTTCAGGTGTAGGAAGGAATTACTGATTAAAGCCAGGCAAAAATCTGTATCAGAATAGCCCACATCAAATAGCCACCACAATTATCCTCAGCTTTAATGAGACAGTAGAGAGGTGATGAACATACTTCTGAAAAATTCCTTTGCCATCAAACTCCTTACTGCTCTGGATGGCTTTTTGCAGTCTCTCCGTTTATGCCTGCTCCAATGTGAATAAAAAATCGGGCCAGGGTTATTCCTCCATACATTTCAGGTGAGCGCTAGCCACGGACACTGTCTGTCYGTCCATCTGCCCAGGTGGTGACGAGCCGCGGTCCCTGGGCTGCAGCGCTAGACCTCAGCTGCCTCCGGCCCCCTTGGCTGCTGGGTCCTCCTGGGGTTCGGACAATCTGCTTCATTTCCCAGTCTGTAAAACTCTAGCGAGAGCGGCTAACTTGCTGGGATTTTGCAGATGGTAATCCAGAAATATCTATGAAGTGCCTATAGAGCGCTCTAGATTTTCTAGGTGCACCTTGCTGTGGGAATGCAAGATCATCTTGGTTTTGAAATAATATTATTCTGTATTTTCATCTATATTTAACCAATTTATGTGATTAAGAGCTGGCTTTGATTCATGTTGTTTTATCCACGTTCCTATTCCCTCCAGCATTATCTGTTGTGTAGCAGTTCACCAGCTTATTTGGTTTTCTCTTTAATCACTGATACGACTTGATTTGAAACCTCTTTGAGCAGCTTATTCTGTGCAGCAGCTGTATGCCGACAGAGCAGTTTTGCCTCTCTATTACTGTGTCGGGCCACACATGTTCTTCAGGGTGCAGAAAGAGGGAGAAAATACTTATTTTTGAGGTGGTTTCTATCCTCCTAGTAGAGAGTACTGTGGTCYGTAAATCTTACACCATGTGCAAGGAAAAAGTATTCACATATCCTATCGTGGGCACTAATTAATAGGTTAGCGTGGATTTTTCCATACTGTTATTATGCAGGTAAGCTTTAGAAGGTGGTACATTGTGATTTTCAGGCTGCTGTGCTGGCGAGGATGCARAAGATGTTGCACTGGGGAGCTGGAAAGGAGCAGTCAGCCCCCGCACTCGGCCACTGGGCTCTCTCCGTGGTCCCGTGCCCGGAGATGGGACGATCCGCTTTGCCTCTGCGGGATGTGAGGTTGGGAGCAGTCTGATGGCACAATATTAACACTGAGGATGCTGAGGATCAGGGTCAGGAAGAATTTTGTATTTTGCTCGATGATGTCATCAGAGATGGAATTTTATTRTTATTGTCTTTTAGCTCATGCAGATGAGTAAAACCGAATATAAGCAGGTTTATAGAATCGGAGAAGGGAAGGATGACACCGTAGTTCAGAGTAAAGGCATAACAACGAGAGTAGTCTGTGAAAATGCTACGTTAGAAAATGGGGGACAAAGCTAAAGCTGTTAATCATCTGTCTCTGCTGACATTACAAACTTTACTAGACTTTGTATAATGCAAAAATGTAATGGTTTTTCAAAAATCTGGAAAGCTGTAAGACAAAATTTAAAGTTAATTTGACAGGCAAAATTTAAAGATGGAATGCATCTAACATTTCATTTTCTTGTAATAGCATTTCCACATACAAGTGGATTTGCATCCTGATAACGTGCAGAAAACCTTGTGAAGTAACTAGATGGTTTCATTAGCAATTTCATGTAAAACTTCTGTGTTATTCCAACTTACTGAGTACAGTGGTACTCACTGCCCTAAAATATGCAAAATTAATAGGGTGAACATCAGTAAAATGATTCCAGAGACATCCAACCTGCAAAGATAGAAATGAATTAAAGATAAAATCTATGACATTTGACTGTTCTTTTTTCCCTGCCTGATTTATCTATAATTCAGACTGCTTAACTTAAGTTAAATACAGATACCATAGTTGGAGTATTTGTTAAAGCACTATGCTGACAAGTACAGAGCGTGGGCCATTATTTCTGCTGGAGAGTCAGAGGTTTGAGCTATTCATTTTGTGGGCCGACACTCAGCACCACAATTCCTTGAATTCCCAAAGCTTTTCGTACGGCTTCCTCAAGGACAGCTATCATGTCTTAGCTGCTGCAGTGACAGATGGGATACAACGTGTCATGTGATGGATAACGCTGGAGCCACAGTACTTAATCCTTCTAGTACTAATAGCGGCATTATCATAGAGATTTATGAGAATGTCAGTTCCAAGTTCCCAGTTCCATTCATGGGTTTTTAAAACTTCAGCTGCAAAAAACATGCATCCATCCCATTAATTCTAATTATCATGGTTCATCTTCTCAGCAGTTTTGTACTCCGGAACCTTTCAGTGCAAATTAACGTACCAAAAAAGTGTATTAATTAATATTTGTAGCTTTTAATTTCTGCAAGAGTGTTGTCTGGAAGCAGCTGGCAGTACAGGGCCGCTGCTATTGAATCTTTGCCAAACAAGTGCAGATGTAATTTTGTTATCTCTTGCTTAGTCATTTACGCAAATTAATTTGAACAATTAGCCTTTTACTGGTCCTTCATGAATCATGCAAAAGGGATCTGCCAAAAAATTGCTAGTTGACAGAAAAGAATTGGTTAACATTGTAAATCTTACAAAAAGGTATTACTATGTTTGGGATAAAGAACGACTTCAGTAAAAATCTCGGTAATTTTTTTTTTTTCCCGTGGCTTGTCTGTTCCACTTTAGATGCTGATGACTGTGGGGGAAAAAGGATCGAAAGGATGAGTAAGCTGCAGAATTTGGGAGGTTTGTTCTGGGTGAACGCCARACAGGAAAGATCCTTGACCGGCCATCGCCTCGTCCGCGCGGCGCGCGGGCTTGTGCTGGGCGCCTGTCGGGTGTCCCTCCGCTGCAGGAACCAGGCTTCCCCGTGCCCGCTGCAGCCTTGCTCCCTGCGACGCCGCGTTTTGCCGCGCTCAAGGCTTAAAACTTTTAGGGGTCTGTCGCGGAGAAGGACTACTCGTGTGCTAAGGCCAGGCTTGAATGACAGCAAACTCAGCTGCCTCAGGGAATTGCGTCGTTGCTGTTTTCTTAAATACCTGACRTATTTTAGTCAAATAAGCCAAATTATCAAGACCAGCAGCGAACRGTGCCATTCAGAGACTCTGAATAATGCTGTGAGTGAAAATCTCTTACGTGCTGTTTACATGGAAGACGCAGTCACAGTTTTCTCATAACTTCTATATGTTATTTTTCTTTAAATTACATTGCACAGATATGAACCTTATACTGGATATTCCTAAATGTAACCTCTCAGGCAGATTTTACAGTATGACCGTGGCATCACAGCTGAGTTCATCTTTACCTGTGCCTTAGACTGCACTCGTAAGACGGCTGTTGCAGTTTTGCAACGTGACRGGAAGTGCTTGGGGGAAAAAATTCCCTTCCTCGGGGTCTGGGAATACAATTTGCATTGCGTCCAGAACCAATTGCATGAGCATAAAGTTACTGATCTAATTAAGTGAAGCTTAACGGTTTTGTCTAACCACTTCCCTGCCCCTCCGCCCCGGCAAGGCGGTGGCGCAGGGTGGACGCTCGGGCTGTCGCTGCTGCCGCCCAGCTGGTGTGCCTTGCAGAGCAGGTAAAGCGTGGTGGGCTTCCTTGGGCACCCAGGGCACTTCCATCTCGGTTAGCCTGAGGCTTTCCTGAAGCGTTCGCCGTAGCTGGGCGCATCGCATTAGAATTAAATGGTTTGGTAGGAATCAGAGTCGAGCTCAAACAAATGATGAGTCTCTGCTAGCTGAGCCCCGCCGTCCCTCGCTGCGGCGCAGTAAGGTATGGGTGCCTTCCTCTCTAATTGTTTTCTACAAGCTGCGCTTTCACAGCCTGTATTGTTATTTCCATTTGTCCATTTGATTGCAGAGAGAAGAGACCAGATGTTGTGTGACAAATCATAGCTATTTGCAATCTGTTGGAATTCTTATAAATCGTACTGGGGATCATTTTCTGATAACTGATCCTGCAATCACTTATGCACGTGCATCACTTCGAGCATGAGATGTCCTATTGAAGTGTGCAGATCTATTCAGAGGCTTAAATTAAGCATGCATCRTGCACATTTGTGTAAATGTTTGTGTTGTAAAATATGCTGATATTTAGGACTTGCCTGTTAGATTCACCATTGCATTAATTTACATGCAATCAAATCACATATTATTATTACACTGTAAAAACTGGTATCAGTTAGTGTTTTTACTGTAGTATGATATATATGACTCCAAATTTGGCTTAAGTATATCCTGCAACGCCGAGATCCCGTTCTGTTTACTGGTTTGTAATTCACAGCAAATAGTTCTTTCGGTAAAGTGCATCAAACCCAACTCTGTTATCCATCTGTTTTTAGGGCGTGTGGCTAATCAGGGAAGTGGTCTCTCACTGACACACTGAGAAGAATGAAGTTAGTTCCTCCGTAATTGAAAGTATCAGTAGTAAACTTGGCTGGAGCTTGATTAATGGTATATTAAAATCAGAGTCTTCATGGTGAGTGCTAGATAAGGAGTTTTGGGCAAATTACTTGGTTACTGGGAAGCCTTTAAATTTTAATCATGGAGACACTTCAGCGTCATTAGGAACTGAAAGAGACAATGGGCACCGGGAGGAAGTTATGTGAATTGATGTGCTTTTCAATCTCTTCTTCTGTGGTGATATTGAGTGATGCATGGGCTGCAATTGAGAATCCTCTTGCTCCCCATGCCTTTGATTGCTGTTGTTATAATTTAATATTATACAGTCCTTTATGATCATGGAAATCAGATGAGTTAGTTGCAGAAGATGGAAGGTTTTAGTATTAGAAAAATTAGTTTAACATCACAGTTTTTCTATGCTATCTGGCTTGGTAGCAAAATGGATGAATGCTTTAACTTGCATTTAGAATGAGTGGAAATAGAAAAACATGCTCTTTTGCACACATGTTTATTGTTTAATGTGATATTAACATTATGAGTCTCAAACATATATTTTAATTCAAAGTCCATTTTTGTATAGTGGGTATGTGTGTATCTGTCTAAGGGTGCATATATGTAACAGCTATGCTGTATCTATATTTATAGAGATGTGATATATYTAATAGCTTTATGGAATGGCTATGGAATATGCATGGAATGTGGTCGTCTCTCCTGGGTGACAGGTTCAATTCAAACAAGTGCCAATAAAACCAATACACCTAACTCCTTCACTCATCTTTTCTTTTTGCGTGGGATTTTCAAATGACTCTAAGGATGTTAGGCACTCAGCTCCAATATCATTCAATGGGCTAGAAATATTCAAAATATTTGAAGTGACAGCAGGAGCTATCAAATTCAGTCTCCTGCTTTTCCAGGCAACTGCACGATGGAATTGAGCTCATAAAGTGACCAAACTAATCTAAAGTTAGGTCATTTGTTTGCCTCCATTACTACTATTAGGAGAACCTCTCTCCTGTCTGAAGGTGTCATTTAGACATATTCTTCTAACAGTGAGAATTTATATATAGTTAGTACAGGCCTATTCATATTTGGACCAGTATTGTCTAGTGAATTAAATAGTTTTAACCCTCAGTCTTCGTTCATTTTGCTGGGCTAAATAACTCACTTTGTTTCATTCTCATCRCTTAAGAAAGGTTCACCTCTAGCCCGCCTATCTCTGTAGGCCTTCTCTGGTCCTCTTGCATATTTTGATCAGTTTTCTTCCTGTGCATGAATAATTTGAAGCACCAGGTTATCCAGACATGATAACCTGTTAACATGGGCTTGCACAACAGCATGAATATTTTCCTAATGCTAATGGGAAAACTTGGCCGTTTTCTATCCTGAGAWGCTCCATTTGCTTTTTTGTTCATGGTTGCACCGTATCAGGGRTTTATAGTCAGCATTTTGTGAACTCTTTGCCTTCTTCTGCTATTTCCAACAGCAAGTTCCAGCTGTCTGCAGAAATTCTGATGATTATTTGTCAAATGGTGAACTTTCTGTGTTACTAGAGTTTGTATTACTAAATTTTATCTTACTTCTGTCATTGCTGTCCCCAGATCATATAATTTTACCTGCATTCTGAAACTCCTTTGGGTTGGCAATGTCCTCCAAATTCATGTCATGAAAAGAATTTAATTGGTATACGAGCATTCTGTGTCAAAGTAATTATCAAAACTGTTAAATAAAATCAATTCTGACACCTTGGCCAAGAGGGATTAAAAGTGATTTGTCCAAAGTCACATTGGAATGCCGTGAAGAAGATGGTCTAAATCCCACTGTGTTCTCTAAATTACAGAAACATTCATTTTCTTTCGAAAGGGACACTTACTGGGCCATGAACTAGAAAGCTGTAAGCTAAGAAAAGATTTTCTGGGAAAGAGAGAGCTTGTTGCAAACAAAACTACTCTTACTCTGATAATGRTATTTTGTAGAAAAAGAAACTTCTTTTTGCAATACATACATCAGTTACTGTAGGAAAAGCTTGTTGGTTTTAGACTGGAATTTCTGGTCACACCAAAGGAAAACTCTCACGCAGTCCTGTTTGGCTAGAAATTCAGTGCATAAGACATTCATGTAGGCTGTAGGGAACAGCAGCCTAAGCTGCTGGCCTCAAGAAAGCATCGTACCAGCCTCCAGGTAGGTCTTCTGTGCTCCAAGTGACCTCCCCGTTCACCGATGRATTCCTCTGTCCTCCTTACTCACCTGTTTTGGTTTTCGGTTGGGTCTGTTTGCTTGTTTTCACACACTCACACACACATAACTCCCAACAGCTTTGAGAGCTCTTGGTTTCATGCTGATGTGTAGTATAAACATTTTTAAAACTATGAAACTTTTCGTGGAGTTTTCCACCTGGAATTGCCACAGCCTGGAGGCAGTGTTCTGGCAACACAGGAGAAAATGCCAGACCTGAAAGTGAGAGGAAGAAACATGTCCTGGCAGGGTGAGTTGGGCTTTTTTTTTTTTTTTTTTTTTTTTTTTTTTTCCATTTAATAAATGATGTGTACTTAGGGATTTAGAATATTAGAACAAGTCCTAGGGGGATATGGATTTAATGGAAAGGGATGAAGTTGTTGTGGAAACATATCTTTATTAAATTTTCTCATTCAGATGTTTATTATATGATTTATAGAGACTTAAGCTTATTAGGTGCCCCTTTTTAATTTGTCACATAGTGTTTGTGTATATGGATGTAGCCATGTTGCAGGCGTTACTCATAATACGTTCAGACAAAATCAAGTGCTGCAGGAAACTGCCRATCAACTGATCTACCTTCTTTTACAGTGAAAACCCTACAATTTCAACCAGTATTGGGTCATTCCAATATAAATATATTCTCTATATGCAGCATATATTCAGAAATGTTCTTGAGCTGTATGTTTTGAAAAAATTGCACTGTATAATATCATGTGGATTTTTTCTCGTGTGTGTGCCTATGACATAATATAAATAGGACCATATTCCCAGTGGTATATAATGTCCCATGATTTCACAGATACATCATTTCATGTTTACAATGTCTAATTGTGGGCTTCAAGCTGGAGAAAAATGTGAGGCATTACATATAAATATGTAATGCTTATCTAATGTGGTTTAGATTTGCCTAATCAGCCTCGTTGAAGAGTAGCCTACGTGTGACAGGCTTGGATTATTTATTAGTTTCAGACTGTGAATACAGAAAGAAGTATGGAAAGTTGGATTGAGCATCATTATTGCATTTCTAAAATGTAGGAAAGAGCTCAAAAGCTAAAATGTTTTTAATTGGTTTTGCAGCCCTCTGCAATGTCTGAGCCTGGAGACCTGGTGGGTATTGTGGAGGCATCTTGCCACTGCCATGCACCTAGCAGCTCTGTCTCCAGCCATCCCCATCCGTATCCCACCCCAGCAAATCCCTTCACGTCTGACTCTAGTCCTGGCGCGTGAGAAGCTGGAGGATGTGGGAAATCTTAGATATTAAATATTGACTGCTTCTAGATTACCTTTATACGAGGGAAACTCAACAGAACTCAACAGCCAGGGACAGACTGAGGTTCTCCTACCTGGTGGGAAGGGGCTGGATTGGAAATAAGGGGCTAGTCCGTGGTGTTACACTGACTCGTTTCCTAAAACCGTTTTTGAAAAATAATTATGGCAATTCATAGACTGCAGCTCATTTATTTAACTAAATTTCTTTTTCYCTTTCTTCCTTCCTTCCTTGCTTTCCTTCTTTTCTACCCTCCCTCTCTTCCTCTTTCTTTTTCTTCCTCTTTCTTTTTCTTCCTCTTTCTTTCCCTTTCTCCCTTTCTCCCTTTCTTTTCTCAGCACATCACTGGGAGGGGAGCAAAAAAGCAGGAAAAGATTCTGATTAAAGATCCATCATAAATTAATGAATAAAAGTATAATCCTAGTACTTCATGCTAAAGTGGAACATTTTAAAAAATCATGAAGTGAAACATAAGAACACTAGAAAAGTTTGGATTGGGGTATAAAAATTATTTGGAAGACTGTCTGCTAATCAACAGCAAATGTAAGAATCAGCTAGGTTGATAGGGCAGTGAATGCCTTGTATTTTTTATATTGGAGTTTTTCAATCAGCATTTTSTGAACATGGTTTCTCATTATGATAATGATGATGGGATTAATTATCACCATGAGAACAAGCGATAATGGTACTTTGAACTGTATTTGTCACCATATGACACAGACTATTACTTGTTTTTACGTTCTCCGGGACGTGCGTGCGCCGAAAGGAGCTGACTTGTGCGCTGAACGACAGACTGGCCGGGGWTGAGATGTCGAAAGAGGACTAACACCTGGCTGGGCAGGATTTCTGCCGTTTTGCATATTCATTACCTCATTGCATTAAGGGAGCACCAGGAAAATCATTGGAATTAGTCCTAGGGATTAGTGTTCAGCTGCAGAAAACAGTTTAAACATGACAACTTTGTTTGTTGTCTTGCTTTAACACTTCAACGTTTACAATTTTTATGTCATTAGGGAGAGGAGACTTCTCCAAACAAATCCTGTTCCTAAAGATGTCGTGCAATTTAATCACCAAAATAGGTGCACTCCGCAGTGATTAGCTCTTTCTTTCTATTTTTGTTTTAAATATCATATATGCTGTGTGCAGAGAATATCCAGTGTGAAAATCTGGTCTTTTACACTAACTAAATAGCACCTCGATATTGTAAAAAGCAGCATGATTTATTTTGTAACTCTTTTATTTTTTTGGATGGAGTCACAGGTGTTTTAAGTGAAAATATGTGGTTACCTTCAAAGGAATAATATTCTTTCATAAGTCAAATTTCCAAAAGGGCCTTTGCAAAATTCCTGCCAGATTAAGAGAGCTCATTTCAGTCCGTGTTGGAGAGGACCATAAACCAAGGGCAGACGAGCAGGCAAGGCAATGCAGGCAAATCTGCTGTGCTGCCCTTCTGGCCAGTGGGACGAGTCTCGTAAGCCTCAGATTGCTTCCACACTGCAGAAACGTGTGGTTATTAACAGCTGCGGTGGCTAAAAGGTAGGTTAAAAGCTGGAAGCGTTGGGTTTTTGATCCTTGAGCAGTGTCTGGTGAATATTTCAGAGAAGCACTTCAACAGAAAGTTAAAATGCAGAGAAATAGGAGAGGTGGCTTCAAAGCTAACTCAGCCTCCAGCCACAGTCATAACGTACGCGTAACTCTGAAGAGAGCTAATTTCCGAATCTCCTGTTCATCCCTGATTACCTGATGAATTTGCTGACAAAAATATTTGTTTGAAGTTTGTTCCCCATGCCGCTTTACCAAGTATCARTGATGTGTGAATGCCAAGACACTTTCTTTTGTCCGAAGACATCAGCAGACCGATGTGTTCTTCACACGAGTGCTTGCCCATATCAGAGAACGTGCTCCTGAGCTTCTCTCCTAGTAGTTAAATTTATTCAAGGAATGTGTAAGCAGCTTCTGGTGCTATTTAGGGTCTCTTACTATATGAACTAATTAATGTATAACTGACGTACACGTACTCATCTTTAATAATGTTATCCGATTAATAAGCAATAACTACCTCAGTAAATCAAAATTAAATGCCCACTTATGGCACTGAGTTTCAAACCRTCCTGCCTAGAGACTCTACATTGATTGATTCATTAAACATTACGTTGTCTTATGAAGATTAGTGCAAAAATCTTGTGAGCTGCTTTGCCTTTTGTTCTGTATGGAATATTTTACCAAGTAGAGCAAAATATGTGTGGAAAAACACCTGGGTGGAAGAAGGAAAATGTTTGCTGTGCTTCTTGGTAAGATATAGGTGCACTGTAGAATAGAAACAAACTCATTTTAGTCACTCAGAAAACCATGAGTAGTGCACAAATGTCAATTTTGGAAGCCAGTTTGTAAATATGAGCGCAGTTCCTGAGCTAGGATGGACTTTGCGATGCGCTTTAAGGGCGGTCTGCAAAGCGGCTCAGGTAAGTCGGGGCAGGAGCTCGCCTGGGAGCAGAGGACTCAGCTTGCCCCTTCGCTGGAGGGGTTCGGACCAGGTCTGCTGGCTCCCAAGAGGGGACGTGACCACCAGGGTTCAGGCAGAAATGGGCTCTCCTCCAGGCAGGATTGCAAGAGGGAAGGGGAATGCAGAACTGTTGGTGATTTCATAAAAGATACTGGAAGCCTGATTAGGAGYGAAGAAACAAATGGCAACATGAAGYTGGAAGGAAAGACTGGCAGCCTTCAWTCACGAAGGGAGATGCTGCTGGAGGAGGAGTTTAGGCACTTTTCAAGAGATCTGCAAAGCCTTGCGTTGCCTATGGACTTTCCAACAGGCACTGTCAGAATGATGCAGTCACCCTCAAGTTTAGGTCACAAGTGGAAGTTTAACAGAAGAAGAAAAATTCAAATTATTCCTCTTAGTGCAAGCTTTCYATGTCAGTTATACTAGTCTATTTTGGCTGCCTACCTTATACATAATCAGAGGTCCTTGTTAGCTATATTTCGCAAGAGGTAGTTTTCTATTGCACTAAAGCTAATCTCTAGGGAGAGATACATTTTCAGTATTATTATTTCCTAGAACTACATTTCTCCCAAACTTCCAGACATACGGCCAGCTTCRCCATGTATGCATTAAATCTGTTGGCTATTCCAGTATTTATCATATGTTCCAATTCAGGTTTTTGCCATTCTGCACTCATTGAACGCTAGCAGACGTTACCCAGAGTGACGATCGCACGATACCTCGAGCACTGAAGGCCAAATTTACAGAGTGATTAGTTCATGGAGTTTAGATTGGTAAGTGAAGAAATGTAAACTTACAGTGATAGAATTATATTTGTTGTCTGTATTTTGCTTTCAAGTATAGTGAGTTATGCAATCTTTAAGTATTTTTTCTTGCTATGGTTTCTAATATTGTTTTGAGTTGGCGTTTATTTATGGTCTACCATAATTTTATCTTGAATATTTTTTTTCTGGTACTGAAAGCTATTCATTGTGAAATGGAATAAAATCAGTGAAATACAGCATGTAAGCAGCATTTCTGGTCACAGCTAGCCTCTGCTTATGGTAAATTTTGTACAGTAAAATGCCTTGGTRTTGTATTTACTTCTACATTTAGGAGTCTTTGCCTTTAACAAAGCTATTCCAAGAGCAAGAATTTAACAGYGTGATTACTTTTTACTTTTCTGTGAAACTCTATTTTTTGCCACTGTGCTAACCTGCRGAAGATGAAGATACATCTTCACTTTCCTTTAAACTTTTTCCAATCGTTCCTTTTTAACTCATTCCTCTAACAGTCCGTTTTAGGCACAACTCTGACAGCAAAACCTATGAGGGTTTTCAAATTCAATAACCACGAGTGGAAGGAAGGCATCCCTCATCTCAGCTTCAGCTGAGGAACTGCAGATCCTTAACGCTACCCTGTGCACTGGAGGTCTTCAAAGCCATCAATCTGTCGAAAATACGCCGGCAGCTCGGAGTGGTTCGGCGGTGCCCGCAATGTGCGGCGCCGCTCTCGAGGTCGGTGCTTGTAGACCGCTGCGAAGGAGATGACTTTCGAGGCGAAAGGTTGAGGTTTCTGCTTCCGCAGCACCTTGCACGCCCAAACGTACCGCGGGCAGGAGACCTGCCTTCGCCCGGAAAGCGGGCAGCGCCGCGACGGTCGGGACGTGCTAAAAGAGAGGTTCGAAGTGCAAACGTATTGTTGCCCACTATAAGATTTTTTTAAAGAATTTGTAGAATATAAGCCTAATTCAAAACCTGTGCATCGTCTTTCCGATTTCCACTTCCATCACTGTCAGTCTGCTCTTTCCCTGATTGCAAAAGAGCAGTTTGCAATGGTTTGCAACAACTGCTGTTTAGATTTTCGAGGTCTTACACTGGGCAGAATTCAAATGTTTGCATTCAGAATTACCATTTCACTATGAGATATTTCTCTATCCCTTCCTCCTGAGCTTGCTTTTCTGAAATACACAGCACACTTTTGGAGTTACCAGGATTTCTTTGGAATAAGAAGTTTCCACATTTGTCAGTTGGCATAGTCTCTCTCTTCTTCCCCCTCCCCCCCAAAATAGTTTTCAACAAAGCTGTTAATTACAATATCTTCCTTAAGTAATACCACCATTTTTAACTATGTTAAATGTTATGTTATATGTTATATGAGGTTGTATATGGGTGCTCAWATTAGCAAGGTAATTGGAATATACTGTGATTGCTGATCCTCATATGCTGTTGAATTAAAAAATATAGAAAAGTGTTTTCTGTAAAACTTTAGATATTTTTGCTTCCTTTGTGCTTTTAACATAATGCTTTGGTCTGTTCAGGGTAACAGAAAAAGGTGTTTCTCCCAGAGCTTATCCCATTTCCTATTACAAAATACTTGATTTAGTTTCTCCTCCTTCAGCAGTCTACTGATGTTTATTATTAGTGCACCCTTCTATGAAAACCTTGGTTATGCAAACGTACAAAAGGTTTTTTTTTTTTGTTACATACTGACTGCTGTTTTTTTCTGCAGCGGATTTCAAGGCGCTTTCCTTGTGGTAGTGAAAGACCTCTAAATACCTTGATTCTCAGCACAAGAGACTTTATATGTGTAGAGAAAAAAAAAATCTATATTTATATCTATAGGGATATTTGCATTTAGGTAAAGACAGACAATATTATCTCTTCGTTGTAGACTGTAGGGAAAAGGCTGATAGATTTTCCGTGAAACAAACTCTTTCTAAGGTTTAAACTTGCCAGCTAAACTGTGAAAYGTGCAAGGCCGGTGTCCCGAATCTGCCAGCTGAGGCAGGCGGTGGTGGTAGCTCTTGGTGAAGGAGGAGGAGGACCCTGCCTGGGGGGACCCAGGAGGACCCTGGGGCAGCAGGAGGGCGCAGGCTGCGCGAGCGTTCAGCCCCGKGTCCCTCCGGGTGAAGGGAGCAATGCTGAGGAAAGCGCTCAAGGACTCCRAAATCGCCATGGGAAGAGTTTTGCTTTCATTCGCTGAGATACGTTTCTGACGGGTTTCTTTCCTCCTAATCCAGTTTTCTTTGCTGCCGTCGTCTCGGTACATGGGTGCTTTTTGCATACTAATATTCTGCAGGTTCTCTGGGGAATGTGTTGATGCTGCATAAGACTTTGAGRTTAGTTTCCAAAGGGACCTGTGGCTCTTTGAGCCTGCTTCCTGCCCCGTCGGCATCACTTGGCGTAGGGCTTGCGCGTAGCGTGGGTGACCGAACGTCGCTGACTTCACCTTCACCTCCAATACACCTTTTTAGACTACTTGTACATGTATTTTTAGCCCTCAAAAATGTCACCTGCTAACTATCAGTTTTAAAGGAGTGTTAAGACTCCTCATGAAAATAGTGGTAAACAACAGAAAAGGGTTTTTTTTCATGTTAAAATTCAAACATATGTGAGGATTTAGCATATATATGCTTTAGGAAGGCAAGATGAGGATTCAACATGCAAGTTTAAGGTTGCTCACTTCTACTTTGAGATTGGTGATGCTGAATCACTCCACTGCTGTAGTACACCTGCTCCTGTACCACCTGCTTCTTTTCCACCAGTGTAATATAGTGGCATTCACACTTAAGTGAGTCCATTTTTAGCTCTGACAACAGCAGTTTCCTCTGTGCTTTGAAAAGTCGCAGAGAGGAGGAGACATTATGCATGGTCACTCTCGCAGTGCACCGTTTAGTCCTGCAGCTGATTAGCGTTTCCTTTGCAGATACTGGAAGGGATGCAGATACATTCCAGTCTTTCCGGCATTAGAAAATAAAGCTTGCAGKCTAAACCAGTAAGTCAGTTAGATACCCAACAAGCATCAAAATGTAGTGGGGGTTGGGTGTTTGAAGCCCTTCGGCTCCCTTTGAGAACACAGCTTGATGAATTCTGCCCATAATTTCTGATTTATAGGAATACTTCTTAGTTCAAGACTTAGTCCACCTTTCCTTTCCCYCCCTTTGCTTTTGATTTCTTTGTCTCTGGTCTTTGTCTTTTGTCAGGAAATACAATTTTATTTCAAGCTGCCCTTGTGCCCTGCTCTGGCAAGTCTACAGATGCATTTTGGGCCAAATTCTGAGCGCCTTAAGTTTATAGTCGGTTGGATTTCTGCAAGGCAAGTACGACTGTGTGTCCTCTSTGTAACATCACAGAGATGATGAGTGGTTCTGATATGTTAATGCTAATCTCCAGATCACTGGATCTTCTGTTCCAGAAGCAAATGACACACTTGTGCTGCAGAAACACTGGTGCTGACCCCAAGCCTCYAGTGCATTAGTTGCTTTGCTGCAATACCTTTGGGCAAAGCCATTCAACCATATCGCAAACAACTTGCTTTAAGACTGGAGCACATACTGTTTACTGTATAATCCTCTCTAAATGCTCTATTTTTTTTTTCTGGAGTGAAGATTAAAGAACAGAATTACATTGGAACTGGTGGAGGCATGATCCATGCCCCCTTGATTATATGGAAACATTAAAATATCATCAGCATGTTAATTTTATCATCTGAACTGTATGAGATTTATTCATATCTCTTATCTATTACATTAGTCTGGAAATACAATTTATTCTGATGGCGGGAATGTCAGGCAGAGAGACCAAAAACATCTGGACTTCTTAATATGAAACAAATTTTCTAGAATGTATATTGCCACTTTAAAATTAATTCTGCTAATAAGGAGGCAGAAATCTCATAGCTTATTGATCTTTCAAAATAAGGCCCCAAGTCTATACTGGGATAAGACAGGTAGATCCGAGGAAGGTTCCTGAGGATTTGTAGTTCACTTATCTTCTGTTACATTTTCAAGTATCAAATGCAATAGATTATTTTAGCATCCTAATATAAAATACACAGCAGCAGATAAAACCCAGCCATTGCAAACGAGAGGATTAATAAAAATCAATGAAATTTCCCCTAGAAAAACAACATATCTTAAACATTTTCCAAGTCTGAATTGGTGGATTTTCTTTCTAAACATGTAAAATCAATATTAATTAAAAGCAACCATTAAGAAGCCCTAGCCCACTGAAAGACAGTTTTCATTTAAAAAAAATATATTGTATTACCCAGGCTAGAGTATCACAGCACCTTTGCAGACACGGAGCAGCGGCGGTGACGTTTCTCCCTGCTCTTCGTTTTCGCGGGAGCTCGAGCTGGGCAGCGCGAGGACGTGGAGAGCCGCAGCCTGGCGCCCGCCCGGCCCTCGCCCAGTCCAATTTTACTTGGAGAGCAGAGAAGAAAGCAGAGGAGCACTCTCTAATTCGACAGCTCTTCCAGACTGCTCCAGGATGGCTGCATTTATATACTAAAAGTTCGAGGCCAGCCCGTAGCAGTAACTTGGCGATTGTTCTGGGAAGACTCTCAGCAGAGCTATCTTACGCTCAAGCAAACCGGCATCTGTAAGATTAAGAATTATATGCCAGGGCTTTGACACAACCATCAGTTATGCTAGATGCAAATAATTTATTCTTTGTCAGTTCAAATATACAATCTTGTTTGGATGGCTTAAATTTATACTGGCACCAAAATACAGTGAATGATATTATTTAAGTGCAGTGTTGAAGCCACAGATATGCATCTCTGATGACCCAAAAAGTGGAAGAAAAATGTTAGTTATATTTTCTGAGAGTAACTCATCATCGTTATGCAGTGCGAGCTGATGTAATAACTTCTGCTTGTTGTGCAGTAACATAACACGAGCTGCAAGGAGCTCTGTGCTGCCCTTACGTGCACCCTGCCCGGCATCCGCAGGTGACATTGCCRTCACTGTGATTTCGGCTCAGAACAGCCAAACCTTGGCAAGGGGAACTGACCGCTGTATTTCATTGCCACATCGTATTTCTTTTACCTTCCAGAACATGCAGATTATACATGACTGCAAAAAAAAATGACAGTGTGCTTTTCTTAAAAGTGCCTCGTGAAATACTGAACTTCCTTGTATTTTTTTTTCTTTACTGGATGATTGGCCCTTCCCCACCCTCAAAATTGCACTTAATTCTGTTGTGTAATGGTGCTAAATAATTTCTTATTTTATTTTTTGACTTAATTCATTTGGGGGTTTTAGTTGGTGAGAACATTGCYTTCCTTCCATTTTAGCATCTGGATACTGGGGGACTTCAATTGAAGTGGCACATGACATTTAATTTAAAATTGTAAAATATTCAATTCAGACTTTCCAAAGAAGGGAAAAGCACATATAGAAAAAGCATGAGAGAAGTTAAGGCAGTTGCTCTTGCAGAACTTCTCTTTTGACAAGACGAGGCTGAGTGAGACAGTTTACTCGGGATGCTAAGAGGCTGCTCAGGCGTTACTGTGGAAAAACAGGAGAAAATACAGATTCAGTTCAGGGAAGATGAATGCAAACACTTAACTTTATGCACAGAGAGTAGTCCAGTGTGTAAAGTTAAATGGGAGTCTAAGTATCTCCAAGATTAAGGCCTTTRGCTTAATACTTAAGATACTTAAATAGTATCTTAAACATTTAGTTCATGTTTGGCAAGACTGTCAAATTATTTGTTCCTGTACCATCAGCTGAAATTTCTGCTCATTTTATAGGACTGAGCTTATATGGATTTACTGGACAACAGAATAAGAGAAATTTAAGACACGCATCCTAAGCTGAGTTCATAACAGCCCACATTTCCAATAACAAAACTAGCGGTGACAGTGATATATGGCTTTTTTTATGAGACCTGATAACTGATGGATATGTGATCTTATAAATGCTTAGACAAACTAATGCACATAATTATATTTTCCATTTGAAGTCTATTGCTAGGCATTCTAATACAATATCATTAGTCGAAATGGCCACAATGATACAGCTTGGGCAGTTTGTCACAGTAATTACAGGGTGATTATTTTTGACTGGAATAAAGATTTCAGTTTTAGTATGGTAGAAAGCATAATCACAAATTAGAAACAGTCTCAGAATAAAAAAATATCAGGGATAGGGGCTTTAAATGTGGATTATAATGTAATTCTAAAACAATTTCTTTAAGAAGTGCACTCGTTTGGCAGAATGTGTGATTTCTATCAGGTTTATTCCAAGTTCCTGCCCAAAAGGATGGCACTTGTCTAATTAACAGTTCCATTGTTTAAGGTTTTTATAAAAGGGAAAATGTGGGCATGGTAAGAAAGGTTTGAGTTATAATTTACATATCTGCTAATATARGCTTTCTTTTTTCAATTGACAAAAAAATAGATCATTTGTCTTCRCTGTTTTCAGGATGGTTGATTAAAGTAGACAGTGTCCTAACATCTGTATTGAAAACTATATTAATCAATTGATTAATCAYGAGGCATTAATCAAAATCTTCCTTAAGTGTTTTAGTTTTGGAGCAGCTCTTAGTATTTTCTCTCAGATTCCTTTTAAGGTGTCCATTATAAAGATTAAATTTGGGTGGTAAATATTGAGGGGTTGAGGCACATGTGGCTTTCCACTTGAAGGTCACAGCCATTGCTCATTAGTGTTACTTTTAATGGGATAAGAAGCAAAAGTTTTTAATATGTGACTACATCAATTAATCAAATACACATTTGATTTCCTTTCCAGTAAGCAGTCCATATTTTCTGCATGTGCAAAGAAATTCCTGGTGTTCTGCGGCCGCGGGAACTTCAGGCTACGCTGAAGAATATCCCACATATTTAGGGCGTTTAAATTGTGCATATGGACCTAACAAACTGATGCACTTCCTATAATAAAGTACGTTATTCTCTGCTATATTTAAATATTCTGCTTTACACAAATCCATTTAAGGGAGTCCCGATCAGCTTTCAGTAAGGCTCTATTTAAACAATCATCTCATTTACCCTCTCCAGCAAATGTAAAACTTCAGATTGCTGGGCATGAAGTGTTGTAGAATGAAAGAAGTTATTCTGAGTATTTAGTTGATTCAAGTGAACCATGGAAGACCTGTGCARCGAAGCTGATCATCTGAGAATTTCACTCTGTTTGTTTTTCCTCTGTTCCTGTTTGTTTTTCCAGCCTGAAACATTACATACCGGTACTCAAGTAAATGTATTTTGTGAAGCATCAATTACAGTACAAAAGAAAACCACTGATTGCACAACTCTTCATGTGCATAAAAATGTTTCTTCATCTTGCAGTCCCTCTGCAAGTGATTCTTTAAGAAAGATTTACTGAATCCTCGCRGTGGCTGTTTGATAGATTGGAAATACCTTCTTTCTAAGGTATGCTTCCCACCCCCCGCAAAAAAAGCAAGAAAAACAAAAGAAACGCCCCCAAACCAACTATATATTATTTATATTTGTTTGGATTTAAAAGTACACCAAAAAAAAAAAAAAAAGTGCATCTGGCATTCCCATCACCTTTGGCAGAGGTTTAAAGAGCCACAAAAATCAAAGCGTGGCAAATGAAATCCTGCAGCCACTTCCCCGGCGCCTGCAGAAGCTGCCTTGAAACCCGCGTCCTAGGCAGGGCCCTTTCTGCGCCYGGGCACGGGTTGCTTCCTCCTAATTTTACCGCGCTCGTCCTGCGCCTTTTCTGGGGGCGGGCGCCCCGGGGAGCCTCGCGCGGCCGCGCGCCCCGGCGCCTGCCCCGCGGCCCCCCGGCCGCTCCTGCCCCTCTCCACCCGCCCAGCGCCTGAGCCCGCAGAGCCCCTCCGACGCGCCTTTACCCGTCGGTGCACGTTGCAGTAGGGTTACCGTGTACCGAGAACCGTGCAAACGCCCCGGACATTTTGCACGCGTTTAAAAACGATACCGGGCCACTTGTYGTATAATTATGTGAAAAAGAAACATGTGTCTTAAAGCCTTGAAATAATCAACAATGCATATTTGGAAATAAAATAAAACCTACCCCTGTGCTGTTCTTCCACAGCTGAGTTCTGTTTTCATTTTGCTATTGATGGTGAAGGCTGCTTGCCTTCAGCAGGAAAGGAAATGCAATCTGCATAATTCCCATTAGTTCTTCATCGTGCAAATATATGCTGATAATAATTCTGTATTGGGTTAGTTTGTGGCTAATCATCTTTATACTTAGCAGCAGGTGCTGCGGCAGCACTGGAAAAAGTATCGTGCATTTAAGGAATTGCTGCTSTACAATTTATCTGTAATGCACCTTTCTTTTTAATAAAATTATGCTCAACCGTTCATCAGTTCAGCTCGTGGAAAACACTACTGCGATATTGGCGTGTAGGCTTTATCACTATTTTATTACCAAATGCCACTGATATATTTTTTTAATGGAAACATGGACCAGAGAAAGGAGCTATTGAAATATGTGAATGAGTTAGCACCTAGAGGCTGCTCTGCGTTTCGGATTATGAAGAAGATAGAAATGAAACATTTTCAGACCGTTCTGAGTGTAAGTGTGGGAAATAAGTTTGTCATTTAAAGCCAATATGGTTTSGTTAGAAAAAGATGAGGAGGTGAATACAGGCTTATAAGAAACCTGATCATTAAGTGCTRTTGGTTGTCAGAATTTTGAAAGGGGAAAATTAAAGGAACTGTAGAAAGTGTCTTGAAAAAAAAAAGAAAGTGGAGTGGTTTAATAAAGTCACAGAGGCTATATKTTATTTTTTGACATATTTTTTCCAGTGTCTGCAATAACTACAATGAAAAAAAATATCCTTTAACCATTGCCAAAAAATTGAAATTTCTGCTGTTGCCTGAATTGTGACTAATATCTTTCTTCCTAATATGCATTCTGTTTTCACTTCCCAGCTTTCTTCCYCAGGAAGAGGATAAGAAACAAATCAAACTTGTACCTAACATGAAGAAAAACACATGTACCAACATAAAAAAAATCAAAATAAAGAAAAGCATGAGAAATGAACTGGAAAGTCTGGATAAAAAAACTTGAAGACACTAGAAGATGGAAATATAAAACAAAATTGAAACAATAGTCAAAGGAAATCCAAAGAATTTTCATAATGCAAAAAAAAAAAAAGCATGTTGGCTAGAAGTGAAGGAAGGAGAATACAGAAAAGGAAAAGTATCCAAAAAAAGAAAAGTAAAAAGAAGGGAAGAATGAAGAAAAATTTTCAAAAGAAGGAAGCAAAAGCAACGGGCGTAGTATGTGTGTTAAATTATTGTAAGGACAATTCTCTGCAAAATGTTTTCCTACGATATAGTAACTTTCATTGAGCAATTATTTAGTCCTCTTGAACTCTTATGTAAGACAACATGCCGCAGAGTCTGCCTAAAGCACGCAGTCTTCAAAACCAAGTACCAGGAGCTGGAGTTAGTTTCCATTTGCAATGATTAGAGATGGACAAATCCAGTAGAAAGCAAGAGATTTTGCCAAGATAAAACCYCGAAGTGAAAAATATCAACAAAAAAATTGTTTGATTTAAATCATTGTGAGTAGAAAATGTCAATTTTCTCTTTCTTTTTTTTTAACCTAGAGTGAAAAACTATAAGCCAAAAGTAGATAAAAATGGATTTTTTTAGTAAATATCCAATGAGAATAAAATTGTACAGAAAAGTGAAATTGATTGAGTAACCTTAATCTTGTGTAAAATAGTTTTCCATAAAAAAAGTACCTGAAAATTGTGAATAGTCRTAAGAGTTAGGTATATTTACATATAATCTGATTTGTGAGATGCTATCAATGGCAAGTGGTTTCTTGCCATTTCTTAAAAAAATGCAGCCAGTAATTTTTGATACCAAAAATAGGAATAGAAACCTCAGGTTTGGCCTTGTAAATTTAAAATGTAATTTTTTTCATAAACTGTATTTAAAATGAAACTAGTTTTGTCTGAAATGTTCCAAWTTTTCTCTGAAAATAGAAGAAATGTATAAAATTGAATTACATGTCACCTACAATTTTATCTTAAGTGGAAATTTCATCTTTTACTGTATACCATGCATTTTATGTCTTTTTCTAATAGCTTTTCTAACGTGGCTTAAAACTTTCCAGAGGATCACACTGCTTTTAAAATATTTGYGCTGTGTCTATTGCAGCAAGCTGATAAACCTGTTCTTTACTTCATTTCAGAAAATTTTGCGTTTGGTGGGAGCAATGTGGGGTTTCTCATTAGAGCTTCGCGCAGGAGCAGGTAGTGCGTTAGTGCAGTGGGACACTGCTTGCCCGTAGCTTCTAATGTCTGTCTCGGTGGGAGAAGTGTTAATTTTGGCTTTCAAATGTTTTTCTGCTCTGAGCAGAGGAATGGGGTCTCTATGTACAAAACTACAATGACAGTTTCTATGAAAAATGTTAGTCTCCTTGGCAATGCCCAAAAAGAGAGAGAGAGAAGAGTCTTCTAGGTTCTAAAGTATGAATTTCACTGCTAACTGGAGCATTTTTCAAATATTGAAAGCTTTTTTTAATGACCAAAGACAAAAATCACTTTTTCTGATTTCTTTCCCTTATTCCTCTCTTTTGTGCCATAGGTGGATTTTAGGCATGTGTGTGGAAATGGCAGWAGACTATGCATGCAGGAACATCCTTACTTAGTCTAGGGAGGACTGGTGTCCATGCCTCAGACAGAAGGGTCTGTGGACAGCAATGTCCAAAATCCTTCCATCATTTASCTGCCTGTAAGGTACCTGRCTGTAGACCACTTCTGAAACGAAARGAAAAGTTGGGATCTGCTGAGGAGAAYAGCTTTCCCAGGACTCTGTTAAGAAACTTATAGATATAAGTAATTATTTAAATGTTTTTTTTTCAGTGAACAGAAATAATATGAGATGTTTGTGGCCAAGTTGGAAAACTCAGTGTAGACTATAATTAATTTCATACAGCTAATCTAAGTCTTTCCCTTAGTTCAGCTGAGTATTATTGACATATCTCTGAGAAATATGTAAAATTATATGGTGAATTTTTCCATATATTTTTCTGGTTGCATTTTTCCATATGTTGCAAGTAATACAAACAGAAAATGTGTTGTTTGCTTTGGTGACAAGGTGGCTTGATCAACCAGGCATCACCAGGCCTGAATTCTGGGGTTAGCTTTGATTTCTGGACATGAGTTTCTGAAAGGGTGTGACATTTCAGTACAAGCAGATGTGTGCTGGGGCAGAAGGGTGCCGCTGGGTGTTGCCTTCTGGCGCAGGGCAAGAGCACCCATCAGATTTGASGGGGGACTGCTGGGTCCATAAACCCTACTGGAGGGAAAGTAGCTTGGAAAAATAGCTCAGATTTAACCATGAGGGGAGGAGAGTAGGGAAAAGTACCTCCATACAGAAAACAGCTCTGGAACAGGAGCTGCCATCTACCCCACAGGCACGTGATGGGAATAGAAGGGATTATGGATTAACGTGGCGAAGGAATAGGGGAGGGGGAGCGGCTGTTGTAGAGGATTGCTTGGCTTGCTGACATTCTGTGGGACGGTTGTATGACTGTTATTACCTGTTTCATAAAAGGGAATGGGATGAGAAAAAAGAAACAGGTGTAGATGAAATAGTAAAGCTTATTTTCTGYGAGACAGCATCTGTTTAAAGTGAATATTTTTGTATTTCCATGTGACTTGTATTTAAGAGCTTTAAAGGAACCAGGTGAGGAACTCTCTGAGCTGGTCTTGTTTTTTAAGATATGTCGGATATGTTGTGTTTTGGATGGTTTTCAGTACAGCCAAGTAGAGCAAGGGAACACATCTCAGCAAACAACAGGAAAGAGGRCATTGTCCTGGCTCGTGGGGACACAGAGGTCTTCACTGATACCTGCTCAATGGCTAGTCCAACAGGAGCTGTTGGGGTCTGCTGGGCCTGGGGAGTCTAATGCCATCCCAGGGTTACCTAAGGGGATCATCCACCAGAGACCATGATCACAGCTAGGAGGGCTTCAARGGTGCTTCCAGTAGACAAGAGTTCATAGGATGACAACATTTGAAGTTTAAGGAAGTCAACCTCCATGTGACTGACAGTTTGGAAGTGACCTGACCACTCGTGAATGGRAAGATATTGGCCACTCTTTGGTAGTTTTGTTTGTTTTTTTAGCTTTATAGATTAAAGTTTAATAAAATGTAATCTTTGGAAGTTGAAGTTGGACCATGTCAACCCAGCAGAAAGGATAACTGAATTCTGGATCAAATTACTGGGAGGTGACGGGCTAGCCTTTCCTTCACATCCTTGATGAAAGCTTAGTTATTTTTTCAAAAGATACATTTTTAGTTCAGCTCCTGCAAAACTCCCTAAGGTTGACGTTTGCAGAAGGCAGGCTGCCGTTTCTGACCTGCGGAGCAGGCAATGGTCGCATGTGCATTACGTGTGATGGCGTACTGCAAAAACCCTCGCTACTCTTGAGCAGTATTAACTACTGACATAGGCTGGTCTGTCCCAAACCGCATAAAAAGTGTAGCTGGAATGGCCTGGAGAAACGTCAGTGAATTCAGTTGCTTTGGAGATGACTCCAAACCATAAGGCAACTGCTGGACCCAGTCTGATGTTTAGATAATCGAGTGACTAAGCAATGGTACAGGCCAAAGTCTTATGTGGCGGAAGGTAAAACCGTCTCAGGGCTCTTGTATCTCGATGTATTTTAAAGAGGAACTTTTACTGTAAAATGCACAAATGCTTCCTTGTAGGCTACAGCATCTCTTCTGAGTTAGCAGGGACTATTTTATAGACATCTATTTACAGAATGGATACTATATTAAAACTCCAGATAAAATGTAATTACAAGTGTTTTGTAGAGTGAATATTTATTTCATCTTGAAGTGCGTGGCATACAGATGCCGAAGGAGAGAAATCTAGCAATGGACCACAGAAAAAGCAAGCCTCGGTTACAGGAATCAGAACAAAAATCTGGTTATTCTTAAAAATAAACCCAGATATAACAATAAGTTTATGCTGGCATTTGTTTATGGATGGTGTAATTTACCAGATTAGTGAAAATAAGGGATTAGGAAGTTAAAGAAATGGTTCTCCRAGAGGCTGTTGCTTGAAGGCAGCTTTAGCAAGTGCAAGCACTTTAGTTTAAGGGGGGAAAAAAAAGGAAAGATATGTTTCTAGGTTTGTGTCCTRTTTCAGCCTGGAGTGTTGTTTTAAAGCCAAATTGTCAAGCCTTACAAATGAAAAAAAAAAAAAAAAGAATGCAACTTTAACGATGGCACCGCAAATGTCAGAGGGATGATAGAGCTACCGCATCTGTTATCGCCGCTCTCCGACGGCTCTGCGGCATCGGCGAGTGCCTCGACTGCTCAGACGAGCCAGCGTCGGGGCGCTGACGGCACATTTTTGTTATTGCGGAAAGCCTACATTTGACCTTTCTTTGTAATTGTGACACTAGTTGAATTCTGCTTTAGTTTGTGGCAATTTACTAAATCCTCGGAGAGTTCACTAGTTAATTATTGCCAAGTGAATTTTTAATTTGCTCCTATGATTACATTGGTGAATACAGTCATTAGTGGGAAATTTATTTTAGAAATTGGCACTAGAGGGAGCTAAGTAATTGTATCATTTATGTATCTAGGAAGAAAAAAAAGAACATTCATTAAAAAACTTGCTTTTTTCTGAACCTGCTGATTTTACAAATATGGCAGCTATGCCTCAGCAAATTATAAGCGATAATGAATTAGTTAATTTTCCTTACTGAAAACTGCTATGCTAAGATTATTAAATTACTGTATTTCTACTTAGCGAAACTAGCTACCAGTCAGTAAATTAGGATTTCTAAGACTCTTTTGGGAGGGGGAATTTTTTCTTACTATTACCCTTGTTTATCTTTATTGTGATCTTAACAGAATTAAAATGCTCAGCCTTCCCGAAGTTTGTTCCCAAGGGAACTGCAGGATGGAGGGCCTCGTGGAGCACCGCAGCTCCGAGGAGAGGCGGCGCCGGCGGCGGTCGCGGAGCCTTTCCGGGCTGCGTCGGATTTTCCGAGGGCTCCGCGGCTCCTCCGGATGCTGCCTGCCTTCTTGCCCCCTCTGGGTCCTTTCTGCATGACTTCTCACCTCCAGTTTGCTAGACTTCTAAAAGGAAACAAAACCCCACCATTTGGGTGGTCGCAAACGCGGGCCTTTATCTTGGCTATACATATGTTAAAATACCTCCACGAGGCCGCGGCAGGAATTCTCCGTCTCCGAGAGCTGACGCTTCCTTCCTAAAGAAAAGTCAATCTGAACGTAGCACGCACAGTAAGCAGAGAGTATTGCAGGCGGCTAATTAAAATAAATAAAAACCCTGAGTCCAAGATGTGGCAACTGGCCTGGATTCTTTGATAACTGTGAGTAACATCTGGCCTTATTTTGAAAAATCACCCGCTATAATTTCGGAAACAGGGTAGCTTTCTGATCCGCCAGCTCTTTGGCGTTTCCCCCAGATTTCTCCCGGCAGCCTGTCGCTGGGCGCTACCACCTGGACGCAGGACTGGTTACGCCTGCTGAGCCAACCGCTCCGCGGCAGAGGTGCGCCCGTGCTCTTGCTTTTGAGAGAGCTGCTTTAGCCACGGTGTTTTGTCTGCTCTGAGGCTTGGGATCAGTGTTCTGCTGGGATTTGGTGTAACGATGCGTCTTCCTTTAGATGCCCGTAGAGGTAAGTGTAAATGTGGTCATAAATGAAGATAACATTACTCTTTATGCTGGAAATTTAAGCACCTGCAGTGCTTACTGGGTATTTGACATTCTTTTTGTCACTTAYGAAATCTAGGTTCTTTTTATATGCTGGGAATAATTTTGCCCAGTTGTTTATTTGTGATTATTGTAGTCCAGCTCTCTGGGCATGACGCTTCCTTGAAGCAGTTGTCTGAACCGATCCTGAAGYTGCTAGAAGAGACCGTACTGTGCTTTGCAAATCACTTCTCCAGTWTAAACTCCTCTGAAAAGTAAACAGSACATTTTATGACTTTGACACTTCAGATGTGCTGTTCAAAAGTATAATCAGTATAATATCACCCATAATCGGTAATCTTTTCTTTTCACACCGTATGTGCATGCAGGCAGYTGGGCAAATGATGCAAAGTCCTGTTGTTTTGCATATGGTTCCCTGTGACTGTGCTTGTGCTTGGCTAGGACAARACATCTTGCCTTGCACTTTTCAGATGTAAACTATGGATTAGGTTTAGCAATCTGATACTATTGTACAGTAACTGGCACCCAGAAACCATACCGATTCTTTATATTCCTAATAAATGAGCCAATGTTAGTTAGCATCAAGCTAGTTCTGGCAGATTTCTGGCTTTTCGAGCATCCACAAATTGCGGATTTACAGCAGAGTAAAATCCCTTTCAGAAATGGCAATCCTCAAGTCATCTTTACCATCTACAAAAGCATTTTTCTTTACTCCTTTGATTTAGCTTTATCCTGTACCATAAGTCTATGCCATGGAGGTCAGAAACTGTGGACAACAGGAACGAGGGGAGAATATTGTCCTTTTCCAGTTTCCTGTAGTATCAACTAGTCTGGCAAAATTTCATAGTTCTGTGTCTGCTTCTTGCATTTCTCTACCASGTTTCATCTGAAAATGAATGACTCTGGTAGCTCCTTTTGCTTCTTGTTGTTGTTTTAAAAAGTATCTCCTGATACACATTACACATGATATGCAAGTGTAGGCACTGCTAGGAAAATTATCTGTGTTTCCTAGCATTGACCAGGAGCATAGGAAAGGGCTGGAGGAGGTTATATGCTCTTCATGTGRCAAGGGCAAAGCATGTGCTTTATAGTCCATGCAGCTGATGAACACAACTCCAAATTTCTTACAATGCAGAGATGGGAAAACATTAAATAAAGCTAGCCTGGATGGGTGGAATGCCAGGGGAAGAAAACAGGCAGCAAGAAGGACTATGCAAATCCTGTGTCTGCTCTTCAAAAAGAGTACTTATGTGGGAAAAAGGGAAAAATCTGGAGATCAGATTGTACTTTTGGCACACTGATGGAAGGTAGAGGGTAAGATTAAATTCCTGTAGTTTGCATCAAGGAAGTTACCTTCCAGCTGGTTTCTTTCATAAGAGCTCTGGATTTTATACAATTTTTACAGGGAAAGAAAAGGGTAATGTCATAGGAGACAGGCTGGAGGAGGTGGAGATGATGGTGCGTTCTGGAGAAGACGCATCAGGAGAAACCAAAGCTGCAAAAGCAAGCCACCACCTTCCCATTTAGAATGGACTTGCACGACTACAAATAGACTGATCATTTATGCTAAATTCTRTCTCTCTATTGAGACTACCATTTCTGACTGATTCCATCCAGTTACGGCAATACTGATGGATCAGCGCTGTTTTCTGACACTCATCCACCTGTTTGAATCCTTTTCTTGCATTTGGAAATAGAGATTGTATTTTACATTTCATTTCTGTGGCACCCAGCATAACGGAGGTCTAGGTCAAAGATTGGTGCCCCAAAGCTTTGCAGATGATAAATTATAATCTGTGAAGTATAAAATGTGTTCAGAGRCAACTAAATCTCCCTCTATATATTAAATATTACTGTATAAATATTACCTGAGATGGAGTGTCGAACAGGGACGCCTTTCTGATGGACTCCCCTCAGTGGAGTGCTCCCCTCTTTTCASGTATCTGTCAGTGACTGAATTTTCATTTTAATATTACATTTAATAGCAATAAAAGCATTTTAACATAGCATCACACTTTCATTGTCATCGCGTAGACTGATTCTCCTCCTTCCCACCCAATTTTCACTCAAACTACTTGTAAAAACTGTCAGACACTGTTGGTAGGCTTTGTTTGTTTTTGTTTTTTATTTTTCCTGATTACATTTTAAAGTTTTTTCTCCTCCCTTTTAAGAGCTGTGAGGGCTGGAKATTTATTTGGCTATTTATTTATTTATTTGTCCTTTCCTGTCTTGTTCAAAATGTAAGCTTAGATTCTGGGGCACAAGATGGCAGCATAAGGAAAATTTGCTAATATTAGAAACAGTTGAATTGTCCAAAACTGCAAAAATGTGGGTGTCCTGGTTATGTTTTTAAAATGATTTAAACAGATTTAATAAGATTTAATAAAACTTGTTACTAAGATAATCTATCATTTGATCATCTTAAAAATCAYCTCTCTCCTTCAAAGTTTCAATGAACTCATTAAGTCTTATAAGAATTCTCTTTCTTAGCTCAAACCTCTTTATTAATAAACTTTTGCTTTCCTKGTTTTTTCTCTAAGTTATTTGTTTCTTCTTGAGTAAAAGGAACAACGAGGTGCAGGCTTAGGCCTTATAATGCAGTTATCCARTAGCTTGTTTTCATCATAAAACGTGTCCTGCTTGTACAGCCCGTTGCCGGGTCGGTCTCAGGGCATAGTGAGCTGTGTCAGAGAGAAAGCTAAGGTATGCGAGGACTTCTCTGTGTCCTTGCGCTTAATTTGGAAATGTCAGTCTATGGCTTCATTACATGAGACACTGCACCCTTTGGTGGAGCCCTTGCCTTGACTGGGCAAAACATTGCAGCTTTCTAGAGCTCCAAATAAGTAATGTTCACTGCTTATTTTACTCCAAATATAGCACTAATTGTGTTACCTCAGCAGGCATTAGAACCCTCCGTTGAGGTCTACACCTTCATTTCCCCAGTGTGCTTCTTGACTATGTCCTTCCGATTTACATACTTCTTAGGGCTACTTCCTGATATCTCCGGTATTTGTTACTCCAACCTTTGGAGAAATGTTGTGCTGTATTGTTAACTCGAGAGTCTGTGCTCAAAGAGGTCTTTATGGGTATGCTAATGCAGGGGGGATGGCAGCAGTGCTCGCYGTAAGCTAAATTACAAGGTGCTCTGTTCTCCTGGAAATTGCTTTGCATCAACTATGCTTTCCAGAGCTAACCAACAAGCTCCTATTGATCATAAGGGAGTTTGGAGTCTTTGGAAAATGTGTGCTGGCTTTGTACGTGCTGAGGTTCATGATGCACATCCATGCAGCCATGGCAGCAATGGGCTACGTACAAGCCAGACCAAAAAATAAATAAATAAATAAATAAATTCTATGTTACCTTTGGTTTTACTACACAGCTGGCCAGTGATCTCCTAGGATGGCTCCAAAAACAAATACTGCGGTGGCTGCAGGGATGGCTCTGTCCATGAATGTGAGCTGCAAAGGTCATGGCTATAAAGGCTTTAAAATTGTCGTAAGCTGGTTGTGACACTGGAAGATGCTGCTATTGGTTTGTACCGTTTGTGAGAGTTTTACAGAACGTATCGCGGGATAACACAGCTCTTCATTATAAGCTCACTCAAAGCTCTTTCTGCTTCATTTCCCTTGGATTCTTAGCTATGGTATAAACTATAGTACTTTACTTTGCCTTTAAACACCTCCAGTATACGGCTACTGGCTTGTTAGGCTGTAGTTTGTTCCAAATATACTCTAGGAATTAAAAATAAGTGATCCAAGTTCACCCTRATTGATGTAAGTACCTCCGCAGTTCTAATACTGTCTTCTGAAGACAGAAGCTGTCTCATCAATAAAACAGTGTCTTCGGGTATGTTTGGGCATATTTTAATCCAGAATGCTGCTTTCTGGTTTATCGAAAAAGAGAAAAAGAAAAAGCCAGAGAAATTGGCTGTGTTGTAATGGAGAGGCTGAAGGGAAACTAGATACAGTTKTCTATATACTTTGCTATGAAAATCTAGATAATTTCCATATATGTATCTAGCTGTCTATGTGTATCTCCCCAGTTGTCCATATAAGAAGCAGGGGCTTGCACTAATGTTTTGATGCAATGCTAGGGCTTTTGTTGTATTCTTTTCATTCACTCAAAGAATGTTGTTTTTTTTTCTAATTAGAAAATGAGTTCTGGGGAAGAAGAAAAAAATTGTTGCCCTCTCCTGATTATACACCAAATATCATGTAGTTTGGTGTCTCTTAAAATTTCAGAGCTACCAGATGAACCTAYATATATTTATTCTGACTAATGTAAGAGTAGATTTATGGCATTCATGATGTGGCCAAAATCTGAAAAGGTGACYTGAGTTTATGACAAAGACTCAGGAACTCAGAACTAGGAAAGAYGAGCTAATTTCATGGACACCGGGCTTCCACACCCCGACCTCCGCCTCCTTCCTCCACGTGAGCTTTTGACTGAATGAGCAAACAAACAAACAGAAATTGAAACCCAAGCCTCACGTTGGGGAATCTCCACTTTCCACGCTCTGTCCCGCTCTGTCCCAGTACAGGCAGCTCAGCAGCTCTGGTTGGGTTCAGCTATCCCTGTGGATTTCAAAGAAACAGGCTATCAGCTGAGATGAATACGTTGATCCAAAACAAACTCTGATTAAAAAAAATGGCTTAATTTGGACAGTCGCCATGCATTATAATCTACATATGTAGATTGCAATAGAACGATCTAGGTGCACACGTAGCTCAGGTAGGAGGTGTCTACTTGCCTAGCTGATGTAACGTGCCTGGGCACTGCAATCGTGGTTGTCCGCTTGCAGCAATGTGTCTCACTCTTATACACTAGAATTATTTGCTTTTCCTGAGCCCCGCTGTAGTTACAAAGAGGAACTATTTGCCCAGTGTCCTTTCCTTTGGCYCTTGCCATGAAAGGTCGCAAGGCACATCATATCCCTAGAGAAAACTTCAGAAGTGAACAGGGGCATCTGCCTTGTTCTTCATGTAGCAGGCTGTTATGRTCTTTTTCCTTCTTTCCTGATAATTATACCTGTTAAAATGAGTATCTGACAATGTTCTTCAGAGGGAATGTGTAACACCACTGGTATCTGAACATATTCTGACTTGCAGRAGGTATAATCAGTAAAACTTTTGTTCCCCCCTTAAACTTCAAGGTGTAAACTGGGCACTACCTATGTATTTAGTTGGATATCAGTGGCATAACCAGTGAAAAAAACTTAGCAACAGCCCATCTCACCTTCAGAGCTGAGTATACTGTGGATGATAGTATTTACACTTCCTGTGCTACCAGTTTTCTCTCTGTCTGTCTATGTGTGTGTTCATACATATGTGTACATTCACGTGTGTATACATACACGTATATAGATGATTTCCTCCCTCAGATCTAAAACTTACTTTGAAAGTGAGATTGAATTTTATTACGGCAGATTCCTACCAAGACTAATGAAAATGTAAAATATATGAAAATAAAAATTACTTCCATCTGATATAACCAACTAGTGGAGTTTAAAGGGGATGAACAAATTCTTTAAGCTCACAACAATGACTGTTGTGAACAGTTATTAAAACATGAAAGCCTGCATTCGCTGTGGTTTGGAATTTGGTTCAGTTCAGCCAGTGTAAAGAATTAACTCACTTCAGTGCTGATCTTTCATTTTCCCATTTTAGGATATGTTGAAATACCTGGTTGATTTGCTGTTTCTCATACAGCTGAAAAGACATACAAGTTTCTCAATTCTTTACAGTAGTTGCCCTCAAAATATTAAGAGAGCAGACCTTTTGAAATATCTCATTATTCCATTTTTATTCCCGGTTCTACAAATCACTTATGTGAGGGAGCACAAACAGTGATGCTTGGATACTTTGTCCCTAATTCAGGACTTGAGTTTGTGTAAATACATCCCCCTTGAGCTGTGCAGGTCTTCGCTCAGGGTGCCATCGTTGTCCCTTTTGGACAGATGCTCATGGCAATCTCCTCCCTGCTGATTTAGCAGCCTTCAGATCGGAGTGCTGCTGCCAAACTGCTGCCAGCCAGCCTTCATTAGTCTCTCTTTCTGAGAGAGAATAAAAATCTTAATTCAGTGGAAGATCTCCTTCAGAAAATGTCATTGTTAGTTCAAAAGATTCAGCTTAATATTACTTACGCAACTGCCCTGCCCCTCACTTYAAATGAAATATCCATATTCTTGTGCCGTGGACACGTGGGCCAGCTCCCTGCTCGATAAGACAATTAATAATAAATGGGATTTATTTTCATTGTTTTGTGAACTGTACTCTGATCACAAATACTTTTTATATAAACAAGGGATGGGCATACAAATTAAAAAAAAAGGTTAATTAAGAAGTTATTTATGTTCAATAGATCATTGAACATGTTGGAAGCTCTTTCAACTAACAGAGAAGAATTTGTATCTTCATGCTAACAAAAAGACCTGCTGCTCAGCAATGAACAGCAGATGAACTAATGCTAGGAGAAGATGTTAGCTGTGTTGACATCTAWCTAAGGTTAGGAGATGTTAGCCATGTTGGCATCTAAGGCTGCCTCCTGTGGTCCTTCCCCACCTGCTCGGGGACAACCCGAGCCACCCAAGATGGGACATCTTCGTGGGTGAGACAGCATGTGTACTGCTTTAGTGTACCCAGTCCCTGTGGCTGCTGTGACTGTGGTGTGGTCAYAGCAGTTAAGATCCTCTAAGCACATGCACAGAAAGCTTCATGCTGTGGTCGKGCGCCTAAGAAATCAGAGATGCTCCTTTCCACAATATTCTGTTGGAAATGTGCCATGATCAGGACAACTGCTTTTTCTAAATTGGTAGGATAATTATCTACTCAAGTAATCAACAAAAGCCTTAACTGGGAGATTAATCAGAGTTTATCTTCAAACTTCAGGGAGAACTGCATTGTTAAAGATGGCCATATATATATATATATATATGAAAAATATACATATATACACACATATATATAGGTATCTGCTTCTATTATTGGAGTAGCTAATTAGTGCCAAGATGAACTCCAGATTTCATACTGGAATTTATATGTAAGATAGCTAAAATTTGAACATGAGGTGGTTGATGGATATATTTCAGTTTAAAGCTGGAGACTTAAACCGTGTTCCTTCTGGTAACTAAATGTACTATCTGTTCACAACATTTGCACAGCAAGTCCCCTTGCCACACGTTTCAGTGAAAAGCTGAGTGTGTGGCTTCTTTTTTTTCTTTTTCTTTTTTTTTTTTTGGTTATTTCTTTCTTGGGGGGGGGGGAGCAGCTCTTTTAGTTTCTTTCCAGYTGATGCTCCATGTTGTGACATGTCATGTAAAACCGCATCTGTTATGCTGAAGGCAGAGCAGAAGAGAGACACTTTGACATGACGAATCACAACACAACTTAACAGCAGGAACACTTAAAACGCACCACGGTGTCGTTGTCAGTAACCGCAGCCCTGAGAGAGGCAGGGTATTTAGTTCGGCTTCCAGCTCCGCTGAATCTGCCTTTCCTCCGAATTTTCCCCGTATCGTTACGCCCGATCCTGCAGCTCCCGTGGTCGGAGACTCCTGCAAACTTCTAAATGTTGAAGGCAAAAGTTTTGCCTGAATGAAGACCTCAGGATCGGGCCCAGGAGTTTTTACCGTCTGTGAAGTATAAAATAGACTCAGATTAAGCTAGCAGACTTGTTATTTGACAGTTTATAAAATATTTTAGTATCTTTTTGGCAGTAGCAGTTTGAATGTTGGCAAATGTACACATTGCTTGCAGTTACAAAACCTTGTAATGAGTATTTTCCACTGTAATAGCAGTGACTTGAAATTTGGATAAACCACTTAGACTTGTGAACTCTGACATGCATGGTAACTATGTCTTTGCAAAAGAATTTTGTCAAGTATTGGAGCTCCTACTAATAGCACATCCATCTTTCTGCAGACTATAAATCTTAAGAAAATTTCTATTACTCTGCAATTTGTCTGGCTTATGCTATTTATTAGCCATTTTATTCTGCTGCTTTAAGAAGTAATGTGATGTTCATTTTATTGCTGGTTCAATAAATTGTTAATTATAATGCAGTGATTGCTGCTGACGTGATTTAAAAGCCACATTAGCACTATAGCATTAAGTTTTAACTATTTTACCCTTCAATTCCCTGTTTATACAACAGTAAAAGGAAAATAGCCTTAGACTAATTTAAAAAATGAAGGTACTTGTATCTATTGATCACATGATACACTAGAAACTTTTGTTTCTTTTTTTTTTTTTTAAAAAAGGGAGTGTTACACTCAGATCTAAAGAGAAAGAAAATGCATCAACTGAGTGTGGCTTTGCAGTTCAGACAAAAGGGTTCTTAAAGCAAGATTAACCCTAAAGTTAAATTAACAGAATCACTTAGTTAAATTAGGACAATTGTCATAATATATTAAAGGAACAGACTACTCGGATAAATCATAATCATTTTACAGTTAAGCACAGCTTCTGGTGCACATTTCGTGTAGTAATGGAGCATGAGGGAGGCCTGGATTGGAAAGCGTACCTATTTTCTACAAGAAAATTGCAAAAGGGATTGGGAGAAATCTCCATTTTGCTGATTAAAGGTCAAATCTAATTGCTACAAGCATAACAATATATCCTTGGCTGAGTAGGTAGAGACAGCAGAACCCACCAGCCACGCGCCGGCGTTGCACACCGCGAGCAGAAGCTCAGCAAGCCTGAGGCTGCGGTGGATGGGGAGCGTTTACTGGCAGCTAGAAACAGGTGTTAGTGTTAATGTGGGCGCCCCCAGACAAGGATTTTCAAAAGGGGAGGAGGAAAGCAAGTTTGTATAGGTATATGTGTGTGTGTGCTTATGAATATGCATAAAATAACAGGCCAGAGTATTCCTGCAATGTTACTGTGCTCTTGCAGCTCCCAAAGCATGGCACCACCGCCAGAGCTAATGTGCAACTTTCAGTAAGCACTGGAAACAGTAAGTCGTTAATTCCGGAAAAGCCACTTATTTAATAGGAAAACATAAATTTAACCTGCTTGTTTACATATGAATTTGCTGGGAGTGCCCTTGTCCTGCCATGGAGCAACTCCCTCCCGCATGGGCCGCTCATGGGCATGTGCCCCGGGATGGTCCTCGGTGTGTTGAAGCCTTTTGTGGTCYTTCTGTTTTCAGAAAGGGTCTAGCCCCAGCAAGTAAGGACAGGTTTAAAATTTAATTAATATCACAAGAGCAAAAAAAAAAAAAATAGGAAGACACGGTTATGAAAAGCTGCCTGGTCTGAAGCTTCCAGCTCATCTCTCCTCTGACCTTTACTGTGAGCTGCTACTATCTGGTGTTGGACAAATCAAGAAATCACAACAAAAAAACTTTCTTTGCTATTTAGAGGTTTCTCCAGACAACTCTTCGTCTTTCTTGGGCCACAGCAGAAGYTGAAGAGTTACAAATAGTTCCAAATTCAACAGCTCAAAACTCCGTTTTCCAGGAAAACTCTGATAATAAGTCAGGGCAAAATGCAGCGTTCAAAACGTTACCGTTTTTGCAATCCTCCTTTATTCTCTGGCCTRAAGAGGGACTACAAAATTAGCCTTATTCATACATGAGGCTTTTGCCTTTAAGCCTTACTCTTTTTTATTAAGGATTAAATCCTGTTAATCACCTGACCCTTCATGCATAAGACGTACTGGATACCTTTATATTRAAGATAAAGTTGATAGTAGATTAAGCACCTAAACCCTTTAGACTGTCCTGGGGAGAGAAATCTTATCTTTAGCTGCCTAACTGCATTTAAAAATCTGCCTAGAAGAGCTCTTCCTGTTCCTAGAATAAATTAGAAATCATTGCTAGCTTGATGAAACCTGTTTTCAAAGGTGGACTCCTTAGAAACTGAAAGCGTTTCTCTTGTAAGAGAAGAGTTTAAATTACCCTCTTGAAGGAAGGGTCTTTTCCCAAGAGGGAATCATTTCTGGCAGCATAGAGTGTACCAAAATCTTGACCTCTAATAAATTCTGTTATTTTATTTAAGCATCTCTTATTTGATTTGTATATAAGGCACTAGTTGAAGTGCTTTCAGCCAGGATGAATCTTGGCACTGGTAGTGGTAAAAATTACAGATATAAGGAAGAGTTTGACAGTCAGCTAACCCACAGATTTCAGGCTTTAGGAGCAAAGATCTGTGCTAAAGGGACTGATAAAGCTTACTGAGCTGTCATAATATACTTAAACTCCTATGCTTGACTTAGTACTGTGTGACATTTCAATACAAAAAATTAGGACATAAAAAATTAGTGTAGCCCATATTAAACAGATTTAAAACTGGTAAACTGATTGCAAAAAGTAATTGGGATGTTTTTAGTGATGTCTCATAAGGATCTAGTCMTGGCCTAATGCATTTCCATGATTTGAATAATGATCTGGAAAAAAATCTTTCCTCTTCAAGTTTGCAGATGACAGAAGAATTAGAGAAGTGATAAACAAAGAATAACCATTTATATAATAATCTAGATCATTTTGCAATAAAGAGCATCGTTGTCAGAGCTTCAAAGCTGAGTCTGTGCTSCACCAAGAAATACTGAAAAACCAGCCAGGGTTGGGGGGGTAACTGCAAAGCCGAGACCAGACCATTCCAAACTGTGGRATTGTCTCCTGGAGCAAGAATTCCCATGCTGCAGTCTCCAGCGTGTCACCCGACCCAGTGACGCGAGGACTGCCCTGGGGCTGAAGCTTAGGGGATCCTGGGGAATTTGCATTATTTCCAAGCTGGAGTCCTAATCCTTCCCCTCCTTTCCTCCCTGGCAGGCTGCCGTGCGGGCTTTTATGCTTCGAGCTGGTTCCTGTTGAAGTGTGGTTTAAAACCTACATCTTTTCAAAGGCGGTTTTGAACTTGGCTTGCAAGTTTTGGTCAATTCTAAGTGTAGCATGGTCCTGTGCCTGGAGGTGGTGCAGCAGGAGCAATGCATGCGGCTCAAGCTCGTGGAAGGGGAAAGAGTCTCCCGGAAAACCTGTACGTGAAATCCCAGCATGAAACTCMCCCCCACCCAAATTAATTAATGCAGCGTTACATGAGTAAGTAAGTAGGTAACTGTGGGAGACGGCACCAGTGTGATCATTGCTGAGAAACTGCACTGAGTTCTGCAGGCTGCATTGGCAAGCAAGTTGTTCTTCCAGTCAGTGCAAGAAAGGGAATTGGTAATAGAAGATCTGTAAAATCTGATTAGCAGCAAGAGAGATCTACTAAAAGAATCAGGACTGTCAAAGGTGTGCTATACCTAGAAGCTAATAGATAAATGAGAGAAGGGAGACCTAAACTCATGAACCTCCAGAAATTCATAGCTCACTGTCATCTGCGTAAACGGGGTTGTCCAACGCAGAAAGCTGAGTATTGTGYAATGGGGGTAGGTGGGTGTATTTTTTTTWAAAAAAAAGGTAGACTGTAAAGCAACCACAAAAAAGTACTGAGAACATCAGTTTCTTGTGTGCAGGAAACCACTTGAGCGGGAGAATGAGGAGAGTGGGGCATCGGTTGAGACATCCAGCACCAAGTGYGTCTCCCATAGCTTTTAAAAAGTGTTCAAACTGTGACTTCAGAAAAGCCAATTTACTGTTGCCTATAGCATGTTATAAAGTTATCCACAAGCCCATAAGAGAAAAAGAAACTTCTAATGAGCTGTGAAACCAGATGCTTTATGCTGGAGAAGCACATTCTGTAGTCTGCATGTTATTATTTTGTTTTTTGGGAATGCTGCAATGTGCTAGGTAATTTCCAATATAGATGTAGGCACAGTTTGTAYCCTGAAGAGCTTGTGCTGGGAGGAGTATCGTTATTTGTGGCTGGGGATGAGGTGAGTATACATCCCACAAAAACATACTTAGGAGAGAAGTATATTTTTAAGACGGAAACAGCGTAATGGTTTATAAACTTCGTATTTTTACATGTTAACAGTCAGATCATGTCTGCTAGCAAGGAACTGACTATCTGCAGACCCTATAACGGTATGGGAACAAACAGATTTCTGGATGGGAGCTGTTTAATAATGAATGTATGGCCAGCCTAGATTTCCTAAAAAAATAAAAAAAATAAAATAAAAAAATCCCTCAACTATTTAGAGTGGATTGAAATTGAGGTATTTTACATCCCAGAAATGTTCAGAATAAATAATATGCCTATATGATCTGTGTGAAAAAGAATCATTATTACCAGATGCTGAAGCAGAGTAATACTGATAGCCAACAAAATAATCACAGTTCGGTGTATACATATGAAATAAGTTTTACTCATGAGAAATATTTTGATCCTTAAATTTAAGCCAAAGGAGAAAAATATCGCAAAGTGTTTGTCTTCACTATATATACATATACATATAGATGGTCAAAGTATCTTTTCACCATAACTGAAATTTCTTATGGGTTCTTGAGATTAATTATAACCTAATCACACATCTAAAATAGTATATAACAAATAAGGAAAACCAACTTTATGCTGAATTTATTGATGAATGGATAGAATACTGAAAACCTGAAGTTGTGATAAATCATGAACTGAAAAAGGGGCTACATATATTGAATTATCTGTACAGARTAGAAAAACTGAGATATAAAAATACATTCTAATTAAGAAGACCAAGGGAAATGGTGCAAAACAGATATATTGCATTCCATTCTGCTTTATTATAGCATGAGTCATTACAAAACACTGGGAATTTTATATTTCAGTGGCTAGAGATCAAATTATCAGTTCAACTTTTCTAAACTTGTGCTTAATCAATATAATTTTAATGCTATGGATAGCAGACTACAAGAATTTTTTGAAGCAAATGCTATAATTGAGAATATCAGCAGAGGGAATTAACAATGCTAAGACATTTTTCTCATTTACCCAGCAGATTCTGATTTTTTTTTTAATAGTCACTCCTTCTGCAGCTTCTATTGTAGACCATGGTACAAAGTATAGGAGCATCTATATTGCTTAAACACATTGCTGCTTTCCAGTGCATTGGAGTGCTGCAATAGAAAGCTAGTTTTGAGGAAGGTTGGAGTAGGCAGGAAGAAAGGGAGACTACATGGTGTACAGAAATAACAGAGGAAATCAAAGATAATGGCCTGTATAGGCAAAAGCCGAGATGCTTGAGAAAGGTGGAAAAATCTAGGGAGGAAACCATGGTCAGCACTGATTCCAAAAGGGACTGTGTTAGATGTGCAGAGAAAATACAGGAAAGTGAGACCGCCTTGGAGAGGAGGGATGGAGAGCTTGGCTCGAAGTGGGTCCAGCTGAAGAAGGTCTGTGTGGCTGGGAGCATGTTATTAAAGTGCTGTTAATTATGCTTGATGCCAATATTTTGGGTGGATTAGAGGAACAGAGAATGAGAATTTGCACTGGAAAGAAGGACAAGGTTAAAGAAATGATGACAGGAGGTTTTGAAAGCTCCATGACTATTTTTGATTTTGCTGTAGCAGGAATATTTACTTTCTTTGATGTACTTCAGTACTGGGCATTTTTATTTCTGGAAATGCCCCAAGAAGGTCAATCAAACTATTTCAAAACTCAGGAAAATTTTCTGGGTAGTTTTCAGTTTGCATAACAASTTCACTTTGCCTGTTACTTCTGAGCCATCTCGGAAGAAAAAGGAATCATGTGGATAACATCCCAGGTAATTGCTATGGAAATTAACAGTTGTTTGTCCTTTCACCATAGCCAATTCATCTGCATATTAAAAGTTTGGTTTAAATTAGACCTGATGAAACTGTTCCGTAGAAGGACTTTGATTTTTTTTGAGCATCATATGAAAAAAATCAGAGGAGGGAAGGTCTCTTCTGTAGGCATTCAGATATCTGATGCCTATTTGATTTAGTGTTTTACAGTGCATTTAGAATATGTCATTAACTTACTGCATTCAGATTTTATCCAGTTTTTCATCGTTTTAATTGTTTTTTGACTACCACATTTAAAAATGTTGATTTTAGTGTGTGAGTGGCATTGTTAGATAAATGAAATGTACACAAAGACCACTATTTTGCTTCTCTGGTGACTGTATTTGCTTTTAAAATAATTAATGCATTATTTTTAGAAGGCTACAGTTTCAGAAAACAAAGCAATATGCAAAACAAGAATATTAAATATGTCAGATTTACAGATTATGAGAATATACTCACATTAGTCATGGTAAAAATAAGGTATAAGTTAACAGTACAAGTAGAAAGGGAAGATTGTAGATACTATAGAAAACAGAGCTGGGAGGCTGGYTCAACCCTACCTTAATCATTTATGACAGATCCTTGTCTAACTTGCTCCTTGAATTGCCAGTGATGGAGTTTCCCGTCTCTACTGGCCATTTTTTCTAATGTGCAATGAAAATCTCCTTCTCAGCGGTTCGAGCCTGTTACCGGTCACTCTGCTCGAAGGGGACACCCGCCACGATTTCTCTGCAGCTACCAACTGTCTATGCACAGGCTCAGTCTTTCACTGCTTGTTCTTTTCTTTAGATTAAATAGTCACAATTATTTCAACCTTTTTTACAGAGGTCACGTCTTCCAGATTAACCTGCCTCTTGCTGCTTCTCTCGTGAGTCAAAACATACAGTAAAGAACTATTGATGAAAATTTGATAAAAAGTGAGTAGTATCTGCCAGGTAAATATTTAAGTCACAAGCAATCAAATATAATAATGAGAAATGGGTGCTGCTATTTGATGGTTTGGGTGGTGATGAGTGCATTTATTTTTTTTTGGTAAATTAGCATTATCTCCTGCTAGCCAAGGTCCAAGACCATACACCAGTCCTTCCAGGATAGCGTTAAATGGGATTGATAGGGACGGTCTCGAAACCAGGGACGGTGCTTTTCCTTAGAGCTTTGGATTCATTCAACAACCAGCGGTGAATCAGGTCGCATTTAAAGCGACAAATTCTGAAATAATTATTTTTAATGGAAATTCATGTCTTGCAGAAGGCAAAAGGATCTTCTTAGCAAAGCTGGYACATTGTAGTGTGGGACTTTTGCTTTCCTCTTTCCTGCTACTTTTTGCGRGAAACTGTCAGTAGTGGCTGAGACCTGGTTGCTAAAGGGTATGGAGGCCCGTAACTATTAGGAGCTGAGAACTTTATTTATTTATTTATTTTGAAGGTTCATGGATGGAAAATTTATTCTGCATTTTAACAGACTTTGAATGACACAGACCTTGAAGAAAACTGCTGCCTTATTTTTCCCATACGCCAGGAAAAAAATGGTTGAATACTATTTTAATATATATTATTCACAGAGGTGCAATGAAAATTATGATCTGAGATACGTCCCAGGAGAATTAATTTGGGAGGGAGAGGAAAAGAAATCTCATATAGGTACGTTTCCAGTGCCAGAGAGGTGAGAAGAACCCATTTGGTCCATTATCCACTTCCTTTTATACATACATGTAGATACACATATTTAAATCACCCCAAAGCATTTCGATGTTAAGATGACCTTTGAAGGATTTGGAGAAAAAAGTCAAAACAAGCCAGCCAGCTCAACAACTATTTTAAATTTCTCTTTTCCATTCATCATCTATTTTGGCCGTTGATTTTGTTTTTAATTGCGTTTTTTTGCCATTTTTAGTGAATCTGAGATGTGGTTGCCCTTTGTATCAAAGAGCGGACGTCTAAAAGCGCTCGTGCCCCACCTCGGGAGCAGGGGGGCAGGCGGACGGGCGCAAAGGCGTACTTCTGCGGGCAATCTGTCCTGCTGCCAGCGGGTCGGCTCCCCCTTACAGCACGAACGCAGCTGAAAATTGTGTCTGAAAATCTGTTTACTCAACACTTCAGCCTTCCTTGAGCCTGCCTGAGTAAAAATAGACTTTCCCCCCCGGATAGGATTTGCCTTATCTGACTGTTGGTGTTTGCAACGTAGACTTGGACGCCGCGCTAATCGCCCAGCTCCCTCCCGAGCCGGCGGCGAGGAGCAGGCACCGCCGGGGCGCGGAGCTTCTGAGGCAGCTACCGAACGTTGTGATTTTCCTATGGAAATAATGAGCTCAGTCCTCCGTCGCCAACGTCCTTCTGTGTAACAGGAGGTTTCAGACAGGCCAGTTCAACAGAGTACCTGCCGCGAGTCTGATTTCTGACAGGCTGCAAAGCACTTCTCGTTAGGAAAAGTAATAGGAAATGCAAGCTCAGACTAAAYGAACCCCTCTGCTGCAATGCAAAAACTTTTTGGGCATGGTTTGGTCCCCTGTGCTGATCTTCAGGATGGCCCTGCAGACAGTGACCGGGGTGAATCCAGCGCTGTTACCAGCACGTCGCCTTACGGCTTCAGCGCCGCCTCCTTCGGGATGCGGCAGGTTTGTTTGTTTATAGCTCTTGCTGATGTTGTCAAYGTGTGATTATTTCAGTTGTGCGGTAAAAAAGGAGCAAAAACAATAGAGGCGAAAGTGCCCCGATCTTCGTCAAAGCGTCGGTGACCCTTAAAGGTTTTTCCSTTTACCTTCGTTAGTATGTATCATCATCAGCACTTGCGCTTGCCTTCGCTCTAACGCTTGGTTCAAGGCTGCAGCACAGCAATAACCACAACACAGTATAAATACTTTATGAGGCATCTATTGTCATCTATTTATCACGTACAACATGCGGCGAAAGCGTTATAAAACATTTATTATGTGTTTGCGGGTGGCATTTTGTCACCACCRCCRCCACCACCACCGCCACCACCGCCACCGCCGTGCGGGCTGAGGACAGCGTCAACGTCCGCAGCTCGCTGCCCGGTGCCTCGGCCGCCCCGGAGAGGCGAGTAGCGAGGGTTCGTTCAAACAGAGCGTCATGCGGCTTCGTGAGAAAGCAGGAAAAAAGGTCTGGGTGAGAGAAAGGCTCCTGCCGGAGCTCCCCGAAGCCAGGCGCAGGTACTGCTTGTTCCGGAGAGACGGCTATTTGGCTGCTTTTTTTTTGCCCCCCRCGTTGCAGCTGTTTCCTATTCCATGTGCGAGACACTGCAGCAAAGCACTCCTCTTTCCAGAAGAAAAATCTCTGGTATTATAATTTTTTTTTCTACTATAGCTTAAGCATTTTCAGCTTTAAAAGAAAGAGATAATTTTCTTGATCTGATTTCTGGTGCATTTTGTTCAGTGGTATGTAGCCACATTTTTCTGTAGGAAATTTGATACATTACTTTAAGTTAACTACATACAAGAGAATACTAAATAAATTCACTTTATGTGCTTCCCTAATTAGTTTTCAGTCGYGTAATTCTCCTCAATATAGAGTTGAGAAATCCCCAAGTCTACCTTGATGTAGTTAGTGTCACATACACTGATCATGTGAAATTGAATTTGAATTTACTACTAATATTTAAATACGAAAGCTGACTTGAACCATATTTCCCCCTTGGATATAGATGTCACTGCTCTCTGTAATGAGTAGCATTATGTTGAATACTTAAGCCAAGAACAACCAAGTTACATGAACAGGACATTAATCTTAGGGAACTGTTGAATTTCATGTTTTAGACAATACAGTGTCTTAGCGTTCACCTCTTACACTTTAATTACTTGAGACAAGTATTTTGTCATATGTATTACTCGAATATCTTTTACAAAGATGAAGCATGGCTATAGATATCGCTAGAATCTTTTGGGTAATGGGATAGACTGACTGTAGGCACAAAAGTAAATTATTTCTTGTCTGCAGTATTCAGCTGTTGCATGCAAAGTCCAATAAGTTTCCATACAGATCTTCATTACTTTGCTTTTCCAACCAAAGTTCCCAGCTCTTGGGGGCACATATGGAGTTACATGTATGCCCCAGTTCCAGGTAGAACTTCCATTGGCAGTTCTGCTTTATGAGATACCAGCAATACTTATGATAAGAAATGAAGCCATAGGACAAAAGCCATATTTAGTTTTTATTAWTTTTTTTAAGATGACAGGTAGTCATTCCCAGATGGATTTTGGTGCAGCATTGCTCCTGTTGCTATTTCTCCTGCTGCAATTCTGCAAAACTTAGTTTACTGCATGCTTTAATATCTAAAGCTCAGTATTTCCTCACGTGTGGGGCAACAAGCTTTTAGAGGCTCCATCAGGGTCAATTTACAAAGTCCCCTGATTAAATCAAACTTTCTCTGGTGTGCACCTTTCTGGGAGACTTCTGTGCACAGCAGGTAACCAGAAGACCCAGGTGCTGCTAGAGGTTGCAGTAGCTTCACTGTGGCCCAATTTATGTTGGGCCTTCATTTAATTCTTATTGGGTGTATATGAGTACCCGTATGGATTTACAGGACTTTACAGTACAGACTTTCTTGGCTATGTTGGCACTAACTATCTGCTGAACACCACATATGGAAAGATATAGGGGAAAAAATGGATGGAGTGAAAAAAAAAAGATGGAGTGGAAGAACACTTCACTGTTGAAGCTCTCTGAAAATGTTTAGGACAAGTAGATGAGATTTAACAGCCCTTCATGCAATATCTGAAAAGAATTACCACCAAAAATGTATACAGTGAGAACACAGCTTTATTTCTGGTAGCTGCTTCTGAAACGCGTTTGCCAAGGAGACGCTGTGGCTTTGCAAGCCAGCGTGGTGGCAGAAGCAATCGCATTAGCATGCAAGGAAGCCACAAACTGTAACAGGGGAGTGATGGTCATAAAAACAGTCCATAACTGGWCCAGAAACATTCGCCTCTTTGGACCATCAAGGTCCGTGGAGCAGCGCATCAGATGYGATTGCAGCTGGAGGCAGATCAAGGTGGGCTGCTCTCACCGTGAGCAGGTCCAGCAGCTGGGATTGCTCTTCCTTCCCCTCTAACGTGGTGAAAACAGGCTGAAACGACTCTGGATGTYCACCCCTCGTAATTCCCCAAATCCCCCAAACTGGTTCCACTCTTAATATCATTACCAGCTTAACGGGCACCCACACTGTAGGTAGAGCTAATTAGGAAGGTAATTATTCCTTCAGTTATAACTGGGAGAATAACTCGATGTATTGGAGTGACTGAAGAATAATTATTCTGAGGAACTAATACCCAATCATATGCAAAGGCTTAATGATAACGGACCACAATAAATTGAAAATGGACTTAGGTGTGGTTTAGCAGCTGTTTCTGTGTCCTTTCTACAAGCCTCCTCTGACCCTCTCTGTCCCTGTTTTCTCTCCCCAGCTGCCTCTACTCACCTTCCTCAGGCCCATATACATGCACCTGGGTTTGAAGGCCAAGTGGTGCTTTTAATTCTTGCATTTGCTTTAGGTGCTGGTGCCCTAGGGCAGGTCATCTTCTCTTCTGTTGCATCCCCAAATGTGCTTGCTGTGGGAAAACTTCTGTCTGAGGACTGAGCTCACTCACTTGTGTTGTCAGGTATGAAATAAGGGGTGGGGGGTTTGCTCTGTAGGAACATCTGTTGATTTTTGGAGTAGAATCAGGCAAACAGCCAGGAAACTGTTTACTGAAGATAGAGCTTTTGGCATTAARTTGTGCCTAAGGAGGCAAGAGGTGGCTGCACCATCCTGCAGGGAAGGGTGCAGCGCGAGAGCGGGTCCTGCCGCGGGCTCTCCGCTGAGCTGTGCCGCAGAGCGAGACCTCGGCCTGCTTTCARCACGGGAGGTTGTGTTTGGCTTTGGCATGGGTGATGCTTTCCTATTTTATACCGTTGGCTTCATCGCAGATCCATTACAAAGACAYAATTCCCATCTGAGTAGGTGAAAGAATTCAACTAATCTATTCAACAACAGTTATTTTACTGCTGGTTACACTTTTTTTTTTTTAATGCACTATGATAGATTTATTTCTAAATGCCTCGGATTTGCTTTTCTGTTTAAAGATTTGTTACATTATTTACAAGCTAATTTACTGAACCTGTGCAAGATTAATAGCATAGTCTCTTTGCATGACAAATCATTAAAAAGTGATAAAACAAAGCAACTGCCAAACAAGTGGATTGTGAGATATTCATGGAAACCCCCTTCTATATATTAATGTATATTTTGTTGCGGTTGGTTAGGGTGGCTGAAGTAATAACAGCTCTTTGACTAACTATTGGCTCATATTTTAAGCAAAGGAGTTTTTCTGAAACCAGGTAAAAAGCAAGTATTTTCTAAAGAGGCATAAGCAAGGATGCCACTCGCTGGATTCAGAGCTTATTAGGGTTGCATGGCTGAGGTCAAGGGTAACCCCAAAGCTGGGCAGCAAAGCTCCTTTTATCACGTTAGAGTAGCATGGACATCTTTTGTTTTCTCGACAGCAGTTGTGCTTTGGTGTCTGCAGGAGAAGGATTACACGGCATCTGCTGAAGGGCATCAGGGATTAATATGTGCGTTATATGGGAGAAATGTTACAGGAAAACTGTTGTTTGTATTTTACAAGGAAATAATCTTCTAAGTCTCCTAGGACTGAAATAGCTTCTTAGTTTTTTCTCCTTTTTCCCCCTCTTGGAATACTCGGTGAATCTTTATGTCAGAATTAAAAAAAAAAAAAAAAAAAAAAAAAAAGGGGGGGGGGGGGGGGAGGGCCCACCCCCCCCCCCCCCCCCCAAAGGTTAAGAGAAACTGGACTCCTAAATCGGAAAAGGCCCGTGCTAGGGAACAGATGGCAGAAAACATTGCAGTGGTGACGGGAACCCGACCTGCGTTGTCAGATGCCGAGCTCGGGTGCCTTCCTCCCGCGTTTCACACCCGGCCTTGCATTCCCGAGGGCTATCGTCTAGGTGTGGAGCAGCCTTGGTCCATCTGGACAAATTGTTTTTCCTTACGGTAGTGAGAACGTGGAGGAATAAACTGCAGAAGAGCTGTATTGCTTGTACAAAACCCCAAAGAAACTGGCACGCCCTGAACTGCTCCGGCGATTAAAAGAAAAGATGGAGCGTGCAGATACGCAGCTTCCACCTTYGCTGTTTCTACCTTTGAAGAGTTACCTCTGTATTATGCTTTTGGGACATGGGCACGTTCCCGCTGCAGCTGTTTTTCCTGCAAAATAGCTGGTTGCCAAAGCTCAAAATTTGGGGGAATAACAAATATAAAAAGAAATGGCCGTACAGACGAGTGTCCCAGTGGGGGACAGCGTGGACCCGACATACACTGCAATGTGAYTCAGAAAACTGCATCCTCGCACAGCTCTGCTTGTTGGAGGATGAGGATTTCCACGCGTYTCACCCCGCCGCGCGAGGGGCTTCACCTCCGCGGAGGAGCTGTTCCCACGAGCCCAAGCAGCGCCCTACCAGTGTCTGCTTTGCCCTCGTGCCTGATGTTGCCACCTCTTTCCAAGAAAAACACTCAACTGAAAGGTAGTTTTGAGCAAAAATCAGTTGTAGGATTGGACCAGGGATCTAAATTTCATCACATCAGGTCAAACGCTGATTTTGGCTACGCTGGTGCAACTAAAACAGAATATGATACTTCAGGATGTTTTTTCATTTGTGAAAGCTGTCATCTCACCATCTCATATTTGGCTAAACTAAGTGCAGCTTTAAGTAATCATCTTTATATTTTTTAACAAACTCTACATTTACATTTATTCCTCCTCTTCCCCCCCCCCCCCCTTTTTTTTTCTTTTGGGCATTTTTTTAAATGAATTCCTTGGAGTCTATTTTCCAGCCTACCAAGAAACAGTTAAATGACTGAATCTCAATGCTTTGAGTACTTCTACAAACAACAGTCACAGGGAGGAAAATTAACGGTTTTCTGTTAATGACTCATATTAGTCCTCTTTGGTGGTCCAAAGCGATGTATTATATATTTTATTTTTTTTATTTCTTCCATATGCCTGTCATGGGGCTGCTTTTCTGATTGCTAGTTTTGTTGTAAAAAATGTCACTCTCTTTATTCACCCTCCTCCCCATAGAATCTTTAAAACTAAACACAGGAAAAGTGGAATATACCTGTCATTTAGACCAGCTAGAACAAAGGTTGATAGAAAATACGTTCCTAGTTTGAAGAGGCTTCCCTGCTGATTTTGTTTATCAGAAAATGGCAAGTTTTGTTCCTAATGGACTGAAATTTAAATAAAATCTGACTCTGGAAATAAAAGCAGCCATTATGACAAAATAAAATTATATATTTTATAGGAGAAATTGAATTAAAATGCTAGTTTCCTTTGGTTAAATTCTTTTACATAAGGAAATGAATAAACGAGAGAGAGTGAAATAGAATGAGATAGAAAGCTGATTGTTGAAGTAAGCTTTTTAAAAATCAATAATCTCTTGTAATTTATATTTTTGAAAAAACTTTGAACAGACTTCCATACAATATCTTGAATTATAGCTACATTTCTATGTTTCCTTTCATTAGAAGTTGAACTAGGGGTTAAATACTGTTTTTCCCCTGGGTTTTCAGGTTCTTATCAGGCTGTGGCTTTGGACTACAACCTCTACAAAAGAAAAACATCTGCAGAGCCCAAGCTAATTGAACCATTTTATATATTAACATTTAATAAATAATTTTTCTTATCAGGTCACTTTCCCTGCCAAACTGAGAACATAAATATCGGGGAAGGTACTGAGTCACATCAAGGCTGGAGAAGGTGCTGGGCTCTAGGGATCTACCTGTTGGAGACTTGGCTTCTAGGAAGGCAGTTAATCTGGGCTTAAATAGTTTAAGATTTAGGTCTAGAAAGATGATRATTAGAACTAAAATCAACCTATATGAGTACGAGATAATTTGATATGTTGCTGTGTATGACCATAGCAATTTTGTTGACTTTATATTAGTGTGTGGCACTTTGGAGTTGTTCTTATACCCGTTGCAGGTGTAATAAGGGGTTTGATCAGCTTTTTAACACTGCTATGAGTTTCTCTAAAAATAAATGACTGTTTTTTAGACAGGAAAATACTTGAAACTGCGTTCAATTGTAGGTCATGATTCCCCTTCCTTTGGGTCGACATGGAGACTTCCCCTGTGTGCCTGGACCAGCAGTAAAGGGACCATAGTTCACATGGTGATTTGCACCTCTCCTGACTCTCTCACCCAGATCCTAGGCAACATTGCAAATTTAGATTTAAAAAAATTATCAAATTCTTGATGTTTCATGTGAATTGGGGAGTGAAGCATTTGCTTTGTTCCCCTTTAAGGTCTTGTAGTGGTTCTGGAGAATGGAGGAGGATGGAGAGCACAGAAACCTGGATCCTCTGTGGCCTCGTGGCACAAGGGGAGAACTGCCGCTTTCTTTGGAACCACAATTTCCATAGACGTGAAATGGTAGAAATTCGGCTTTGCTGTGATGAGAATGGTGTCAATAATCTCAGCAGAAATCTCTGCCGTTGCTGAGTGGTTGTAATTATTGTTATCTTTGAACAGTGGCTGTGGAGATCCGTCAACAGATGTTTATATAGTGCTTTGAAGTTGGAAATATCTAAACATTCTTATTACTATTATTATTATGACTACCCACAGTGATTAATGTGATTAGACAGCTGCTTTTGGACACATCCTTAATGACAAAATGCCTTATAGACTGTAAAAGGTTGAAAACAATTCCTCTGCCCCATAGGAAATCACACATAGGGCCCAGTTTTTGGCATAATGTGAGAGGCTGAGGCATGAGGACTGGTACATCCAGCCTGATCATGCACCTCTGCTGCTGAAGGACCAATGCTGCTTCAAGAAGGCTCTTCCAGCAGCTTGGGCCATTGCAGGGCATCCCCAGAAGAAGGCATCTGGCCCATGGGAAAGGAAGATAAGGAAGGTCCTGGGATGACAATGAGGGTAGGAGAGAAGGAAAAAAAAAAATCTTTTGCTACCTCCAAGCTTTCAAAACTGACCTGTTCCCACCATCTCCTTTGAAATCCCTTGCTCTGTCCTTCCCACACTGCCCCACAGATGGCCATAGACCCTCCTGTGACTTCTCCTCCTCCTCCTCCTAGGACTGCTGAAGAAACAAAATTTGCCATCTAAAGGGTCTGTAGGATCTAAAGAATGAGAGACAGGTCTTCCTTACTGTGCTGAGAAGCCTTGGGCTGGCACTGTTCACGTGGTTGCAGAGCAGAGATTGCCTGAGTGTCGTCCCTTTTCAGTGATGCAGAAATGTGACTAAATCAAGGAAACTGTTAAAATTACAAGCAAGGTGCAATACAATACCACCATATGGGACTTCTTTGTCTTTTTAGAGTCTTGCCTAAGACTGTGGTGTAAGAACCATTTTAGACATTTTGTTTCCAAATGAAGCCTAAGCCAGACCATGAAGCTAAATTTAGGTTTCTGCATCTATATTTAGGCACCTAGTTTGAAGTGGCATGACTCCCCCCACCCTCAAGTGCTGTCCAAAGGCAGCACCCACAGAAGTAGGCAGGTGAGCAAGTGCTCCRCATGTTTCCAACTCATGCCTTGCTCCGACTGAGAATATAAGGTTTCAAGTCTAATTTTAGCAAACTTAGTTGGAGCGTTTTGGCTGTTCCTTGCTGGTGGATGTTCTCAAAGTGGAAAAAGTCTGTTCTTTGAAAAATGAAATTCAGATTAGCTCAATGCTGCAGAATTTATCTGCAGACAAGTAACATTACGAGGGGAGGCTGTGATGGAAAGAGCTGTTTTCCAGCGTTGAGCATGTTGTTCTTATCTGAGCAGGAATATTTTTGCAGAAAGTGCTGTACTTGGTGGAGGACGGGCCAGTTGTCCTTCTTGTCTGCTGTGTCCAAGCCTGATCCAGATGCAGCACCATCTCCTCTGAACATGGCAGCAATTCCCGGTCCATTAAAGCACTTCACAGTTATTTTCTGTTCTCTTCTTCATCCAAACACAATCACAGCTGAGTGAGCTGAGGATGGCTGGTTCACCCTGGAAATCAAASCACGTCATATTGCTAATCTGTATGTCCTACAGGCAAGCCGTAGGTGCATGCTTGTGTGCGCACGTTGTGTTCGTTGGGCAAGGCTGGGCGGCGAACGGAGGATACAAAAGTCCTTGTACATTTGCGGGCAAAGTGTGAGTACAAAGGCCCTGACAATGTTTTCAGAAAAAAAATTGCTCATGATAATCCTGCTAATGCATCTGCAGTTTTTCTTATTTCAATACAAATTTGCACTTGTAACACAGCCAGTTAATATGTGGATCGTATTCTGACTCGCTCATTGAGTAGGGTTCAGTTTCTTCTTTCCCATTTGGCTTTTTTTTCCCCTAGTCTTTCCTTTATTTTTTTATTTTATTTTTTTTTTCATTTGATTACATCCTATTGTATCTGATACTTACCAGAATTAAGCTCTCCTCACTGTAATGAAACCTCAGTAAGCCTGGAGTGCTTTGGCAAAAGTAATCTCAAGCTTGTTTGTCGAGAGGGTTTTGCCAAGCCCACACAGCTCTAATTACATCTTTTCACTGGCCTGTTTTAAACTGTCCCCTCTTTCCAAAGTCTTTTGTGTGTTATGCAGAAATACATTGTTATAACGAATACGGTATGTTTAGAATAACTTTCATTGGATTTGGTAGCCAAGCAATTGTGCGTTTTTATTAGAGGTACTGTAGACTTCCAATGGAGATAATATTTATACAGTGGTCCAGAATTGTTTGCATTTAGAAGAATAAATAAAAAAGAATAATATCCAAACAAGATAATTAAAATGTCAGTTACAAAGTACCTTTAATTTGCTTTGGCTTTTAATTTGCATATTTCTTCCTTTACTTTGAAGACAAAGAGAAATACACTCAATACCAGATCTTATGCTAATATATCATGTAATAGCTAAGTACCTCCCTTTTGGACTATATTTACAGTAAGATTGCAAAAGTGCACCCGCATTGCGTCTTTGGCCAGCATTTTTAAGTACACAGACTATTTTGTCTGGTTTTCCTAGATGCTAACTTCATTTCTTTGTTCAGAATATACCAAAAAAGTTTTTTTTTTTTTTTTTTTTAATTAATGTAGTCAGTGATCAACAGTATATATACTGTATATATATATATACACACAGTACACATTTTATATACGTGTGTGTATACATACAYGCACACTTCTGAAGCTGTATGTTGTGCTTACTGTGATGGCCATTCAAGAGCTTCCAATGCTATTGCAGGGAAAACCATCCATTTTGGAACGGATGATGTTGAGAACAACCAAACTCCTTGAAACCAAGTAGAAAAGTATAAAGAAAACAAAGAAAATGGAGATGCAAGATAGTCAAACTAGATTCCAGATGGCAGCAAATTACCTCTTGAATACTCAACTCTGCAGTCAGAGCTAAATCCATAAATAGTTTGATGAACTCAACTGGAGAAGATTCATATTGAGGTGCACGCTKCCCATTGCTTCTCTCTTGCAGCTTAAATTCACAGCTTTCTGTGGGTATCCACATTTCCTAATAAGATATAAGATATTCCTTATAAGATAGTTGGGTCTCTCACATGCACACAGATAGTTAGGTGCATGTGTATGCATGTGTATATACATAAATAAACTAGAGGGAGAAATGAGAGGGAGAGGAAAAATAGTCTCCTATTTCCTAAATATTGCTGTGGAATATTTCCTAAAGAAGTGGACTTTGAGGTGCCATASCACTGTTTAAAGTGTATGCATTTAGAAGTTACTGTCAGGAATAAAATGATAAAGTATTTAAAAATTACAGTCCAAACATCATAGACCTGTTGCCAGTTAAATACCTGGAGTCTTGCATTTGTTTGCTATATAATCGGCGTGTGTAAGTCTGCAATACTTAGGAGCATGTTTGTGTTTTGAACCAGCAAATTCTTTTTTGTTTCATGAATATGGTCATTTGTTTAAACAGGTTGGACACTTCTTATCTCTATTTTTGGTACAGATGATCTCTAGTACCTGTTACTGTGCCTATTCCATGTATTAGCTGTCCTTATTACTTACAGTTCGCCATTTTAGTTTTAGGTATGTAGTTTGCCAAATCTTCTGGATTACTCAAGATGAAAGGGTTGCTATGTAAATACAAAATCTTACCCTCCAGTAGGTGTTTTGAGCTGTAATGCACAGATTTCAAATGAACGACTGCACTGCACTACAGGCAGGCAGAGATGCTCCCTAGCACAGCCCGTGTGTCTGTAAGAGATGAGCAGAAAAAGCGAGTTAAGCTTTTTATTTTTTTAATAGTTATTTCTATTCTGCCTCACTTTTTTTTTTTCCTGGCATGCTTTGTTAAGTAGATCTTTATTCCCAGAAACTGAAATGTACTCCTCTTTCTTTTTCCTTGAAAATTAAAAGCTTCTACCTTAAAGAAGTGAATGATACATTATCTGCTATCTCTAAATTGAGCCCATTTGGGGCTATTTGCATCCTGTAGAAACCTACAGCTGAGTGCTGCGCTCAGAGGTGTAATGACTGGTTGTCACAACACGCTGGAGGTGGCCCCATAACAAAATGATCCCCTGTCAATCCCCTCGCAGGAAACGCATTGGCAACCTGTAATTCGGCCGCAGTATTAACATCCTGCCTGGGTTTTGTTAAATGGCACTTTCTAGGAAGTAGATCTGCTGAACTTGTGCTTAATAATGTTTTAAGGGGAATATTTGATGGAAGTTTTAGAAAGCATCACATGGGGTTAACAGTGATTTGTCATTTGTTTCTAATTAAAGGACTTAATCTCTTATCACTAGAACAGCCTATTTTTTTATACTAAAGGCACAGATGTGAATGGAAACATATTAATGAGATGTCATACTACACAGTCATTTAGTGTTTTGTTTAACTTAAACATAGCAGAAAATGTGCATCTAAGTAGACACATGTAATGACATTGAGATAGAATTATAATTTTCCACATTTGCATAACCTTTAGCAGCATCCACTTTAGATCCACCTTGCAGTGGTTATTTTATATTCAAAATTGATGTTTACTATAGGAATGAAAAAGGGTCTAAAACCACATAATGACATTGTTTTCCTGTCAACTGGCCTTTTGTCTTCCTTAAAGCAAATACGCAGGACTTTGCTGGCCCTTCTTAATAGGGAGAAACAAAAATTTGTCATAACAACAAATGTGACTATCAGACTGGACAAAGTGATTAAAAACAAATCTCAACTATAGATACTCTACCTGTTATTTTTAGACGCGTAACAGCCTGCTCTGGAGATATTTAAAAATGAAACAAAACGTAGACTTGAGGCCCACAGGGACCGTTTTGACTGCGTGCTCCAGCTGGAGCCACCTCGAGCCGTGTTGTCACCTTGCTCGCTCCTTCCTCAGCCACGCAGCCGTCAAGCCCGCTGGCCTGGGGGTGAACTGGAGAGGGCTGTCGTTTTCACAAAGCCACTTCCTCAAGGCTGCAAAGCAAGCAGGGCYGAGTGCGAGGCTGGACGAGCCGTTTAAGGTTCCCAAAACCTTAAGGTTTTGATTAAGGGAGGTAAGAGTGCTCGTTTCTCCTTCTATCTTGGACTAAAAGTAAAAATCCTTCGACTGAAAGTCTCGTTTTCTTTCAGCTACTTTGGCCATTGCACTGAGAAATCACGTTCTCTTTAGTTTTTTGCTAGCCTTTTCATACCGTCAGCGGTAACCTAAAAAAAAACAAAAGGAAATCTGCTCCAATTTTCACTTAAATAACGTATACTCCTCTGGCGTTCAGAGACTAGGTCGCTGCCYGGCCGCAGGCAGCGCGAGACGGAGAGCAGTGACGTGCGCAGGTGGGCTCGCGGGACCGCACTCGCTCGTTTTTAACCCAAATCAAACAACGCGAGYGCCGCAACGCGCCTCGCGCCGTGGCAGCTCGGCGGGACGTTCGCGCCCGTCGCTCCCTAGTCCGCGAGCCGACTGCGAGTTCGAATCCCAAGCGCTGCTTATATTCCCCTAGCAGAACAAATTTTACAGTTTCAACATAAATAGTAGGCTTCTATGTTTTGAGTAAGGATAAAGTCAAATAAACATAATTCTGAACTCTTTTTCCCCAAACGCTATCCTTAGCTACCAGGACAGGCTGCTCTGCTCTTCTTTCCCCAGTGCCAGGATCACAGCTTCCAAGTCAATTTTTAATCCTTTTCTCTTTCCTACATATTAATTTTCCGGCTTAGTCTTGTCACAGCTTCCCCTTTAATATCTCCCCATTCTCCACTACACCCAGCTTGGCCATTAGTTCCCTTGATCACTGTAATCTCCTCCTCCTAAGCTTTTCACTCCCCTTCTTTAGCCTCTCCAAAGTGCAGCTCCCGAAGCCCCTTGCTCCTCGTCTCTCCAGGCACGTCCTTCCTCCCCCCGTCCCCGCCTTCTCGCGTGCGGTTCCCGTCGCGGCCCAGGCGTGCCTCTTTGCCAGGGCCGTCTTTGCTTCAATTACTTTTAATTTCTTTTTACTATTTTTTTTTCTCTCGATACCCTCGCTCCTTTTCTCACTGAGCTTTTCCCATTGCTCCGGACTCCTTTAGCAACGCTTCTCCGTGAAAGCCTCCCCAGCGAGATCTCGCTGGGACTGCGCCTTATTACTTCACCCCTCTCGGGAGCCGCTTTTCACTCGGGCGTTAACGGGCTAAACTCCGGCAAAATAKTTTTCCAGGTATAAGCCTAATCCGCAGGGATTTGCTTTTCACTGTCCCGGGGGCTTTAAGAGCTGGTGGACGAGCGAGAGCCCAGGCTGTTCTGCACTGGTCAGGGTCTGGACTAGACCACCTCTTGAGCTTGCTTCCAGCTCTGTTTTGTATAATTATATTTTTCAGAAACTGGTGATTAGGTATGGAGAAAACTTGTGGTTTAGTATTTATGTCACTGCCTTAAATGTTAYCCTGAAAAATTAAGATTGTTTAAAAACAATAGCAGTAGAGCTTAGCTAGCTATGAAAGTCAATTGCCAGAAATCATGAAAACCATAAAAATTAAAATTTTGTGTGAAAAAGAGCTTGTAGTGTTAAGACCAGCTTGATGTATTTTCCACCAGAGAGTTCTTTTGATGTCAGCTCTAGTAAATAACCCRCTATTTTAGCAATTTTATTCTTATGGAACATACATATACATATGTATTTATATGCTAGTACTGAGTAAAGTAAATGATTAAATAAGCCTACATTTTAAAACAAAAGTGCCTGTTTTTGCCTCTAAACTAGTTTATGGAGCTTATGAAGCAACTATGCTATGGTGGCAGTCAGTTTATCAAAATGTAGGATTTGAAAATAAATGAGGATTATTTATGTCAATACTTCATTTGCTTTTATTATAGTGACTCCATCCATTTCATCCATTGCACTTCAATTCAAAGGATTCCTCAGTCAGTCAAAGAAACAATTCTTAACTGCAATAGCTGCAGCAGAAACACAACGCAGCGGCTCTAATTACCTTAGAAGAACATTCTGCACAGAAAGACACACGAGTAAAAAAAAAAAAAAAAAGATCTTTTTTTTTTAACGTGGGAAGAAGCAGTTCCCATGTGTTAACCATGAATGAACATAAATCCACATTTTTCCATTCAGAACGTTTGGGCCAGCGTGTCCGTTTCTCTCAGGGTCTTCCTTTGTATTTCCTTAGTAGGAGACCACTGATAGTAGGTGACGTCCCTGCTTTTATAACAAACCTGTTTCTTTTGGCAGCTGCAGTTATGAGTTAAGGCTGTTGCCTCAGAATTCCAGATTTTACTCTTTCCTCACTTGTATTATAAGTTTTCCCTAAAAGAAAAAATTGATATGCTTAAAAAAAAAATCCAAAGCCAATTCTATACAGTAACTCTTAAGAACAGCTCTATAGCAGAATTAGACTATTTTGAGACGCAGTTGTTCTCAGGTGGTTCTAGCTTTTGGCTGTTGCTGATGATCAAGAGCAGCTTGTTACTGGGGTACTCTGTAAATATGTTCCCTGGCATTAGGAAACATCCTTTTTTAGGATGTTTAGAGAAAATTTCAGAAATATTTTAGTTTATTTAGTAAAGTATTCTGCTCTCGTGAAATGTTTAATGCAAAGATTGTGATGCAGCTGAGAATATCTCAATTTTTTACGCTGGCTACCAAGTACAACAGAACTAGGTGCCTCTTTAAAGGGCAGCAAGCATCTGCCTGGAAATAGGAAAGTCTAACTTATTTGAGTCACTGACACCTTTAAACATTGAGTGAAACTCAATGGCTGCTCCACAGACTCTACAAAATAAATTCCGTGGTTAATACAGCCATCACTCACTCGCTTTCTTTGACGAGAGCAGAGGCTGAGAAGTCTTTTAGCCGCCTGCGCATGCTGAGYGGTTGGACACGCTGGCAGGAGACCTTTCTCCTGGGGCTACCTGTGTACATACAGCAGCACAAATATCCTGCATTTCTCAGATCAAACAAACAGGTACGCTGGATTGCACGGAGAAGAATGAAATGTATGACAGCTAGAATGCAAACTATTGAACCTTGTCCCAAAAGTTAAATTTATTATTTATTTATTTATTTATTTATTTATTTATTTGTAAAATAGCAGTGTGAAAACCAGGTATTTGTATAAAGCTGCGCCAACCTCTCCTTGTGTCACCCTTGGTCCAAATTCTGCATCTGACCAAGACACTGCTGCGCCTTTTAAGAGTAAGGTTGTCAGCCAAAAGTTTACTAAGTGTTTCTCTTCCCTTCTTCTGCCCTCTCTAAAAGTTTGAAAAAGCTCATAACTGGCAGAAAGGCAGTTGTATACAGGAAATGTAACTTGGCAGTGAAAGCCTATTTTGAAGTACACTACATGGTTTCCGAATAAATATTTCTTTAATGCATGTAATTACTGGATCAGCAGAATAAATGTGGTCATGTCCTTGTAATTAATACATTGTCAAAAGTTCATTTAAGTGTAATAATTTTACTGGGAAAAYGCTGTCTATGTAGTTCTTGCAATAATTTGTTAAATTAAGTGCAATAAATATAAAATTATTGGTAGGTATATATTTATTTTTAAGTTCTTATTAATTTCTACATGCCATCTATTACTTTTAAGGGAACTTTTATATAAAAGGAAAAGCTACTAAATAAAAGTGCTGTAATAATGTTTCTCTTTTTTTAGCTAAAAAGAATTTTCAAGCAACACCACTTAGGACTGCAGCTGTGGTTGGCAAATATTTAGTTAAGAATTGTGTAATCAGATTGGCAAAGACGTGAAGCCCCAATGTGGAATGCACAGAGAAGTGTGCCTGTTTATCCACTGTAGAAAACGAAATGTTTATCCCAGGACTTTTGTGTCATATTTCTTCAGTTCTACCCATAGCTGACTATAGGGCTGGATGAAATGTTGCAGCTGTAAGGATTTTTTTTTTTTTTTTTTTTTTTTTTTTTTTTTTTTTTTTTTGCATTTTGTCATTTTAGATATTCAGAACCTATTATAAATAATTCTTGAGGAAAGAAGTGGTCTGATACTTCACTGATCTCCAAGCTGTGACTTTCTTTAGGTAGCTCATTGTGTTACGGTTGTGGAAGCCGAGGCTGTGGTGCTCTCATCCGGTCATGAATACCAGCTCTGGGTCTGACCAGGTTGCTTCGCAGTAATAATTTGGTCTGAACCAACATGTTCACACCATTGACTTCTGCTGAACTAGACAGTGCAGTGAAATTTGTGCTGGTTTTCAGCTGGTTGGAGAAGGACTGATGGTACCTSTTCTGGCACAAAGTTTGCTGAGAAGAAGCTGACCCATTGCTTTATGTTCGACAGATTTTGGTCMGCTGACTGAGTCGGTGCTTCGTGCTGTATGGTCATAGCGTTCTGCAGCTGGCACCAGAACTCCTCAAGCCATATTCTTGGACCCTGCCTTGAGATAAGTTTCTCCCTTGATCATGCATATGATAAATCAGTATTAAAAACAGAACTGGAATTCAGCTCTGTAGTTTCTAAACTTAGGCTCAGCTTATGCTTGTAAGGCCACACCTCCTCCATTTGACATGAATCACTAAATGATTAAGAGTTATAAGTCTTCTTGGTCAGATTCTAAAATTTATCCTGACTCTYCACTCAGGTTTTGGAGATATTTAATCTTCAGCTTTACTTTCTCATTGAAATTTGTGATCTAGCTCCTTAAAAGAGCATTTGGGGCCATGTTTAAGGCATATGGGCTAGGATGGAGAACAAGTGGTTTTAACTGGAGGCCTTTAACTGGAGATGTTCTGATTGTCAATGGTGCTTTGGCTTCCCAGGTCTTTCTTGAGTTGATTTCAGCTATGGGATGCCTGGATCTTACCAAGACCTTACATAAGGTAGTGCTTTATGGCAGCCCCTCTGAAATGCCATCAGTAGATGAGACTCAAGTCAGCAATTATTTGGGAGAATTTCACCCCTATAAGTCCTTGGGGCCTGAGGGGATGCATCTGAAGCTGCTGTGAGAACTGGCTGATGTCCTTGCAAGGACACACCATCATCTTTGACGGGTCTTTGGGACCTCTCAAATGACTCCAAGTGCACTTCAAGTCCCCAAGGGCTGGAGAAAAGCAGATGTTGTGCCCATCTTCAAAAAGACAAAAAAGATGTCCTGGTGAGCTACATACTAGTCAACCTCACTTTGGATTTTCACTCAGAATGTCATGGAACAAGTCCTCTTGGAGGACATTCCTGGGCACATGAAGAAGAGGGACACTGGGAACAGTCAGCACAGCTTTACCAAGCAAAATCACAGCCCAACAACCTGCTTGCCCTCTGTGATAAATTGATGGGATTTGAGGATGAGAGGAGAACAGTGGATGTCATTTAGTCTGACTGTARCGAGGCTTTTGACGCTGTCTCCCACAATATTCTTGAATACAAGGTAGGACAAATTGGCCTGGATGGCTGGACAGCTTGATTCAGCAGGAGACTAGTTGGTTTGTGTAGCTCTGGGGAAAGGCCTGGTGATAGTGGCAGGCAGTGAGCTGAGCATGAGCCAGCAGAGGTGGCCCATGGCATCCTGGGCTGTATGAAGAGGGGCACAGTGGGACTTTGGGGGTAGTGRTTATTCCCTTTATTCAGCACTTGGTGCCTGGTGGGACACAGAGGGACAATAGAGGTAACCTGAAATAAGAGAGGTTCAGGCTGAACATAAGGACYGTCCTCATGGGGAAAAGGGTTCTCAAGCCAGGGAGCAGCTTGCCCGGAGATGTCATGTCATCTCCATCCTTGGAGGCTTCCCAGCCTCAAGGGAACAAAGCCCTGAGCAGCTGGGTCAAACGCCAGAGCTGGTTCTGCTGGGACAGGAGGTCAGAGCAGAGACCTCCTGCCYCCCACCCGAGTGATGCTGTGATCCCATGGATGTGAGGAAATGCTCAAAAAAGCCAGATCTGCGAGTCTAAGCTAACGACGTCAGCTTTGACTTGTACACTAAGAGTAAATTACAATATGCGATGAGGATTTAAAATCATCTCTGATGTCTGTCAGCTAGAACATTTAACCCATTGAATATCGTAGTGTAATGCGAACGCTTACGCTTGCTCCAGTGAAATATAAGTTGACCTGAAAAGAGATCATGAGGCACATAYGACATCTTGCAATTAAGCTAAAAGATGCATTGACAAACATCATTCAAATAATAAGATTTAGACAGTTGCAAGAAACTATAAAAACATTTTGATACTGCAGGGAAATTGGCTCCAATATTATATATCAACATTGAGACATTGTATGCAGTAAGAATAAAGCAATACTGCTCACAAACACAGTAACATTAATTATATACATTTAATTTTATGTAACATCACACTTGTGGAAAACATAAGAAATTTCATGTATTGTAAATATCATCTTCTTTCCTGAAGGAATTTTCCATTATTATTTTATGATGATAAAGTAAGGTGTACTGATGTATTCTTAAAATAATTTTATATTTATTTTTATGTATTTCAATAATATTGAGTCAATAAAGATATCAGGAAATCTATGAAGTATAATGAATTTTATTTACATTTTTATTATAGCACTAACTTCACATCAGTTCCCTTCAAGTGTATATTTGAAAAAAATGTGCAAATCATCTCTTTTTAGCAAAACTACCCAAAACATCTCAATCACTTTTGTAATGAAATTTTTATTACAACATTTGAAAATATTTACATCAGCAAGAAAAAAATGTTCATCAAATGAGGCCACATTCTGGGAGAAGAGGGAAATGGTGCAATGTAAGTGAAATACTACAGGGTGAGAACTGGCCGTTGACTTGACAGCCCTTTTCCCGAAACTGGTGGTATCAATACGTTAAGATGAATGTATCTTAGCATGGAGAAAAGTTCCAGAATTTATTCTGCAGCACAGTATCAGTAGAAGCTCTTTCTTTTAAAAGCTGTACTTCAGGACTGTCATGAWAATATTTACTGGGGTTAACAGTGGTTCTTGAATTGCAGAATGAAAATATAGTTTGTCTAGATGCTATAATAGCTSGTTATGGTAGGAACCATGGTAAAATGTGCTTTTAGCAGTGTTTTTACCTAAATTTCTGATGAAATGTGTGCACATCATTGTCTGAGGGAAATTTTGAGACAGTCAGCTGGTGGAGAAGTTTTGGGGCTCAGTGGCCCAGAACAGTTAATGCCATGACTGTGCATTGGAACCTGGGAGAAAARAAGACATTCCTGGCAGGAAAGGATTACAAGGTCTTACCCACCTCCGAACCGGTGTCTCTCCAATTGGAAGCACAACTGGTGGCATTTGTTTCAGGCAGCCATCTGGTAAACATGGGATTATAGTGCACCATATTGCATTTCCAATAACAGTTTAAACTGTTTGCAATCTCAATAAACTTTTAGCACTTTTGAAACACATTCATGGAGAGGACTGCTCCTTGCTTCTGCTGATGGGAGTATTGGATTTGCATAGTATCTGCATACTTACATTTCCAAAAGCTGAAAACTGCAGAGCCAAAACTAAAGGCAGGCCAAGAAAACTCATGAAAACCTCTGTTTTCCAGTCCTGTTTTTCTGCATGTTGTTATTACAGCTTAGGGCTGGGCCACTGGGAGCTGCGAGGTAYGGGCCTTGCTTGGTTTTTCCACAGCAGGAGGTGGCTGTTCTTTCCGCAGCTTTGGTGCTACTGACACACAGGACTTGCATGAACTAATAACTGCTTTAGAGCTGATAGACCAACTWATAACTWATAACTTTGTAGAGTGTTTTTTTTTCTTTTGCTCTTCTTCACATAGCTGATGAAGAGATGAAGCATTTCTTAGTCTCTTTTGGTATAGTAGTTAAGCAATAGAAGTGACAGAAGAGCAGTTCACGTCACCTGTTTAGGAGGCAGCAGAGTTTGAGTGTTGGGTCTGAGCCTCCATCTCTGCTCTACGTGAGTTTGCTGACTGCATTTGTGTATACCTCGGCTGCCGTGCCTGGTACAGAGTTGGCTCTGTGCTGATCTGCACTCCTCTTAGTCATAATGCCCTGCTTTTTGCTTGTAAGGGAGTAACAGCAAAAAGTGCCCATCCCTCTACGCAGGAGAGCATTCACGGTGGATTCCTGAGCTGCACGTTGGGCTCTTTCCTCTGAGTTTGCTCGCAAAGTTCATGCATTGCATTACAACTCTTTATAGATTTTTAAAAGAACTGCTCAGGCTTAAATCTAAARTACTGATGTCCACAGCTTACTACATGTTGTATCAGAGCATATTTACTACTTCCYTCCGGGTCGTCCTGTTGCGCTATCSTGACTGTGACTATCCGAACAAGGGTGCTTGGGCTTTGCAGTATGATGGAATGAACCGAGGGCTCTTCCAGTTGTCCATGTAACCTCAGTGTTGAGCAAACCCAGATAAATTTTAGRTTGGTACCAAATCCAAACCACATTTCTGACCTGAGTGGTCTATGTCTCACTTTGCAGCAGGCACTTGCAGAAGCAAACGGGCAACCTACACAAGCTCTGCAGGTAATTTTCTCTTGGTCCTCTGATAAGAAGTCCTGAATTTCACGTGCTGCCTACCTACTGCCACCATACCCTACGCTGCTCAGAGAGGATACTTGCCCTATTCTTTTCCATATAGTACTACTTTTTTTTTTTTTTCTTATTTTAGTGAAGAATCATCTCTTTTGGGGCAATAGCCCATTATTTATACTATAGCAGATACTGATGTAAAAGCATTGCTATATATCATTAACACAATGAAAATAAATTAAAACTCATATGTTGTATTTCACATGCTGACTTTTATCTTGACCTCCTAAGGTGAGAGACAGATGTTTTCCAGTGGCAATGCTTTGGTTATTTGTTTGTTTTTCTAAAATGCACATCTTAAACCCACCTATATAAAACTGGAATATGGGCTGCATTTTAAGTGAAACTCGGGAAAAAATACTTAGTAAAATATGCAGACATTGAGAGATGAAGGAAAAAAAACTGCAGCAAACACCAGGATATGTGAGTGAGTAAGCATAATAGATCAGAATAAGGCCCTAAATCAATTTTATTTTCACAGTTCTAGCATCATAAAAAGTGGGTGGCAGTAAACCAATTATTATGCAACTTAATGAACTAATTAGGAAAATCAGAGCAATAATGGTATTGGTACTAACTGATCTGAATATAAAAAGTAGAATTAGATTCTTAGCACTGAATTTTTCAATACAAGGGATTATATAATAACTTTTAAGCATTTTGAATTTGGGGAGGAGGAGGAGGARGATCACATCTGCAGTTGCTGTAGGTACCCAAGTGACCCACTATTTCATTTACTAACCTCGTTCTGTAAGCATACTCATGTATACTTATTTTAAAAACTAAGGACCAGATCTTCTAAAGCTTCATTTGCATTTACATGTCCCTAAATGCTGTTAAACACTGGTGTTCACGGTCAATAGGTGCCTAAACGCTTTTGAGGCTATGGCTGAAGTGGCCGCTCCTGAAAGACGGAGTGTTTGTAACACTGCACACTCCRGGGTTGCTGCATAACACTAACCACCGGCTTTAGCTTTTGGAGGAGAGGGGTTTGCACCTAGCTGAATGCCCAAGAATACAAGAAAGTYGTCACAAAAGCACAGCTTCTCTTCCTTAATATTAGTATCGTAGAACACGCTACCCTAAGATATGTTTTAAACTATTTTAAAGAACTCGTGTAATGCTGTACATGCTGACAGAAATTATAAATGTATTGCTGTTAGACCAGCATTTCTCTGCTACACTTCTGAGATTWTGTATGACTTTTTTAAGATATTCAATAGTTTGTTGATTTTCTTTCTTTACACCATTTCTGCCTTTACATATGTTGATAATATAATGTGTGATTATGGCCTAAACCTTTTCTCTTTAACATCAATGATAAGGTTCCTTTTGACTTCAGTGTTGCAACTGAAATGAACCCTCATAAATTTCTCCATCATTTCCTTGCTATTGTGAAATGCACTCTAATTTTTCATTGATTCATAATATATATTTCTTTATAACACAATTATAAATCAGTGCTACCYACTAGTTATCACATGATTCCATGTCAGCTTTACCTATGTCTGGGYAATGTAACAGCTATAATATCTCTGCATGCCACATGTTGATTCTTTAACGGTTGTGATGGTATTTGAATATGGAATTGTGGCTTGCAAAGGAATATTATTCTCACAGATTGGAGTATATGTGTGTCAGGGCAGTTTCTGTCTTGAAATATAAGTGTTGTGTTCTCAAATGGGGTGTTACTTTGGTGTGTGTACCCAAAGACAGGACTTGGTTATATCTGTTTTTGAAGACTTTTGCTGTTTTGGATAGCGTCCACATTTTCCATAAAGGTAGCTCTTTGGTCCACAAGCGTTTCATCACAAAATAAAGGTGAAAAGTATTTCTAAAATAGCTTTACACTTCATGGAGAAACACAAAGAAAAATATTTTCTGCTTTCCATGATAAAAAAAAAAAAAATCAACTTGGGCATTTTTGTTTATTTTCCTGGTCAGACAGTCACTCTCAGAGTATATTTAAAATAAATGAGGAGATGGGAGGGGCAAATGGCCTTAAAACAAATGTATCACATACAATACTTTTTTAAAAAAGAAAAGGAACCCAAGCCAGCATGTTAAAAATGAGCATTTCCAATACAATTTGTCACCCATGCATAAATCTTGCTGACATTTTCAGTCACTTTAATAGCCTTCCCATTTTATAAATCAGTATGAACTTGCACAGTTGCAAAAAGTGTATATTTTGAACATCTCATTTGCATACTTTACCAAAAGCCAATGAGGCAGTGGAAGCAACACTAGTGATCATAATAAGTGTTTGGGAAAAGGCAGAAAGATCACTAATGGTTTGCCTTTAGGGATTTCTGTACTCCATAGGGGACGAAAATGAGAAATATTTTTCAAACAGCAGGGGTAAAGGTTTTAAAACTAGAAACACATGGAGTGATAAAAATGTTAGTGCCACAGGGCGCATAGCAGGAAAAATTTACAATGTAAAAACTGTAATTTCAGCATTAGGAAGTAATAATCGTGTTTCATCATTGTTATTAAAGCATGACCCTTAAAGTCACATAAATTAGATATAAGTTTCYAGAGAAGTGTATTAATCTTTGGTGGAAAATATTAGGAAAGTTTATTATCATATGAAGATCAGAAGAAACATTTTTTTATAAAAAATGAATTTAAACTTCGGTTGGTGAGATTTTTTGGGAAGAAATCTCTAGCATTTGAAACAACAGATAGACTTGTGTTTACTTAAGGCAAAATGCAATGACCAGCTTTGCTCTGAAAACCAATAATAGTTACGTGAAAAGAAACAAACAACCAACAATTAAAGAATGAGCTAAGGAATGACAGGAAGTACTATTCATAGACATAAATGGCTTGTGTTTTGGTCAACATAGTCTTTCTATTGTATYGAAGCCAAATGCATCCAAATGATTAATGAAGAATGTTAGACTTGTTGGGGGGGGGGGGAAATGTAAAATTGTAGCTTAAGGTACCACAAGAATATCCAGTGGGAAGCTTGAAATAGAACTGGTTACTTAAGGCATGTAATTAGTGAGTGAAAGATGTTGTCCTATCTGTAAAATGCAGTTTTACAAGGGCCTCTGTGTTTCCTGTAAGTGTTGTTTAATGAGATGGATTCACCTGCTAGAGCCTTTGAGTAAATTCATATTGTCAGCAAGCTAATGCCACATCTGGCGTGGCAGCCCCTGCCTCTCCTGGAGGAGAACCTTGGGCCATATCTTGCAGCCAAAAGACTGTAATAAAAAACCCAGAGATATCATAGTTAGGTAAAACAGCTTTGTGTCACTAGTGCTGTACTCCTATGAATTASAGGAGAAAGTGGATCTCGGAGGACCTGAATTAGAGGGAGAAGGGAATCCCATCTGCAAGCAAGAAGGGCTTTGCTGGGGAAAGATAGCTTGGTGCAGAAGAGCATAGCTAGATGACAGGTTACTGAGATTTATGTTAAGCAGATCAGTGCAGGCAGAATGGATCTACAGAAAGAAACACCTACTGCTGAGGACCACACCATGCCTCTTTTGATGTCTGATGTCTAGCCAGTCCTGGCTTAGTCTCATGACCGACCTAGCAGCTGGAGCACATCAGACGTGCTCCTGGAGCTTTGCTTCCCCTGGAAGGACTCAGGTTTGCATGCATCAGGACTGCTCTGTAACCTGAACTGAAGCACAGTGAGTAGGAACGATCAGGTTTGCTTCAGAACAATGGCCCTAGTTAAAGAAACCCTCTAACGTGGCTGCATCCAGAATGAATGAGACTCTATTGCCTCCTGGCTCGAAAATCTCAGAGAACTCACTGATGGCAGCGCTGAGGTGTGGATTCAGCACTCTGCTGGGGCAGAACGACAGCCCGCAGGAGCTGTCCAGATGACAATAAGAGCCTGATCTACCCGTTTCTCCATTTCTCTAATTTAACCTTGAAGTTTCCATTTTCCATTTTAATTTAAAAGACTAACTGCTAGTTCCTTAAATTGGAATACTGTGCAAAAGGGAACTTGGGTGAATCTGACAAACTGGGTGTACTTCTACTCCATCGGAGGTAAAGAATAGAATAGAGCAGCGTGAAGTTAAAGGCATTTGGCTTTCTGCAAGACAGACAAGCTTGGAAATGTTTGGCTTTGCAGTGCCGGCAGCATCTTGTGCCAGAGCACAGAGGACATGCTGCCTGGAGTTTGAATTAGCCAGTTCCCCATTGCTCTGTCAAAAACATAAAGAGCAGGATAGTAGAGAACACCTTATCCATCCCCTCGTGCTGAGCTCCCTCATTTTTAGGATGAGATCTTGATTCCCTCTTGCATATTCTATTTTTATCTATGATTCTCTCTTTTTTTTCTGAGCATTTGCTCATCTGCCAGTGAGAGAGTCCAGAGTCCATCTGGAAGAGCAGGGAAACCCAACCCAACCTAATCTGCAGCTTGACTTTGAGGATCCACAACAATAAACTACTTCTAAGTGCTCCAGACATGGGAATGATATGCAAAAGAAGAGCATCATTACTCCCTCCAGCTATGTTCTTGTATGAGAATAGGTGTGGCTGTTTTTTTCTGCCCTTTTCTGCCAATCCCTCAGGCAATATATGAAGCTTATGCGTAGCCAAAGATTAGGCATTGCGCTTCTTTGTGCGTTAGGAACGAACAAGGCAAACTTGCCCAAACGYGTCTTCTTTTTGCAAGATGTCTTGCCTGTTTGCATCAGACATGATTTAAAGATTTCTGCCACTAACCCTGGTGACAGCAGCRGCCTGTCATTTTCCAAAGCAGAAAATTTCAACTTTTTTTTTCAGTTTGGAAAGTCTCAATTTTCCAGTCTGGAAAGGTCTACTGAGTCAGTAAGTGCTAAGCGCAAGCTATACTGTAGCAGTCCCAATGTAAAGAGGCTTCATCCTTTTCTTATTAAAAGGGGAAAGATACAAAAMGGAGACTTAGTCTGTTTAAAATGGAGTACCAAAAGAAAGATAATGGAATAGGGAAAGTAGTGAATAAGTGGGGGACTGGTTGACTTCATAGCTTTATAGCAACATTTCATGAAAATTCTGATGTTTTCAGATATTTCTTTACCGTGAAGAAAAGTAATAACTTCCGTAAGATGAAATGAATGACTTCTTTCTAGCCAATAGTCTTAGCCATTCTGCTTTATGCTGGTGTAAATTGATTTAGAGAAGAATTTGGAAAGTGGTAAATGTTGGAAAGTCTATACTACTTTAGAGAGTAAAGCTTTCAGTTTCCAAATACAGAATCCATATTTAGCTGAGGTCAACGTCTTTAGTTGRAAGTCTGCTTCTGTAATAGTGATCTACAGAATGGAAATATGGAAAGAGCTGTATATATTATACAATTATATACATTTTCAGCATTCCAGGATTACTTTGAAGACTAAACTGGTGGCACGCAGTTTGAAGGAGAACTTGTGTTACCTTAGGAATTATTAGTGACATTCATACTATAATAGCATCCATGGATAGGGAGCCCATTGCGCAATACACAGGCAGCTACCAGTTAAAATGCAGAAAAAGACAGAATGACCAGAAGCATGAGAAGCAGTCATCTCAGTGTATTATCTGATTTCTGCTCTACCCTGTTTGTGTACATGTGGAAACTTCCATTGAATATGGGATTGAGACCAAAAGTTAACTTAGGAGGCCAAATTTTAGATTAGAAAATGCTGCATGCTAGTGTTGCAGTCACCAAACACCTCAGCCTTTGAGTGAGCGGTGGGCAAAATTTACTGCTAGAACAGGTGATGGTGTTTAGTTTTGGAAATCAAGACTGTTTTTACATTTTCTAAATATAAACTTTAGCAATCAGACTTAAAAAGATTGGTACACATAAAAGAAGTTTTAAATCAGTGCCTGAAATTTTTGTAATGTAAGTTCAATGTAGTTGTGTAAACTTGTGGAGTTTGGCACTGAGAAATTTCAGTCTTACATTGTGAACTTAACTTGTCTGAAAACTCTGATTACGTTTACTCAGGTTAAAATTTGGTAAAATTAGTACATTTTTCTGTACCTAATCAGTTTGTTTACAGTATGTACAGCCTGTAGTCTAGGCTTTGTGGCTTAACCCATCCCCTAACCCTTCTCAGCTGCCACTAACATCGGTAAGTGTTTCAGCAGATGGAGTCAGAAACGCCACTTTACTGGAGACAAAATTTTTAAGCCCCATCTCTGAAGCCTGTTTTGTCCATACAGCACCCAAGGGCACCTTGTGCTCTTGCAAAGCAGTGAGCAGCTTGTCTTCAACGTAGTTACTACTCATTTCACACACTTTTCTTCTTCAAAGCAGTTAAACTGCTTTTTACGTATGGTCAAAGTAGTTTGGCAGAAAGAACTGGGCTGTCTACGCTGCGCTAAAGAAGCAGTGCAGTAGACACCCCCACTAAAGATAGGTTTCTTCAGAAATAATTTAGAAAGACATCAGAACTCRTATGTGCAGGTATAGAGGTTACCAAAGCAGAAAATGTATCTACTGAATTTAGTATCTCGCTCATTTGTTGTGTGATGAAGCTGGGTGAACTCAGCTGGGTCCCCAAGGTACTAGGCAGTGTACAAACTTTATATCTGCCCCTGTCCTTTCAGATGGGATGTGATAGGATTCTCAAGCACTGAATAAACATGAAGTGGTACTTCTATGCCCCTCTGAGAGATCCAGCTAATCATTATTTAGTGCAAAGTATTCAGGTCTTTTGGAAAAACAGTCCCTCAACTTAAGAGTCAGATCTTGCAGCCTAAGAAGTTAGAGGAGAAATATAGGCTGGACTATAAAGGTCTGTTTAAGACCATATATGCAATAGGCAAAATACTAAATGACCAGATGCAGGTGGAAGACACTTATATGTCCAATGTTTGGGCTAAGAGGTACACAAACTTTGCCAAATAGAAAATATGAAGTACCTCTAAGGCTAAATCTTATTTGTCTAGAATAAGAATTTGATATAGTACCATCTGGAAAATAGCCAGAAGAAGAACTGGAGGAATTATGAAATAGCTGTAGGACCAGCTACAGCAATTGCATTTTGAGGAGTGTTAAAAGGTGGAAAGACATACTGGATGCTGATTGAATCTGATTCTTGAAACTTATTTTAGTTATTTAGTTATTTTAGTTTTCATTAATGATCTTTGTAAAAAAAAAAAAAAAAAAAAAGAAATTTTCTTCTAGTACAAAGCTTTGGAACACTTCCAGTTGAAAATTAGTTTGAGATATGTAGAAAGAACTAAATCATGGTGAACACTGAAGCAGTTTAAGTGGGATAAAATTTAGCATTATCAAAATTTAGCTATTAGCAAACGAAATTTCATTTCAACCAGAAGCACTCAACATAGAACAACAGAGGAAAAAAAAAAAAAGGACCTGAATGAGTAAGGATATTAGGGTGTTAGAAAAGGACTGAGTGCTACCAATGCAAAGCTATTATGGAAAAAGCAACTGCAATCTTAGACCCTATCAAGAGAGGTATATACAGCAGAAAGAGAGGAGTAATATAATTCCACAAGGCTCTTGTCATCTTTTCTATTTTATCTAAAAGTGTTCTGTTTAATTTTCTTGTAATTTCTTTCCTCTCTCCTCTTGTTTTGTTGGATCACAGTTTCATTTATTCCATCCGTTCTTCAGGAGTGAGTCCATATRCAGTCACAGTCATTAGGGAGGCAGGACATACACAATTTCACATACCCTAAAAATAAAAATCTGGGTCTGAAGTACTCCCCCCCTCCACACACAACACACCCAGAGGAGTGAGTTGGAGAAACCAGGATATTTGCTTGAAGTGAAATCATGTCATACTTTCCGGGTTTCTCTGGTGGGGTCAGGCATGTACCTGAGTACCTTGGCGCATGTCAGAGATGCGTCCTGCTTTTCATCAGTCACTGGAAAAAACTTTTGCCTCTCTTTTCCACTTGGCTCGTGCAGCTGAGCCGAKGGTTTGGAGGAGGTGTGTGGTGTGTTCCCCAGTGAAGGATCTCTGCAGGTTCGTGTTCCTGATGAGAGAGAAGCTATGCGCCTCCTTGTCAGGAGAGGACAGTAACGCAGTGGCACAAGGGACATGAGTTTCTAATTTAATTTGTGACTAGCAGCAGTGCGGATTTTCTTTGCTTTCTTCAACTGCATCTTCCATAATCTTTTATGTTCATTCTCAAGAGCATGATTTTTTTTTAATCAGTATTTTACCTTTGTTTGGCTCAATTTTCCTTTGCTTTGAAGTAACCAGATAACAGCAACATTCTTCATGCTGTTGATATACCGCCAGGTCAGTGAGGCACCTCAAGGAGCGATGTGACTCCCAGAGTGTTCTCCAGAGCATCCAAAAGGCTGCAGAATATGTAACACTTTGGGTTGCAGGAGGTAGGACAGCTGGCAGTATAGATGAAAAGAGAAGCAGAAGTGTCTCTCACTGACTGGTGGTAACCACGAGGTCCCTGGCACATAGCAAGGTCCTCAGCTGCATGTTTGACCCTGATGCAGCTTTGCCAGAGGTCATTCGGGTGTATTTGCAGAAAGAAGTATTAAATTTGGCCTTTTTAAAATATGCTGTCCCCTTATAAAAACAGAAATAAGCTCAAAAGGACAGAGTGAAATGAGGTCTTAAGTGAAACCTCACTCATTTGGACTTATTTTCTCACTTTTTCTTATAAAGGTTATGTATTTCTTCATATACTATCTTAAAATAAACCACAGTAATCCTGTTTTCCAAAAGTCAGTCAATCAGTCAGTAGTGGGCAGTTGGCTTCCCTGGGAAACCCAACAATAAYAACATTTATCCTATAAATAACAAACTGGTTCATGTGCTTGATGGAAGGAAATAAATTTTGAGGGTGATTTCAGTCTCAAGTGATTGAGAGGTTTATTGTATAAACCAGAAATGAAACATGTTATTAAAAGTTATGAAAAATACAGTAACAGTGTCTTAATAACTGTAAAATACCAGTCAAAACATGGTATTTTGCCATGCTGCTTAAATTCAGCAGCCTCTTCTCCACAAAATATATTTTCCCTGTATGTTTTTAAGTAAATATTTTCTTGGGAAGTTATGAAGTGCATATTGCTTAGGAAAATCAAGTCTTGAATAAAAAGCATTTGGACATACTATTTGTATGTCAGAAGCGGGATAGGAATAGTCCCTGCAGGCCCTAAAATAAACAAATCTACTGGTTTTGCCAACTTACCAGTTTTCAGAGTTTTGATATCGAAGCAGAGAAATAGAGCTTAACATTACTTTGACCTAATACCTTCAAATTAAGAGGCAGATGTTGTATGTGCTTCAGACACACCACGTGAAAAATTCAYGTGGGACCAACAGCTCCAGGGCCCAGAGAGTGTGAATTAGCTCCCAGGAAGGTACTCCACAGCTGGGGATGAATAAATATGGTTGCAGCCACCCCAAACTGCTGTGAGTGCCTGAAATTCTTCCGGCTGAGAAGAACACGACGTGGTGAGAGCTCTTGGCCAAAATACGAGAGGCTTCAATTCGGTTCTCTTCTGGCTGGGGGACTGTTACGTAGCTATGCAGCCCCCCAGGTTAGTGCCTCGGCTGTTAYGCTTAAAGCCATTCGTGGTCTTTGGTGCCTTTAGCACTGGCCATTTGACTGCAAGGGGTCATTAGGACTCCTTATGAGACGTAGAAGAATTTTTGTTTCAAATACTTTGAATTAAGCAAAGAGAAWAAGGCTGGTTTGGGTAGCTGAGTCTCAGTTTTCGGTGCTGGGCGAATAAGAAATGTGTTCCACTTCCTGACGTTTTGAAATGAGAGGGAAGTGGAAAGGGCAAACACATCAGAGCAGGGCCCAGGGGCGTCCAGCACTGGGAACGTTTGTCCCGTCCAGACTAAGAATAACTTATGCCAAGCGCCTGCTAGTTCCATCAGCCACCTAAACGCACAGTAAACCRGTTACTGATCTTATTTTCCTCATGGTTTTAGAGATGATGATTCACATTCCTTTAAAAATTTTACAGTTATTTGTAATTATAGTCATTCGTGCAGTTTTATGTACCCAGTCAAAACAGCGTTTTTGGAAAAGTGCTAAGGGAGGTATAAGAATGCTTGGGAAAATGTACACGTTCCAGGTATATCAACCATCGCTCGCAGTTACAGGGTGAACATACCTGCTCTGCCACATTGAAAAAATGTATGGTCAATACTGCGGGTATAGATCTTTAATCTTTCCCTACTATACATGGGTTGGAAGTTTTTGCTCAGTAACTATTCAGCTTATTAAACTTTTTTATGCCTAGATTCTCATAGCTGTAAAAGCACAGTAAACCTTAGCAATTACCTAGGCTGATTTTCTGTACGGTACAACTTGAAGATCTCAGCCATTTCTAACTCAAGCATGTACTGTCTGCTGAACTAGAGAATAACCTCTTAGAAAAATACTGTGAATTGATTTAAAGACCTTGAGTGAAGGAGATCCACATGAATTGTTCCTGTAATTAATAATTAGAGAATTGTGCCTGGTTTCTAGTCTGAAATCACATGTGTGCTTTCATGTCTTCTAAGTTTTGGAGCTACTTACGTTATTTTCTCTAAGAGTGGCTTAAATTTCTCTTTTCTTTTTGGTCAAGTCACAGTTTAGCCTTTACTGGGGATAACTGAGAAAGATTTAGCTTAATAAGTCTCTCCTGAAGMAGACACATTCTCAAAGGACTTCAAATGCTCTTTTTGGAACTCATCCCAGGTTCTTGATGCCAAAGTAGCAGCCAGAGAGSGGAGAAGATCCTGTGTGTATTCCTGCCCGGGTCTTCCAAAGAGGGAATAACCATGGGAAGCAAACAGCTTATTCAATAAAGTTTTCTGAAGGGAGACCTGGGCTAGACAACAAGGCTCGAGAATCATCTGACAGCCTGCAAGYGGTTAATTTGTGTTGTGATAGCATTGCAATACGTGGATAACGCTTTTTGATGTGTGCTGTAGGCTGTAACCTTCAGACCGTAGCTCTCCTTCATGCAATGTCCAAGCTGCTGCTCTAAGTACTAAAAACTCGCCTGGCTGCAGAAGGAAAACTACGTTGGCTGCTCCAGTGCTAGATACTGGAGCACAGTCAATGCAAAAGCAGTCAAGGTGCGAGCTTTGAACGGCAGTTGTGCATGCTGCAATAGTGTTTTCCACCTAGCGGGAGATGCTCATTAATTAGYTTTTTTTCAGGATTAGCAGTAATGGCGCCTCCTTCGGAAGAGGGAATYGTTGACGATCCAGGGAGCGGCGGGCGTTCAGCAGGCAGGCTGACCGCCGGCGTCCCTATTCGCAGGGCATTTGGTATGCACGGGCACGGGATCCAGCGAGCCGCAGACAGCGCTGAGCGAGGACCACGGTGCTGCGGAGCGCGGCGCGCAGAGCGAGAGCAGCTGTGGATGTTGGCAAAGTCAGCTGCTGAGAGCCGCCGACCCTCACAGATGAGGCTGGCACGAGACTGCAGGAACGAGGACGAGGTAATACTAACGAGGCTGAATTGATCTGCATATATTACCAAAAAAAAAAAAAGGGGGGGGGGGGGAGAAAGGCCAGAATACTTGCATAATCGCAAATCTGTAAAGTAGGTCCAGGGGAACACCTTTACTTCCCTAGGAAACGAGGAGGCAGCTGTGAACGTGTTTGGCAGAGGAGGGTTTCTGCCCATGAGAACCGTCGGCCAGCTATCGTCCGCGCTGCTGTCGTCCGCGCTGCTGTCGCTCCGAGCTCAGCCCGAGCCTCGCTGGACCCGGCTCCGGCTCGCCCCGCGGCAAGGCTTGCTGCTCCGTTTCACGGGCCTGGAAGAAACAGAAGTAAGCCTCCTACCGAAAAAAATTATGGTGCAGTGTAAACAATATAACTGTATTGCAGAAAGTTGTATATTCCGCTTTATAGGTGATAAAGAAAAATGGGGAGGATTTTCCTTTGTAAAGAAAAATTACATCTCTTTCTCYGATACACACAGAGCTGGCTGGTATAGAAGGGTCATACAGGTTTTAAATATTCTGAATATGTTTCTTATGAATATGTTAATACACTTTGAGCAAATTCAGTCAGTATCTTGAATTACACTAATGACTCCTGCTTTGTGGTTATAGAAAGCGCAAATGAAAAAAAAAAGAAAACGAGAAAACAAGAACAGAAAAAGGCAAGGAAATGTATCAGCCCTTTTCTCTAATGCAGCAAAAAAAAAAAAAAAAAAAAAAAAAAAAAAAAAAGTCATGCGACTTCCTTGCTGAAAAGCTGTAAACTTTTGTATACTGCATTTCCTTAGGCAACCACAATTGTCCTTCATAAGAATTGTTTCAGCAATATCATGCTATTTGGACAGGCACAGCAGAATATTTTAGCAATCTCAAGAACTGCAAGCTCAGTCTTGCATTTGGTGAAGTACATAATGTAAAGTGATGCCTTTAGAGAAAGTACCCTATAATACAAGAAGACAAATCACTGATTTGGAATTGATATGTTCCTTGTACTTGATTTGTCCATTTATATGCAAGACATTTATTTGATCCCAAATTCAGGAATTTAACCAAACAGGCAGATAATTATATGGCCATCAAGTGAAGAAATGGAAAAAAACCCCATCAAGATCCCTGTTGCAGAAAACAAGTATATAGATTAGGGAACAAGTGACTAATCCTGAGGAGGAAAGCAATAGACTAAATAAAGGAGTATTTCACGCGTGTAACTCATGTAACATGAAGGTTATGATTATACAATAAAAAGTAAGGAAATTGAAACTAAAGAATAAAAACTCAACCTTAATGCTGTCCCTTGTCCTTCTAATTTTTAAAATGGATTTATCTTTATTTTCCATGTTCACAATGCATATGCCAATATAAATCACAGCGTACTATTAACACAAACAACATTAAGACGTAGAAAAACACAGTGCTTAGCCATTATTTGATTTTTAAGTCTGACTGAGCCRAAAAGCAGGCAATGTACAGCTCTTCCCCAGCTTCCACGCACTTGGTAGGCTGCATTTTTTTCTTAGGGTGACATTATCTKACTGTTAAGGTTTGAGTACTAGGCCAATGATTGGAAAATTTACAGAATTCCTTAGATAGATTTAAAAGGAGAAAAATGAAAAGAATCATCAAAGCAATTTGAAGGTCAGATATCTTTTCTTTGAGTTTTTGAAGACTACTTAATTAGTTTATTTTGATACCTTTAGTCAAAATTTCAGGGAACATTTTCAAGAATGTTAATTAACTGGGAATCTCTGCTTCAACAAAAGTCCATAGAATTTGGGATCCAAACTCATTTAGGTGATGGTGCTTTCTACTTCAATTACTTATTTGCTTCTTTATAAGAAATTTATTACAAAGTGTTAGTCTTTATAAATAAAARTTGATTAAATAGTGCCTGTACACAGGCACTTTTACCATACTTAGTTTCTTTTCTAATTTTTATCAAAATACATGTCATCAGGTTTTCTAAAGTTCCAGCTCTGCAAAAAACTATCAGACTTTYGGCAAAGCTGGTCTTATTGAATACTTCATAATCATATTATATGTCTTATAAACTATTATAACCACATGTACATGAATTGTATAAAAGAAATACAATTTATGTACCTGTTTAAAATGACACTTCAGATAAATTATTTTTCTATTATGATATTTTTCATTTTTCASTTCTCCTGTTGTCTCTGAAACAGGCTCATACACTGAAAGAAGCAGACTAACACAATAGGTCTGAAAGTTAAAGTTATAAAATATGTAGGGAATTTAATGAACAGAAAATTTACCCAAAGAGATGACTTCTCTTTCTCCACATAAATTTCAAGCACAAGACACATGTAGTGTGAATCCGATCATTAAATGTGARTGTTTGGAATATTCCACAAGGTGCATTTCAGTAAATTTTTTTTTCTTCCTAAATACCGAGGATGCATTAGGATAATTGCGATAGTCTAATTAGACTTTCTCCTAAAAATGACTTGTCTACTAGTGGTTTAATAGATGAAGGATTTTAAAAGGGGTTATAGAGAACCAGTTACAGTAATCAGAGAAGAAAAAGTGCTGAAGGTATCATGAAGGCTCATAATTAAACTGAAGCTTACAGCTCAATTAAATTTGAGCATCATTATGCATAAAACATCAGTGAGCATCAAGAGTCCAATAAAAAGAGATGCTATCAATGTTAACAGCCAAAAGGTAAGACATAATATGGATTGGACCAAGTCTTCCAGATAAAGTCACGGGAAATTGTGAATAATTTGAAGATGAAGTACAATCTGAGCAACGTCTAATAAGCTGATTAATATATATTTGACATTGAAGATACAGGGATTGCAAGATGTAGCGCAGAGCTCAGTTTATGCAAAACACAACAGATCAGGCTTGGAGAGGAGAAATACACGAGTGATTTATGTGGTACAAGCAGGACAGGCGACACCTTTGACTCCGAACGCATCACTTGCATCTCCCGATCTTGTGCAGGATTTGTTATATCTCAACACGGACATACCGAYCTTCACTTCGATTCTCCACTCACTTTTACAGCTATATAATTTGGCAGCGCTTCCCGTTTCAGGATCCCCATAATCATGTAACTCCTTTGTAAATATGTGGCAAATACTTTACAAATAAGCAGTAATGGAGCGACCAAGCAGATGACTTGGACTTGYGAGCTCCCTTTCAAGCTCGAGGCAGCTTTCCCTGTGCAGAGCTGCTCCTTGCAGCYGGTGGGGTCATATCGAATGATGTGCACCTTGCAAGATGTTTCCTTTTATATACCCCCACGGGAGCAGAAAGCTAAAAAACATCAAACCCACTGTGAAAAATCTTTGTAACAGAGTGGGTGAGGCTCTGATTCAAAGGTTCATGGGATGATAGCCTAAGTTTGCACATGTTTTTCTAACAGCTTTGGGGCTTGTGTCCCCCCCCCCCCTTTTTTTTAACAGACGTGCAACTATAACACTTAAAGATTAAATCTTGTTAAATTCATAAAACTATAAAAAATTACTTGGAACAAACTTATCAGTAAAAATAGCAGGATAGAAATAATTTGTGATGTTGAGAATATATATATAATATATATATACAGAATATATACATAAGAAGCCTTAGCTTTTGATGTTTTTTTGTCTGAAAGGTACAGCGGATGCTTACATCAACTAAAAAAAATTAAGAAGATATTTATTGCCTTTGCAATCCGTGTTTCAGTAATGGGAAATTTAAGTTAATGAGTGGGAGAAGCACTGAAGTGTTGTTCTGGAGGCAAGAGAGGATAACAGAAAGAATGGAGAGATCTTGGCTGGAAATGTGTTCGATACCGACTGTGTAAGATTCGTAGGTAGGGTTACATCAATACTTGTAGATTCTCCTGTCCAGCTCTGTATGATTTCCTAGTCCTCGCAGCTCCCGTGTTGCCATCCAGATTGGTGCATGCAGGAGCCTCAAAGTTCCACTTGGAGGAAAATAYGTTGTTAGGAAAAAAACTTCCTGATTTAGTATAGGAAAATAGCCTATAAGCGATTGGCATGAAAGTCCAAGCTCTGATAACACAAGCCTATATTTGCATCCCGGTTTTCCCCTTCCGTGCACTTCCACAGCTCCCATTGCCTTCCAAAGGAGCTCTCCGGAGAGCCCGTCGGGTATTACTTAGGTAAAGGCGTTTTTGTGCAAAAACAAATGTATCTGTCCGTGYATACCAGTTTGAAGAACTGTCCTGCGGGAAAGTTGCCAGACGGAATGGTGGTCCAAAGAGGCGGGATGGGAGAGGCGCTTCCCRTTCTAAAGGCAGATCGCAGGAGATAGTATTTTTGAGCACCTGCTGTGATTCCGGTTTGAATCAGGATGTGGGTCTTTGCATCCTAACCGAATGCCCCTGGTTTTGGGCTATTTCTTAGCCAATTCTCCCGACTAGATCAGARGGAGACCCAGATGCACTCAGTAGGTCGGTAACCGAGTGGTTCAGTAAGAGGGGTGCTGGCTTGCAGAAATTAGTATCCCAGATCAGATCATCTATTTGATCATGTCTTAATTAGCCACTTTTCTATTTATAGTGCCATAGAGATGCTCCAGTGCTAATTAAGAAGGATCTATGAAGCCCGATCTAGAGCTCAGACGCAAGCTACCTGGGTGTCAATGCATCTGTGACGAACACCCACGTACGTGCTCTGTGGCAAAAGTAATTTAATTTAGCTTAGCTTTTAGAGGGAGCAGGATAAACCAAGTTAAATTTGTCCTGGTTAGTGCATGTGAGGTAAATTGTTACTGTTTGGTATCAGTTTCTATTGTGAAATCCGTAGGTAAGTGTGCATTTTACATGAGTCAAAACAGCATGTTCACTCCTTCACAGGACCTTTGGTATTGCTGTTTTAGTATTACTGTTTTTGTTATTATAGCTGTTATTAGAGCATTATTATATTMTATTAGATACTACTAGCTGAAATTAAAATTGTATAATTATAATTTACATCATATTAAATRTTATAGTACGTTAATGTGGCCATATGGTAAYACTATTAGTGATAGTATTGGTGATACATGTCCATTTCCATAAACGGATAAATTCTCTGTATAGCTGAAGGAATGGTAGGACCATCATGGGGTGAAAGAATTTAGTAGTTGTTGAGAGCTCAGCAGAAGAAGTAAAGATCTAATTTTTGCATGTTATGGTTATATTCTTTCAGRATTTGCTCCAGAGTTTGGTTCAAAATGATACTCTGCTTTCCACAAGGATAAGCAAAACCTTTGGTTGTTTTTCAATATGTTTCTGCGTTTGCCAAACACAGAAGCAGAATAAATTAGTTCCAGGAATTCTGAGTTTTCTCCAAACAATAGAGAAACTATTAAAAATCAGCTTCAGAATTTCAGRTTGATACAAGTCACACAGAAACACCACCTAACTTTCTGAACAGAAGCATTTCCTCCTAGGGCCATTAGAAAAATGTTAAAGGGCAGCTAGGATCTCCATGTTTCAGGACATAATCACTATGTCTAAAGGCCAGACTTAAAGGCTAGATGTCGAAATGCTTGCTTGTATTCACTTCTTTTGGAATAAGGTGCTCAGAACATCTCCCCAAGGAAATACACCGCTGTTAAAATTATTTATTGCTTTCTTTAGGTCAATTTTTTCCACTTGTTAACTTTTGCTCTGCAGTTTTTTGAGTTATTGTAGAGTGGGGTCCAAAGTCACCCCAGAAGAAAATACTGATGTTAAGAGCTACAGATGGGATGAATTTGGCCCCTGCTGTGCAAAACTGTCTGTTGTTCCTAATCTTTTGATACAAACCCATGTGCATTACAATACAATTAAAAGTGCCCATGCAGAGAAGACTTCTGAGTTTGACATATTTTATATTAGCTCTTTATTTTTCCATTAAAAATACACAGGATATTAAATATAAGAAAGAATGTAACCAAATGTTAAGGGTCTCACTAAACCAACAAAACCAAGCAAATTCCTAAATCTCATAATCTGTCCCTTTCTAGATTGTGCAGTTTATACCGTGATACCTAATGTTTGCACTATTGCAGTACACTGACCTAAGTGAGTGAGCTATGCATGAAGAGCCTGATATTTTATCTTGAGGCTTTTTTACTCTTTCCCAGAAGATGCTGTTAGTAACATGGAAAAATTGTATTATAACAAAATTATATAAAAATAAATTCCCTCCCCCCAAGCCAATAGGTATTGTTTTACAGCCGGGAGGCAGAAAACATATTGGTTGAAAACATTACAATATTTAAAAACCACATGGAGTTGTAAAAATTGGAATGAGTCCTCTAAATCTTCYATAAAATGGTTAATCAGTTGATCCTTAACAACTGCTATGTACAGTACTGAGAGCTTATAATTCACGCGCACAGGTTCAAGCAGTGTTCCCCAAGGATGGCGAACAGATTGGAACAGTGAGAGGAAAGGGGAGGGAGGCAGGAAGAAGGGAAAAAAAAGGTCAAATTCATCATTTGCTTTTTTTATTTTACTCTTTCCCCAATTATCATTCCCTGTCTCATAATGCTGAAGAAATCTCCTCCTCTCTCGCTCATGCCTGATGGAAATGAGAAATATCAGCTGCGATTTTTTTTTTTGAATACTAATTATTAAACTTCTTTGCTACTTTTACTGACTCTCCTAACAAATCCTGCTATATTTCATGAAATTTAAAATCCAGCACTGAAAGAAAGGGACAGTTTGTTTTTTTGCTTTTTAATGACAGCCTAACAACAGTCACCCAACTCACCAGTGCATTCCAAAAATTTCATGCTGTCATCATAAAAACCTGACTGCAGCAGAATCTGTCTGGCACTAGACATAGCCCTCATGACCCTAAACTCACATAYGATCCCTGGTGATCAGAAAAAGAAAACTACAGTAAAAATAGAGAAATATGTAAACTGCTTAAGTGACAGAAAAATATTCTCTGGAGAACGTCATTCATTTTTTTGCTGTCTTTCACAACTGTCAGAGGTACCAGCTCTCTGAACTCGTCTTTTGTTTTTGTTTTACAGGAAACGGGAGAATTTACTAGCCACTTGGAAAGTCAAATTAGTCATGAAGTCAGGTCATTCCCCCATTTCTGCAGTTAAGCAGTACATTTACACTATTTAAACAGTAAGCAAAACATACCCCTTTCCACCACCACGAATGTGGTTAGTGATGTCTTTCTCTCATCAGACTTCTGTTTCCTAGGGTTCGTTTAACAAGAAATTATGTTTCGGTGTAAAGCAGCAAATAAGGTTTTACATGAGCACAGACAAGTCTTAATAGAATCACACATGCACTAAAGAAAAAAACCAGACTTTATATGTGCTTTTACTTCTGTGCAAATACGAAATGACTTGGGTTTAGTACTGATTCATTTCTAGCACAGTATAACTTAAGTAGGGAGAAATTCATAGAATTCTTTGGAAGTTCAAAAGCTTTCTAGAGAAATTATCCTGAAGAAATAAAGAATTTAATAGAGATTAAGTTTTTGCCATATTGTGTGACATCTGATGTTTTTACCTCTTGCTTTCAAGATCAGCCGCAGCGTAGAGACTTGCTTCTTTCTGTCTCTCGTGATTATAGAGATAAGACTGAAAATATGAATCTTAAATGTGCTGACCCTAAAAGCAATGAAAAAAAAGCTGTGCAGTATTTTTTTTTTGAATGAATTACAGGCTTTTAAAATATATTTGGTGTCTTATTTATTATGTTTTTTTAATATCAGCAGAAAGCACTAGTAGTCTTTTCGTGTTCTGCCTTGTTTAACTGCCCTATGGTAACGTGATGTGCAACACAGAGCTGGTGCATGTGCCCATCGTTTCCTGGAGACTGGTCCTCTGGTCTGTCTTCCTCCTGAACTGGAGCTCTGGGTGCCAAGGGGGTTATTATTCGTGGTGAAGCATTTTCCTTGATGCTCTTGCCTGTCTTTCCTAGAAATTACTGAAGACATTTGGCTTTCATGGTGCTCTGCTGAGGTGAGCAAAGTGAAACCTCCTTACGAGTCACAGAGACTGAGCAATACGTGAATCCATGCTGCTGRAGTGTCCCATAGGTCAAACTAGAAAGGCGCGATTCCAACATGCACAAATCCTGTATTTTGGGAGGCAATCCCTATCACCTCAAAAAGGCTTGGCAGTRTGGATGTTGCAGGGTTTGCACCCAGTCATGCAGGAGCTGGACTGATGCAGCCCATCATGAATCCAGAGGATCTCAATTTTCTCCAGCTGAAGAGCTTGGAATGASCTTGGTTGCTGGTTCTTCAAATTCTTCTAGGAGACTATTATGCTAATCCCCAACCCAAGGATGAAAAAATGGGCACAGTCAGCTTGATCCTGTCCCGAGCTGTATTTCAGGCAGGAAGGTATGTTGCTACCAAAAAGTACTTTCTTCCCCTGAAACTGGATAACCCAGCATACCAGGAGCTTGGAGAACGTGAAACCGGCCTTTTCAAAAACCTTTATAAAAACTTCATTATGGCTATCAGAAACCTCGTACCTGAAGCGTGTTGAGAGGATCTTAGCATCAGGTGAATGTGAGTGAGTTCAGCCCCTCCTGATAAACGTGTGCACATCCTCCGGTTTAATTGTAACGGTTTATAGGCTTGTGTGCACATCACGGTTGTATTTTATGCCTTGCAAAGATATTTATGCTCTGTTGTGAATAGCTTCACAACATCCTGAGAGGTACTATCAGGAAAGCATCATATAAATATTTTAATCTGTTTTCTTGCAGTAGAACTTTCACTTCCCTTACACACATCCGTTACGTTTGTTGAACTCATATGTATYAGTCTAAGTTTTCTTAAACCAAAACAAAACAGTAATTTATCTCGTTTATTTCTTTCAAAATGGTGTTCTTAAAGTACATCTTGCAGATAGATTATCTGTCCCTCACAGCAAAGCCTCACAATGGGAGTCTAATAATTGCTCTTTTTCTAATTTCACTAAATGAGTTATAATTATTTTATGTCTGTTTTATGGTTACTGAATAGTATTAACCTAAGCTCTAATTATAATACAGCTTTCAAAGAAATGTATGGACACTAAATTGATGGACTGCCAGCTTTTGTAGGAACATCACATAAAGCAGATATACAGCTAATAGTTTAAGGCAGAGCATGTTAAAATTCAGGGGCACAACTTGTTCATGAATACGTAACAGGGTGTAAATTCCTCGACTCTCTTCTTTAGTAGATCAGATAGAGAAAAACATGATTAATACATGTCAAAAGGGAAGTACAGTTAAAATTGAATATTACTTACGCTGATATGATTGGAAGCCTTGATCCAAGTCTGAAAATAAGCTTAGTCGATAGCATAACGATAATGGTAAATGTCTTTTGCGGTGTATTTGTCCTGCGTTGGACAGAGACAGCAGCGTGACTGTTACCACTAAACTGCCCCTGCTGTTTTTCCTGCACAAACATTTTGCCTCTGTGTCAAGCAAATTGCTAAAGCCACATCAGCAGCGCTGGGCAAGACTGAGCTTTGGCTGATTATCTATAGCGTGTGGAGTATTAATACAGCTAAGAGAAGGGAGGACAAACCCAACTCCTAAACCAAGCCCGGGAGAAACAAATGAGAATGTCCCTCCTCGAAGGTGACCCTTCTCCCTTGGAGTCCCTAAGCATACATATGACACCCCTTGATCCTGGATTTAGATTTTAAAAGTGAGTTGCAGACTTGCAGTTAAAAAGCACTGTTTGAATTTGCTTCAGACTAAACAAATTAGATGTGTAAAACACACCTGGCTCTTATCTAGCTAACAGCTAAACCTTGGACTATGAGACCTAAATAAATCCTATGAGCCATTTCCTGGCCACTATGTGAAATTTTCGTTTAAGTTTATTTTTTAAGACTCAGTGTCTGTTTCTTAATTACTTAAAGGTCYGCGGATTCATTCTGCTGTATGAAATTGAACATAAATTGTTTACCGGATTTAAGGGGGTGAGGAGATTATGCACTTTCTTATTTTTAATATTTCTCTCTCCTATCTGCTGTTGCTGGACAGAAATTTCAAGCAACAGTTCTTGGAAAACATATGGAGACGCACACTGCGAGCATTGTAAGGTAAGTTAATAGGCGCAGATGCCAGGATGTCTGGCTGCTGTTTATTCTGAGGAGCCTTGCATTCTTTATGTTTTGAAATTATTCTATTGTAACCATTTTCAGTTTAGTTTAGTTTGGCAATACATCCTTGTTTCTAAAGGTGTCTACACTTATTTGACTACAGAAAATATTTACTTTTCTAAAGGGCAGCTTAACCTTTGTTTAAATTTGAGGTGAGCGAAAGGTCATTGTAATTATTTGCTGTATTATTTGTGTCACATCTGAGTTACTATGAAGGCTGAGCACGCATTGCCCTTTATTAGGAAACTGCTTAACGAAACCCAATATAACCACGTTTTGCATCCAGTAAATGTATTACCCAATATAACCATGTTTTGCATCCAGTAAATGTACGATTGAACCAACAGCTGGCACAGGAAGCTTTCGCCTCCCTCCCCCTGAGGCCGTGTGAAGTTAGCCCAGGGCTTTCCCGGAGGAGGGGACAGAGGTGGACAGCTGGATATAGCAGCTTTGTGTCAAATGTCCTGCAAAGGGGAAATGGGCAGATTTGGGTTCYAGGCTTCTGGATAAAGAGCTGCAGAGCACAGAAATTGCAATAGTGGCGGAGAGGCTTTATACCAGCRATGGCTTGACTGAAATGTGCCGCTGCTTCTGCTGCCAGATCAAGCAAGCCCATAACTTCCCAAAAGAAACTAAGAAGTAAGATGGAAGAAATACACAGTGTGGCCGTGAATTATAGCAACCGGTTACACTGCAATGCTGTGGGAAAAGGCGTAAGGCAACGATGGACATTCTGCCATGTAAAAGGCCATATGTGAAATTACTTGGTCTATTTTATGCAGGGAAGCAGCATGTGGAGCTCCTCAGCCAGAGGTGGATGTAATTCCCAGTCCCCCTCGAGTTTTGCTAGTATTGATTCACAGCAATGTCTTGGGCTAACGCTTTCTATTGGTAAGCTCTTATACTGCATGAATAAAGCTACTGCTCCTAACTTCAGATAACATCTCAGAACTCAGAACTAGATTAACGTTTGGCAGCAAGACTGAAGGGTGCAGAAGGGGCTGGGATTAAATTTCYGTTCTTGTATAGYTGATGGATGCCATATGAGCCCATCCCCTGTCATATCCATGYGCCAGTGCGACTTCAGACAGTGTCYGGTGAAGAGTCATTTCCACAGCGGTCGTGTCTCAGGCTCTGGGTCTAGGATGCTGCTAGTTCACTTGCATGGGGCCTTATACAAAGCTGCAATCCAAGGCATAATGAATTGCTAATCTCATTTTAAGCAAAAAAGCCATGCCTTTTCCATAGAAATTGCCCTTTAACAGAGCAAAGTGTTTAACTACCCTTAGATGACTATGTCTGGTTTAAGACTGGAAACAGCTTCACCCGACAGGGTTTGCACACGCATAGAAAGAGTGAGGGCATCAGACAAGTCTGCAGGAGAACAGACCACACTGAATTTATATGGATGCACAACTCATACAAGATTCAACATTCAATAATGTAGGTTATTCTGTGATGCCATAAAAGGGAAATTATTTAAATGGGTAAAAGGTATCCTTGTAYTGCGTCAGGTACAAAACCATCGCATCCTTTTTCAAGGAACAAATCTAATTTGCACCAGTAACCTGCTAACGCCTCCGTCTCTGCAGAGACGTACGCAGATGGGACGGTGGTTATCTCAGTCCTACTTCCCTGTAAACTCCAGGCTAACAGACAGCCGAAAGGGAAGACAGGGAGATCCGGCCRAATCGGACAAGAAACTGAGGTGGTGCCTTTCCGAATGGAATTGGTCACGGCAGTGTGGGTAACTCCTGCTAACTGGACATGGGCCAGGTGATGGTTCATGAGAAGTGACCTACAGCCAGGCTGCTCCCATAATAGAGAAAGATGCTTTGAAGGGCAGAGGGTACGTAGAGACCAACCTCTAATTTAAACTGAAGGAACCTAGCTTAAATTTGTTACTTGGAAAATATCCCAAAAGGAGCTTATTGTGATAAACTGTGTGTAAATAATCAGTACCTCCCAAGTTACTCCGGTGATAAAGAATGATAGCGAGGAAGGGTTATTGCTTCATCCCATCACTCAGGAGGTTTTACACTTGTACAGCCAAGTAGCAGATATATATGGATCTCAAAGTGCTTGATCCATGGGATATTCAGGGCTTGTTTTTTGTATTTGTATATATTTACGATCCCCAACTAAAGGAGTGGGGACCTCATGATAGATTAATRTAACGTACTTGAGATACAATAGCACAAGATAAAACGTCTTTGAYGGTGAACCTGCTTGCTAGTGCTTTGAGTTACCGTGCAAGTGGAAGAGATGATAGGCCTTAAGTTAGAAAATCTCTCCTAAAAATCAGCCTGAAGTATACCAAGCATATTGAGTCAGCGGTATCTTCTCAGTAAGCAGAGCTTTTGTCTTTCTTTCACCCAACAGGTTCCTTTTAGCAGCRCCCTTTAAAAGTCATCGAAGAGCGGAGGGCGATGGCAGGAGACAGCCAGCAGTCGCTAGCCAGGACCGCGTTGCTGCGACCTCGGCGGGCCGGGGAGAGCGTTGCGGGAGCACTGGKGAGCCTCCGCGGGCCCTCCCGGCGGGAGGTGAGGGGCTGCCGTTTGCCTTTCCGAAATGCCCGCCTGCAAGACGGAAGTTTCCTTGCGAAAAATCCTGGGGAGGCCTGTTAGCCCTCYGTACGGGCTTGGCGGTGCATCAGGCTTTGAGTAATACAGTGCCTGCTAGGAAATCATAATTTACTGAGGTCAGTAGGTTAATGGGCTGGGCTATGTGCTACCAATTGGTGGACATAAAATATATTTGGTCCTGTGACATACCTAAAAGGTTTTCAATAGAGGGAGGCTTGCAATAAAATGTGTGATGAGTCATTATATTATTTTTCTGCTAGAGCATTTTTTTCTYTCGAAGGTAAAGAAAAAGGAGAGAAATTTGATGTTTGAAATCAAAAAAGCTGGGTAGCTGTTATGTTGCAGATGTGCGTTTTATAGTTTAATATTTTTTGTGTGAAAAAGCAGTTGGGATTCTAAGCAGACATGATGTAGAGCAATTTAAAATTAATAGAGCACTTCAAATTTTTTAGGAGCACTTTAAGATCTTGGTTTTGGGCAAGATCAGCGTAGAAAGAYGTAAAATTATGAAAGAGCTTCAGATATGCAAGACCATATCAGCATAAAAATGAACCCTAATAGAGCAGATTAGGATAAAGCATGTTATTTAAAAATGCAGCAAAACAAAAATTCAAACAACAAAATCTGTTTCACTGTATTCTTWCAGTATATTTATTTGGTCACCACTATAACCATGGACACACTACTTCCATTATTCTGCTGTTCTAAAGATCCCATACGAGAAAGAATTTAGGTTCTCTGAAAAGAATTTGCAGAAAAGTAATTCTGAAAACGCATAAATTCTGTTCTCATTTGTAACACGCAGGAAACACTCATTAGCCTAGATTAGCAGGGGCACCAAGACCTGTCATGGTAGTAGCAGTGGTCTTCCTGGCTGGTGGGCTTTCGTGGGGCTGCACCAGGCACGGAGAGGGTGGAGGCGCGCAGGGAGGGACCGCACRCGGCGCCGGTGGGCCCGTCCCCCCAAAGCCCGGTGACCTTATTTCCGCTCTTCCTATTGCCTGCACTTCCCTCCCGCTGTGGAAGAGGTTACCAGTGGGGCCAGTGGCGTTAACCACCAGCCTCTGCCYGTGCTTCTCAGGAGAAATAGCAAATGCGTTGTAAAAGGAGCTGAGCCTGTTGCTGAGACTTTTGAAGGCCACTGTGGCTGGGCTGGGCTGGTGGAGTCTTTCCAAAAGTCAGTAAAWGTTTGTGCCGCCCCTTAGCCTTGCACTAAACTTCCTGGCTGCTGTAGGACTGACTAGATTTTCCTCCTCATTGTAGATGTCCTTCCTGCTGGGCCACGCTGGCCCATGTTTGTGTTTTGCTTTGTTCCTTCAGGTCTATGCCACCACTGTCAGCATCTATACAGGCTGAAAGAAACGGAGTACTGGAACAGGTAACATTGCTTAGCTTGTCCGACTTGAGTGGGACGAAGCATGAGACATCCCTGATGGACCTGGTTCTTGTGGCAGAAGGGGAGAAGTGAAATCTCTGTGGCTGGAAGGTGTCCGTGGTGGCCAGGGCATGAGGATGCCCATGGGGGTAATGGAGAAAAAAGATCTCAGTCCTATTCTTATGAGAAACCGTTGAATCTAGCCTCACTTCTGCAAAATGCAGGTGCCCTGCTGCACATGGTCAGTCATTTTTAAATCCATGTTTATTTAGCGCCTAACATTGTAAAAACATGACCCACGATTATGGTGCACAGATAAAATACAAATTATATCATATTATGTGTAGCTATAAGGATAAATTGTTTCACAGTTTGGAAGCACTCCTCCACCAAATGGAAGACAGCGTCATTACCAGGATAGGAAGAAGCTTTAGGCACTTTAAGCTTTTTCTTGTATCAGAAGGACAACRTACCCCACGTAAGTTCCCATGAGTATTTTAGTAAGTAACCAAGAACTCTCGTCTCTCTCAAGGAAGTAAGCATAATGTATAAGGTGCCTTTTAAATGCCTGGTTCATTTCTACCTTTCTATTGGTTTATACTGTTTGCTATTTTAGCATATACCTAGTTGATTAGTAAATGATTTGTTTTGTGATAACGCATTCTTACCCATTGGACAAGACTTGCTGCAAACATAATAATAAAAAATGGTGATCTCTCCCTCAGCCCCTCTAGTCTCTACATTTATTAGAATTACGCACATCACCATCTATTAGAGGTTTTTAATGTTTGCCCATACACACAGGTGCACTCACRTCTACCTCACTGAAGAAAAAGCCTGCACATCTTAGTAGGGTTGCAGCCAGTTGTGTCCTATACTATAACATAAAACCAATATAAATTGTAACAGAGAATATGCTTTTGCTTCCTTATTTAAACTATACAATTATATTTCTGTATGATTTTTAAAAAAATTGTATGACATTTAAAGATTTTTTCCCAAACTGTTTTGTTTTGTATGTTCATTATGCATATATAATTTCACACACACCCCCTTTATTTTCCTTCTTTGTATTACAAAAAGCCTAAGATTTTAAAACAAGTAGCAAATAGTTTTAGAGCTAAACTGAAGAAATAGACTGCAGCTCCCCTTACCTCCTTTGAACTTTGAGAAGGATCTTGTTTATCAAACTTTACACAAAAATGTGTTCACTCTTGCATGCCTTGGGTTGCCTAACTTTTTCCATTTTCTGCCTTGCACCCTGGAATGGTAAAACCACAGGAGCAGCTCAAGCCTTAGCTACGCCGCGTCCGCCGCTCTACTCGTGCCAGCAGCCGAACCGGGGACGGCTGGAGACCTATTTGGGCACAGAAGATAAATAATTATTGCATGTGGTCCTTGCTTGCTGACATCAGTTGCCTGATGTAAAGGCAAGCCGTTCAACCGCCGCGGTTTACGGTGCTCAAGCTCTCCTAAGTGAAAGGGAAAATCCGCCGCCGGCTGGGGCCGTCTTCTGCAGCTCGTACGATAACGTCGCGCTCAGGCCCTGGGCCTGGACCAAGGTAAACTGGAATACGGATTAACTGACAATAGCAAAGGCTAATTTACAGAAACCACATGAGGAGTTCCTGAGCACAGCCCAGATAACAAAAATATTATCAACGTTGTTTACAGTGAAGTAAGTCAGTTTATTAGTTGGAGTGCTTCATTATGTATAAAAGATGCCAATGATAGTCTCCTAGTCAAAATAAACAGGCATAAAGTGTTCCACATATACAGTTTGTAGAGAACAGTTACTTTGCTATTTATTTAATAATTGACCATAAATGGAGTCAAAGTGCAAAGGGAAAAAAAAACCCTAAAAAAAGCAGCACACTAAGGGCTTTTTGAAAGATTGATAAATAATGTGGAATCTCAATTAGGCTTTAGAAGGAATGCAGATATTAAAAATTTGGTCAAGAATCTAATTAGCTGGAGGTAATTAAACAGTCTCACACGGGGTCATTAATCTTTTCCACAGACCTTTGATGTTTTGCACACTGTCTTCTAGTCATTAATAAAATTCATAACACTCCTCTTTGTGGTGTTTTATCATCGTGTTTTTCTCTGTAAGAGCATAGAGCAAGTGTCATTGTATCACAAGGGCCGTACTTTAGCTAATTTCTTTTTTCTACTGTTAGACTTAACTCTTTCTTGAACAAAGTGATATCAGTTTAAACAAGAAGTTTTAAACCCATTTTTAAATCCCTAGTATGCTATCCCAGATAGCTTTCAAAATACATAAATTAAGAAATAATCCAAAATATTTCGGATGAATCTGGTAAAATAAGAAACTTTTTGTTTTCAGATCTGGATTCATCTGTCCTGTGCTTTGTTTTATAACCTCAGTCATACATCAGTCATTCCTGTTTCAGAAAGTAGAGGATTTTATTCTACTTTGTTTCTCTGCCTTCGGTGTCTGCTGATGGCAAGTCCCTTGGAAACATAACCTGTGGTCTGCAGTTAATTTTAGTGGCAAAACCAGAGAGCTCTTGAAGACACTGCTATGATAGAAGTAAAGAATAATTATGAAAAAGAACTAAGTAAAATGGAAATTTGTTGAACGTGACTGATTTTATGTACAGTCTGTGAAAAGGAAGCAGTACAGTACTTCAATAATGCATAATCCTGACATATTTCAAAGAAAACTCTATTCAAGAATTTAAAAGGCAGGAAAGCTGCAAAGGACGCCTTTAGAAGATATAAAGATATGATTTCTATTACAAATATTAACATACATATATAGTGTGTTGTATATTTATGTGTTTGTATTACAAGAACTACATTTATGAGCTGTTATGTAGAGTTGTATGAATATATATAAATATAAAGATGTATAAATGGTTTGTTAAAGAAATGTTTGTGCCTATACAACGACAATTCAGATTTTGGGCAAATACATGTCTGGAATAGATAAATCCATTGTTTCATAAACCTACTTGTAGATTTTGCATTTTATTTTGGACTGTTTCAACATTTGCTTGTCTGCTGCAAGGAAGCATTGGGTCATTATGGGATGCACAGACTGAGCAAACACGCAGGTAGAACGAGACCGATGCAAAGCTACAGTGCTTCATGCTGAAATGCATGGGAAGCGCATCTTCACTTTCTCCACAGCAAGTGAAGAAATGTAAAATACTCTTTAAATACTATGATAAATGACAACAGTTGAACATGTTGACAGGGATCATTTTTGTATTTTATGCCTTCCTGATTGGCACAGCAGAAATATAGCAGATTTGTGCCTAAAACGTTGGATGATCTTATCTCCTATTTTGGAAAGAAATCACGCTTGATCTCATTTGAGTAGTGAGGGGAATGAATGAGAGACGGGAGTGCAAACCTCTCTGAGTGTGCAGCAATCCACAGCAGTCACACCGTGAGCGTGCGGAGGGCTGCGCCTTTGGTCCCGCGTGTTCTGCTCTCTGCACATTTGCTTAATAGGTCTCTGTCACTCCTTGAAGTTGCTACTTTCTGGCAGTGTCTTCTATTAAGTTCATAACCAAGATGCGGCATAATGCTGTACAGCACAGAAAGAAAAGAGAAATAGACTGAAYAGTTGCAAGGCTTTGGGTAAAAAATATAGTGTCTTTCCTGAGYACTAAAATAAAATTTTATGTGTCATTTTCTCTGAGGAAGGAAGTGATAGCCATTCTTTTATTTTTGTATTATCAAGTAAAAATGTTTTCCTCTAAAAATATCAAGCCAACTGCATAATCCTTTGCTGACTTTRCTGACTGATCTATTTAAAAATGACTGAGATGGGCAGTGAGGATTGTTCTCTTTTGTCTTTTACTATAATTTAAAGCAAAATGATCTCTCTTCTTCCAAAAACTAAGGAACTATATTTTTCTTATATTTTTCATACTGAACATTTTTGTCTTACCTACTTAAGGCTTTTATTACAGCTGGAAAATTAATGAAATGATATCTTCACAAGATGCAGGGAATGAAAACCGAGCAGCTGCAAAGAGCAAGTCCTGCTAAAAACTGCTTTTCTCTTAATGCTCGTGCATTTTCAGTGACTAATTAACTTTTAAGTAAGGACATCATCTTTAGTGATTTGACCTAGCTTTCATTTACAACACGAACCACCCAACAACCTCAGGAATTGCACAAAGAAAACAAAAGACCCATCATGATGTTCTTGTTACTTCCAAAGTAAACAAAGAATAAAAAAACCCCAAACAAACAAAATCAAGCAGATTTCTAAGGCTTTTAGAGTTCTGTTTGTTAACATCAGAAGTAAACTAAAGCAGCCTTAATTTCCTTTAAAAAGGGGTTACCTTTAACAGTAAACTTTAAGTAAATTGCAGATGCTGCTGTATGAGACAGTTTTCCGAAGTGAGGGTAAGGTGATTAGATGATTTAGGCTATTTAATAATCATGAGATTAAGACAAGGAACACTCACTTTGGCAACAATTTGATAATTGTCTAAGCAGGAAGAACTAGCCCTCCYTGGTGGTTTGAAAACAGAGCTGAGGTTTGAAAAGCTGAACAGACCGCTCATTTAATCTGAGCAATCCGGCAATGATGTGAAAAGGTAGGAGTTTTTGATTTAGTGATGTCTGTATTTCAAGAGACAAGATGTTGACGATAAAAAAAAAAAAAGGCAAAAGATGAATGACTGGTTTCTGGAGACATCTTTTGGCTAAATATCTAACACCACGTATGTCTGTGTGCATTTCCCTCAGTTTTCCCACTAGTAAAATAGAATACTAATTAGAGTTTGATTACAGTCAGTATTTAAAGTGTTGTGGAAGGCACAGGCACACTTTTGTAATACAAACTAATGTAATAGCTGGACACAGTCCTTCGAACCCGATGTGTTGCCTGCTATCTGAGCTGATCAGCTGGAAGGCAAGCGTGTACTCATTACTGACAAATGTGGTACAATTTTTTTCTATGCTACAAATTTCCTGGAAGCTCCTGGGTGGTGAATAATGAGTGCACTGAAATACTTCCTAGGACTTCGTTAGGAAGACTGCTGTTTTGGCACGTTCAGGGCTTAAAAGTCACCAGCTGAAGATAAAATTCCTTCAGTACTGTACAGTTTGAGTTTTGTAATAAAAGCCACTGGGGCTTACGCAGGTAACGATCTCTAAGGGCCGACGTTAAAACATGCCACAGGCCCTAGAAATGTGCATAGGTCTCGCTCATCGCTTTCTACRTTCACCCAGATTGGCAGAAATCCCAAAGAAAAGAACTTGGGGTAGAAACAGAGAACTCGGAAAAGATTGAMGGGGTTAAGCCAGGAGCCCGAGCAGCAGTCCCAGAGACGCTGGGTCCAACGCGTGAGTCGGTGACGATGCTCCGGGCCGCCCTGCCTCGAGCAGCCGGTCCGTCGTGCGCGTGTGCCCTCCCGGGGCGCRCGGGGGATCGGGAGCCCCGAACGAGCCCGCTTCGCTGCGCTGACGGCAAGATGTCAGTGAATCCCATCGGTGGAGAATAAGAAACATCCTTATGCTTAATTAGACATTTATAAAAAAAATTTGCTTCTAACAACTAGGAAGCAGTACAAGGATAATGCTACTACTTCACCACTTAGATTACCCCAATACTGCATTTGCGATGCCTGCCCATTTGCGAAATTTATAAAAATACTGAGGCTCAATGCATTTTTTTGTATTTATAATCTGTTTTGGGATACTTTTCTTCAACTTTAAATGAGTTTTGTGGTGAAAAATGAAACCTAAACAGGATTGCTGTTGACTTCACATTTATCAGCATGACATATATCACTTTGGAAAGCAATCCAAAATGCTGAAAGCATTTCTGCTGAATACATGTAGTGTATTAGCCATCATTTATCCTTAGTGGGAAATATCGGAAAAAATAGTTGAGAAGTCATAGACATGCAGTGTCTTTGTAGAAATGTGACAATTTGTGTAAGTATTTATAATATTAAGCTGTTGGACATTACACACTGTGGCCAAGAAAAGACTTTACCAATGTATCGAATAACATGAATCTTCATGTCATACTGAACTTTAAGGACCCGTACTGCCTGACAACAAAATGGGTATTCCAGATCTGGACCAGATCTTGTACTTTAAAAAGAAAGCAGTTCTTCAAAAGCAGGAGTTAAAAATGTTCAGCAGAAAGTTTCTCTGCGAAGTCTATAAATATCTATTGGGATATCCATTAGGTTGAATCAAATATTTCCTTTCCCTGATTTTAACCTTCCCCAGATTTAGTCCTATGAAGTTTGATGTATTCCTGTATAGCAGCGTCAACCTGAAAAACGAGCAGGCAAACGTGTAAATCTTCTGAGGTTCAATGCCACCTGATGGTTTCCAGTTAACTCTAAGGTCATCCCACAAGCAGCTGGGTGAAAAGGAAATACACATTTCCGGAGCCATTATATCATTTCCTGTTCTGTTTCCTGTCAACTATTTCTGCCAGAAAATGCTAATAATGGGCTATTTGCATAGGGCAATAGGAGACGCAAGAGTCGAGTTATGTTTTAATTTTAAATTGCCTTTGTAAATGTAGTTATAAAAACTGGACTAAAGAGGGCAGGAGATACTCTATTTAAAAAATAAATCCAGGCAAATGGATAGTAAAACTCCACGGGGAAACAATAATATATATTTCAGTATATAATAAAGTGATTTATTTTCAATAAAATCTGTAAAACTGCTTTAGTTACTTTGACACCTTGATTAACTGGAGTTTCAAAGATATTTGTATGTGTGAACCTTCTTCATACCAACAGTTCTGAATACTTTATTGCATTTGGTATTGAATATGTATGTTTTGAAAGCATTTGCTATACTGTAGTTTTACTGGATGTCAGGGACAAAATAGATTAGTATTAGACCTCAGCCAGAAAGCATTTCTTTGACAGTAGATGAAATGTAGCACTCTTCACTGCTTATAGCCTCCCTGACTTATTTCTTGGGATGCTTTATACAGGGCTGTGGTCTAAAGAATGTATTTATTTCCACTGAAATCACTGATGACTGTTATAAAATCCACCCCTAAAAAGTTTGCAGCTATTGAGGACATTTCAAATCTGGGAATAAAAGGATAAGTTGGGGAGGAAAAAAAAAAAAAAGCGGGGATKCTTTGAGCAGGTACAATCACAGCAGTCGTTTTACAGGCTGTACACCAAAAAGTGCAAAAGTTTACACGTYGTCTCCTGTATGGCCAGGATCAGCACAGCGTTGACCAGCCCGGCAGACGAGCTCAGCGCCGCCAGAAAGCCTCCCGTGGAGCTCGCCGAGACCTCGCTGCGTGTTGCCTCGCGCACCAAGGACGCGGGCAGCCRGCAGCAGACGCTTTCTCTTACCAGCAAGCTCGGTGGGGAAGAGCTACTAAGGAGGGAATCCCATCGTCGAGAAAGGCTCCTGCCCTACACGGTTCTGCACCCAGCAGGTAACCCAGCGCACCAGAGTCATTTCCAGCCCTGATATCTTCAAGCTCCATGCAAACGGCACATTTTAGAGACGTGGGAGAAGACAGAATAGTATACAAGTCACTTTTTTGTATCTGCCAAAGGAGCAATTATGCTGCTTAAATAAAGCGGGTGGCTGAGATCCTCACTGAAAACGCACCTCTCTCGCAGCCTGGGTTTGCCCTGCCAGGATGGCTTTTGCTTGCCCTTCAGGTGCCCTTCTCGCAAGGTTTGCAGGGCACCCGAGCCCTTACTCTGCCCACATGCAACTACCACATCGACTAATGCTAGACATTAGATACTAGATAGCAATCGTCGTGAAACGTCCTGCTTTCAGAACGAGCGGCAGCAGCAGGTTAGAGAAAGTGACTCCTAACATCTCCTGCAAGGCCAAGCTGGAAATCGGGTCTCCTGAGTCCCGTTTTTAAATAAAAAAAACTTCTGCCTCTTAGGTAAGTCATCTTTCCAGGAATTTTCTGATGATAGATAGGAAGAAGTCACATACTATCATGAATTTTACTTCTACTAGCAAATACAGCTCTATTTTGACCTATTTTTTTCCTCCTGTGTATACACTGACTACAGCTTACCGAAAAGAATTGTATAAGCTGGATTAAATTTTTTTGCAAAAACTACTTAATTTCTACATATGCTTTAATTTTATACCTATTAACAAAAAACTGACAAAAGATACAAATATGAAGCTTCCATAAAGCCTGAGTTTAAAACAAATGGATTTCTTTTCCTGAAAAAGGAAAGGGGGATTTATTTTTAAGAAAATCAGAATCCAAATRTCTCCAAAAATGTTGAAAATTTACTGTATTGTGTGTACTGATATCCTCTGCGCTTTGTTTCAGCTCTAGTATAACCAAACTTTGTTGTTAGTCAAATGCTCCCCATGCATTCATCTCGATAGTGTTAAGAAAGCACAAACCAGACCTYGCTGAAGTTCTACAGTAACGTCAGTAACACCATCAGTATTTATGTGCTGGTAGTGGTGATATCAGAAATACCAAAAAGCGGAACCACAGGTGTGGCTTCAAAGCCCATATTCAGTAATAAATTGTTTTCTCAAGCTTTTTCAGGTTGTTTGAGCACTGATGTATGTTGCTTAAGCAGACGAACGGAGCAGTAAAATACACATTCTTTAAACACAGAAAGATGAGAGACTTGTCTTTGGAAGAGATGCCAAGAGTAAATAAAGGTCTGCACGGTCCCTTGGGGGTGCTCTCAAGTTACATGTCACATGCAAAATGTGCTTATAAGCCTCATGATGCTGGTCCTGTTTTGAATTCTGTATGCTCTACAAAACTCATGTTAAAATATTGCTACGCAGAGCTGAAAGACACCCAAACTGTACAGACAACTACACATAAAAAGAACATTAATAACTTCCAGGACTTTTTTCCAAGGTTGATGATAATTTACTCCTCAGAATTAAAGCATTTTTTTTAAAGATGTCAGAATACTAAAATGAAAAGTATGCAAAATTATTCCAGTTTGAGATGTAAATTATGCTGCCAGAAAGATGGGTGATATGTGTAACAGAAGAATTAAGTCTCTTAGACCAAAGCAGATTCTGGTAAATCATAAAATATGTAACAAGTCTGTGGCCAATCCTGGATTTGCTAAAACGAATATAGATGTCATGAGTATCTGATGGCATGATAACTTCTGCCTTCCAAAGTTTTGAATTTCCATGTAGAGAAGATTCATGGCAGCACAGCAATGCACATGCTACAGGCTGAGAATGGGTCGGGGTCAAATGCACAGTCGCTTCCGAAGGCACTTTACTATTTTGACACCATTTTCTACCAATGCATTGGACTGCAGATGGTGGAGACCTTCTTGTTACCTCTTACTATGTGTACTGAGCTGCAGAGCGCTCCCTTCTCGGCAGCTCGCAGCCCAGCGCTGGGGCCAAGCGAGCTCTGCCCGGTGGTTCCCTGCGTTTGGGCACCTGTGGGGGTTGTCCCAGGAGCTGAGAGGAGCAGTCCAGGACCAGCGGATGGTTTTGATTTTTCTCCTCTGCTAAAATGAACCCAGCTTTATTCCTTTAATTTGCTAGAGGGTGGGAAAATTGTTTTTTTTGCCAGCGACACTAGCCTTTTCATCTAACACGGCTGGTATTTTTGGCATTTCCGACAAGCCTTCACGCCTCCTTGTCTGAAGCCCAACATTTGACCTGGTATTGGATGCTCCATCTGCTGCAGGATTTAGAGCATGCTATCCCAGCTGCAACGTGCTAAAAACCTTAGTGACTTTTCCAGGTTCTTCGTCTGTGAGCTGAATGAGGAAGTCACTGTCCGCACTTGAGCTGCCACCGCCTGATTGATATACAGAAGTCATTTGCTCTCGGGAAAGAGCAACCAGGAAGTTTTTGCAACTTTTATAGCACAAAATAGTAAAACTCAGCCCTATTTTAACAGTCTTTGAATAAATTCTTTTTGTCTGTGTTTATATATATGACATATATATATACACACACACATGGATACATATACTGTCTAACTCTGAACTTTGCTTCGTTTGCTTTTCTCTAAGTCCTTGCAGTCCTCAGCCTTTATGCTGAATTCACCTCTCACATATTTGTAAACTAAAAAATAAAGTTGCTGTAGAACTTGTTTGACAAACTCCTTTTGTTAGTGGTAGTATCATGGCTTATAATGTTTACTTCCAAGAAAGAAAGACATGACATTGTTTATGCCCATAGGCTGAAGCCAAGTCCCCTTCTTTGTTTTGGCATGTAGAAACTCAGGTTTGTTATCCTCAGGCTGCATAAATTATGGGTCTGCAGTTTTGACCATACGGTTATAAAACAACGGCATCCATATCTTCCTTTTATGGACAGTTTAGTTTTACTGTCATCATATCTCAGAACAGTGGCTAACATAACTTTCGGAAAGCTCACGACGTTAAAGTTTCCGTTCTCGTGGGAGGCAGACCCGAGTGCGGCAGCTGGCGTGCCAGTGCCCAGACTGGCTTCTGTGCTCCTCTCCTGTTGTCCTCTCTGCTGTTATCCAACCTTTTGGAAGTGGCCTATGAGGAATGCTTTTAAAAGGGAAAATGCTGTTTTGCTGTACCCGTCCATGACAGTTGCGCTTTCCAAATTCTTGTAGCACAAGGCAGCACATCACGTTTCTGCCTTCTACACCACACACGGTACTACGTGGTGTGCCGCAGTGCAAGCACACCTGCTTTGTTGTTTTTCCTCTGCATTTCAGCTCTACAGACCTAACATTCGCAGTCTTCTTCTGCAGCATTTGAGGTGCCCAGCAGATACGGGATTTTGGAGCATCCTTGCCTCTCTTAACCGCCGTTCTGCACTGAGTAGCTTTATTTAGTTGGTAGACTCGAATCACTTTGTGGAGGATTAGACCTGTGATTCACTGCTGAAGCAGTATTCCTCTGCTTTCGGGGAGTTTTATTCAGATTCGGAATAYGATCTAGTTTCAGGTCAGGAACTGGGGTCCTGGTTAGCAAAGCTCTTTGATGAGCCAAATGTTCTTTGTTTTATCTTCCTGACCTAGTCTTCATCTTAAAAACCTTTCTGCTGTGATTTCCGTTTCCATACTTTTGCAAAGTGGCAAACTGTTAAACTAGTAAACTACGTTACACAGTAGCTTCATAGTCAAGAGTCCTTGTCTTTTATAACTGAAAGCTCTTACACAAYGGCTATTCGTACCTGCTCTCTGCAGAAGAAATGCTAACTTTGAGTCTTTTTTTTTCTTTTTTGTTGGCTCTGACTGCTTGCAGGTACAAAGCAAAATTCATCAAAATTATTACAAACCTCTTGATCATGCCAGGTAGGGATGTCTTTTAGTTAGGACATCCAAAGAGTCCGTCCTCAGTGAGTGTGTTTGTACCTCGTGCAGCACCTAGATTGGTCAGAAGTAACTGAGAACTAAGACAGAAAACCTGGAGGACCTGAGATAGGGAGAAGCTGTTGATCAGACAAAAATCCAGAGACTGGAGGCTGAGTAGATAACTGGGAATGGTGGGAACAACTGGGATAGGGGCTTGGCACCAGCTAAGTTTGTCGTGTAAGGAGGAGTAATGAGACTTTGGGGACAGAAGGAGCATCTGGGCAGGGGATGGGAACTGGCGTGGAAAGAGGGATAGGCTGTCAGGCCTGGGGAGGCTGCAAAGGAATGACTGGRGTAGAAAGCAAGCGGAAGGAATAAATGGCTGTAGCAGGAGGGAGAAAAACCTGAAGACCTGTTGGGCGAAACGAGCACGTGTGACGTAGAAATGAGAACAGGCCAGGTCGCTGTGGTGAAGGCCAGGGTTGTCAGCACGGTGCCAAATGTCCAGGATTTGTTAATCAGTTCCTAAGGAAACCAGACAGGCATAACTGTGCGGTCTGTGTACGTGTCGGTCCTTCCCTGGGAGCTTTTAAAATTGTTCATCAGTTTTAACTAGTGAGYGCAACGGTCATAATGTTATTAATTTCCTTTAAGTCTAATGCAAATAGGCAGGTAGGTAGCTGTGGCAGACTCATATTAGTGACGGAAAAGCTGCATCATCAGTTCAGTTATGAAAAAGTGAAAAAGTCCACCCTGGAGAAAGAGGGAGGAAACCACACTTAATAAATCCTTCCGTTCATGGAATTACTTGTGTACCACTGATSCAGTTTATTAAACGAAAAATGATACTGAAAACATTAAGGCTGCAAAGTCAAATACTTTCAGCCTGGAGGATGACATAATTAAAGTTTATGCATCCCCGTGCATCCCCTGCCTCCGCACAGGCACCCTGACAAGGGCTGTGATTGCACGATCCYGAAACACTTTTCCTTCAGTCAGCGCACCGAAAGGAAGCTCTTCAGCCCATATTTCATCCACAGAGTTCAGGGTCTATCTGAGCATCTCCTGCACTGCACACTCTTCAAGCCTGACTCTGAAGATGCCTTGACCAATTTGTTTCATTCGTTAATCGGTAGCATACATCTGTCAAATCTCTGAGTGCTCTAGAAATGTCAGTTAATTGCCAGTCCTCCCTTTTGGGGCAGCAATATCTCCGCTAATACACTGGGAGCACGGTGACCTTATCAAAAAGCAGCTCCACGAGTACTCCAGGTAGGAGGCTGATGGTGACCCCGCCGAGTGCCGCGCTGGTCGCAGTACCCTTCCACGGGCTGTAGCTGCAGTGGGAACAGCCTCCTCGTGTTTGCTGCTCCAGAAGGTAAGGACACAGAATTAGCACCCGCCTGTAAACAGCTCGGGTCAGGTAACTTGCTTCACGTCCCACCAGAAAGCACAGACTTCTGTTTGCCTAACAGTACTTGTCTGCCTTAACATCATCATTTTTCTTTACGCGTTTTCTTTTGGCATCTGTTACGTGCTATCCAATTTGTGCAATGAGTGGGTTAGATAGCTGTCACAGTTATTAGGTATTTTTATTTATATAATTATCACAGATAATTCACTGCATAACCTCAGTTCTTTCCCAGAGCAATCCATGTTGTGAATGGAATAGGAAAAGGCCTGCAAAAAGGTGATCAAATAAATCCTATCTCTTATTGTGTATCACGCTACTAAGTCACGACTGACCGCAGTTCCTAAGTTCTGAACACTCGATTTTTCAGTACTGATGTTCTCTTACCAGTGTTTGGTTGAGAGAGAAAGGGAGTGAGAGAAAGAGAAAAGAGAGCGGTTCTTACTCCTGCAGGTCTTATTTAGTTCAAACTCTTTGCAACTGTTAATTTTTCTTATATTAGAAATAATCAAAAATCTGCAGCCAGGGTTGTAACGTGTGACGATCCCAAAAGAAAGGTTTGCTTCTGAACCACTGTGGAATGAATTCCAGTCTTAAGAAAGTAAATGGCTTATAAATGTATCCAGCAATTGTGTATTAATGGAAATGTCTCTTTGCGGCAGTAAATTCAACTGTCATCCAGAGATTTGATTACAGGTTCCTTTTTAAAAAAAGTTTGGGAGAAATGGAAGAGCTCATACTTCAGCGCATAAGCCAGAAGAGAGTCAGGTCAAGAATATTTTTCTCCAGGCAAACTATTTTATAAGAGCTCACTTCAAGGCTTTCTGTGCTTTCTTGGAAGCAACCAGCAGAGGCCATTTTCAGAGAGAGGATACTATTCTGACCTGGTGTTGCTATACCTTTGGCATTTTGCAATATGTTTTCCTAAGACTTCCTCATTATAAAAAATTGCTAAATAGATTTTAAGTTAAAACAGACAAATATCTAGACGGCCTACAACATAATAGGGTGAAGATCAAATTCTACCCTGGGTCAAATTCAGCCAGCTCATTAACATTAATAGGACTGCATGTGTAACTGATAGCAAAATTTGGCTAGAAAACCTTGAAGGACTTCAGTTTAAAAAGAGATTTTTATGTACAGGCCAGGAAAAAAACAGCTGAAACTGATAAAATGCAATTTATATCACCATAATGACAGTGCCTAGTAGTAAGATGTTGGGGTTTTTTCCTCCTTCAAGTGGGTAAAGATTGTTCCCAGACTGAAGCCTTCATCACAAGCCAACTTTTAACTGTGAGAGAAATGTCTGAACTAGTGAGTTAAACCTTGCAGACCTTTTTTGATCCTGGAAATGCTAGCTCCAAGTCATATGGTGCAAAAACCACTGCAGTAAGTACAGACTGTGTCAGTGTGGCATCTCTGCAAAACGAGGATGTGGGATTGTCTTTCAATTGTATAGCTTTTCCCTTAAATGTATCTTGGGGTCTTTGCAGAAAAGATTCATACCTTACGTGCAAACGCCRTAAGTAATGCAGTCCCAGTTCTAACAGCACCGTTCTTAGATAGAATACTGTATTCCAAAAATACACTTTTATTGCAGAGGGTGAGGCTCGCATAATCTGTGAAGTTTTGTCATTTTCCAACTTTATACGCTTACAGAAACAACTTTACTGCTCTTTTAGCACAATGTCTGCTGGTTGGCTGTTTCTTAAGGAAAATATTATAGCCATAAGCTATAAAAGACATCCAATATTTCCCTTACACTGTAATATGCAAGGAGCTCAGGCTGAGCACTGCCAGGCCTTCACAAGTCAAGGTGCAGCACCCAGCAGCAGTGGCTGTCCCTTCAATACTCACATGTAGAAATTGCTCTTAGGTTCAGATTCTTGACAAACACATTATAGGGCATTAGCACTATGCAATCAGCTCCTTGTGAGAGTCAGAAAAATCTCAATTAAAACAGAGAAAGTGGCATGTTTTTCTATGAGCAATAGAAACCAGGTACTCTAGCCAAGCAAGATAACTCAGGAGCTAATGAATAAATAATACTGGTGAATGAATAATTTAAGTGTAATGTCAGATGCCTTGAACAATCTTTATCCTTGACACAATAAAATGTGACCACGTTCAGCATGATTGGGTAATGTATGGAGATGCTATAGGATTAAAGCTCTGCTTTTTGAGACCTGGTCTGTAACACTGCAGAAGACTGAGCAATATCACATACAGCATTCGGCAGTGACTGAGAGCACCAAGCTCCTACCCTGAGGTTAGGGAAGGGCACTTGGCTTCTGCCAAGGTTTTGCTGCAGCTGCTAAGCATGAAGTAAAATGTGTCTAGGTGAAGCTGATTAACATATCTCAGCCATGCAGGGAACTGTGGGCACTTGTTAAATAGCAGCTGATAGATAGGTAGGAGAAAGTTTTTCCACGTATTTTCTCCCTACAAGAGGGATGGAATTGTTTCATAAGGCAAGGGAGTCTTTAACTACTCTCTGCTTTATCTCATGTAGCTCATTGGCATTATTCTTGCAGGTGTTTTCAGTAATTGAAAACCCAGGCTCAGGCAGCTCTCTTGTAAGGCTCCYTTCTTTAGATCTGCTGTGGCCTTGCTGGGTTTCAGACCTGCTCAACCCACCTTGCAGACAGTTCTGTGCYGGAAGAATTGCAAGCAGAGGCTTTGGCTTCCTTGGTAAGCATTTTGATAAGGGGTGGCTTTGAATAAAAATAGTTGATTTGCGTGTCACTAAATCTAGGTGGAGGAGGTGGACTGTGAGAGATATGGGATTGTATTCTATTCTATTTGCTCTTCCTTGAGAGTATCATTTTATTTGAAAGGATTTTTTCCATATAAATGGAGAATTTTTTGAAAATTGCTAAGAGGTAAACATTTCTTGCTTGATCTTTACATAGTGATCTTTACTTCATCTTCACATACAGAATTTTTTTAAAGTTATTTAAATAATTCAAAACAAAAGCATTTATATTTGGTAGAGATCTGTAAAATAAGAAGTTACCGTAGTAAAGATAAATTCAAGATATTTCCACCCATAGAAGATCAGAATAATTTCTAAAACTAATATGAGAAAAAGAAGATCTATTTGAACTTGCTACAATCTGAAATGAAAACCATGGTTTTATTTTTACTATATTAAGTATTTTTGGCAAGTATTTCCATTGAGCTTTCAGTTGGACTGTTGTTAAGTACAATGGAAGGATTAAAAAGGAGAAATGCTTCATGTAGCTACATTAGGAAAAAGTGTGAGATGTGTTCCCCAGCTAGATGTAGGTGAGGACAGTTTGCTAAGATGCCTATGCCAAAGAAAGTCAAAATCAAATGTACCTTGTGCCATAATTCCAGTCGGCATGTTGTGATAAATAAAATTTTAAATATGTATGTGTATATATGTATATATATTCTTAAGTTCAGGGAAGTCTCAGTTCAGTTTCCGCATGAAGACTGAAGTATGCGTTGACTGTGGAAATGGATAGTTTTTTACCACTAGCAAACTACCAACCTTCTAATGATAGTTAAAAATCTTCTTATTAGTTTAATTTATATATTATTTATATTGCAGTAATGCCTACTGAGATCTCTCAAGCTGTGATAATATTTTTAATACCCTCAAAGTTACAAAACTTACCATCTCACCAAAAAGTTCATCAGCCGCACAATATATAAGCACAGAGAAAAGGATGCTGCAGGAGAAATCACAGTAGGGAATAGTTAGGGAGCAAAAAGATCCACTTACTGCTTTAGTCTTTATTTCCTTCTYGTCTCTCTATCTCGTACTACAGAACAGACCTGGATTATGTGACTGGGCCACCACAATTACTTTAAACCAGACAAATGTCACTGTTCATTTATATATACAAACACCAAAATACAACCCCAAAACCAGTCAAATCTTTTCTCGTTTCGTCTTATATCGCCATAAYGGTTAAAGATGCTGAATCAACAAAGATGGGAAGAGTAAAGGCTATAACTTTTCAAAAGTAGGTCTAGTGTGCATATGGGATTACAGAACTAAGGAAAATAAGAATTTCTTTTCATAAGAGTGTAGAAATATTTTTGAAACTGGCAGGTTTATAACAGGCAAAATTCAGTGGCAATCAAGAAGGCAATCTAGCACAAGGACATATTTGCACACATCTCTCTATACCATCATCTTTGCTGTATTTGTGCCTATAGTGATAAGGTTGCAATGGGGTATGGCAACAAGAAGCTGCAGTGCTAATACAGCAAATGACTATGAGTGAATATATCCGAAACAGCAGGTCTGATCTCTGTATCTGTAATGCTGTAGCCAGTTGCAGGGTTTTAAGTCCTCCCTCCTGTGGTTGGGGTTTGTTTAATACCTCTCTCGTGTTAGTGGTTCAGTCAAAATATATTATAAGCAAGCAGTCAGGTGAGTGAAATAACAGTGGAAGCAAGGAACAAGGCACAGACAGAGGTCTGGACAGATTTTCAARCTTATTAAAATGCTTCTGTGGTGCTGAATGTAAGAATTCCACATTCAAGCAGACTRGAATCTACTTCAGGGCAGATATCCCCCCAAAAGCTGTGTAAGATGGGGAAAGGGAAAACGTTGTCTTTGTGCRTTGCTGTCCAATGACAGCAGCTTCTTAAGAAAATGGATATTAGAAAGCTTATCACTTGGGAGAGACCTGTTCTSTGCCCTGGAAGGTATACAGACAGCAGAGTGTACAAGACCATTATTTAGTGTGCTGTCAAGGCTGATAATAATATTAAAGGGAATTACCATAACACTAAGTGAGATAATGGAATTAAAACAAGTAACCTTAAATTGTATAGAAAAAGAACTTAGCTATACCCTGGCAGATTCTAGGCAAAGAAAAGTTTTCTTGCATTTCCCTATAACCTCAAAAGACATGAGAAATGAAAGACACGATGGGGAGAACAGGAGAAATGTAGTGGATTTTGATGCTGTCCATTGCTTTTGTTCAAATTGTAAKGACATTTTTGTATTATGGAAATTCKCTTTTAGAGACTGCACAAATTCCYGGAGAAGTCTTTGGGGCTGTGTTGGTGGTTCAGTAGATGTTGTGCTCAGATAYGTCTGCTGGTTTGAAGGTAATCAGAATTTGTTACAGGCAGAACTGTATGCCAGATTTTGCAGCAGTAGAGGAGATATAAGCTGCAGTGGAACAATATCTTGGTGAATGAAAAGGACCAAGTCTTGTGTTCTGTCTTTTATTAACCACCACCCCCCCCCAAAAAAAAAAAAAAAAATCAGATTTGGTATTTGCATCTCATCCATTTTCTTAGTTTTGCCACAGAGCTTCAGGGATAAAAGCAATAATTTAGGATGGGATTCATTTCAGATGGTGGAAGTGACATGAAAAAGCATTTAGTTTAGCTATCTAGCCAAGCTACCTCTATAATCAGTGGAGAGGAATTTATTGCATCTGTCTTAGACACACCTCTTAGGAATGTATCTGTCGTTTCACATAATATAGACCATAGGCTATTCCCTGAACTAATCTCTAAATCAAATCTAGTAAGTATATTCTACTTGCAGCATGTACTTTAGAAAGATATAAAACCATAATGTTACTATTTATGATGCTAGGAAGTTCACTGCAGCATGCAGTAGTCCACAACAGAAGTTAATTTAAATGAAATACTTAAAGTCCACCSTGTTTCAGTATTAATTTGTCTAGCGTCAGATACTACTGTTGAACTGAGTTGTACCTGGTTGGCTAGAATGAAGGGCCCAGACTGCAGCAATTCTTATGAAGATTTTATAGACATTGCAATCAATTCAACCTCCCAATAAGATTATATTATTATTATTTTTTTGTAATCACTTGATCTTTTTCATGGCTTTTCTCTAAAGCTCTCTGGTTTCCAGGGCTATTTTGGTGTAGGTGGCAATAAACTTCGTGTACAATGTTCTAGCAGTTGCTGTGTGAGTGAGCACTTACCACAATGTTTGTGTATAGCCTGTGCTCAGTTCAGCCTTTACCCATCTGGGGACCTCATTCCTAACACTGCCCAACCTGAAGAGCTTATACCTGATTTCCCACAAAAATCCCAATAACTCTGCATTAGTAAAACATTCTAATTGTTATTCACCTTTCTCTGATCTCATCACTTTCAGATTTACTGAAATTGTAATTATATTTTCATCCTATTTTCAGTTGTTGAGATTTTAAAGCCAAGACCTCACTCTTGCAGGACTCTGCTAAAACTCCTTAATTAGGATACTTTACTTACTGCTGCATTTTGAGGTATAGCCTATTTTAAATYCATTTTTTGTGTTCTGGGTTGATTGTTCTTCATTATGGTTTCTTAATCAAAATGTCATGTGCAAGGAAGTTGGATGCCTTACTGAGGTGTATTATGCAAATATTGTATTACCTTTATGACCTAAACTCATAATCTCATTAAAAAGATCAAGTTTCTGTGATAATAGATTTTYGGAAAACTAATTGTAACTGTACTACACCTACTTTATTAAACTGTGTCCTGCATAAGGCTATCAAGGCTTGTCTGCTCATCAGACTACTACCCTCTGCTGCTCTGTCATGTGGGTGCTAACAATACAGAGAACAAACTAGAKACAGTCAAAGAAGACKTCAAGRCCTTGGGCATGGTGGTCAAGGGTCTGGGAGCCCAGGTAGTCTTCTCATCGGTTCTGCTGATTAGGGGGAGGTATGAGAGGAAGAGTAGGAAGATTTTCCAGATCAACAACKGKCTATGCTGCTGGTGTTGACAACWRGGTTTTGGATTCTATGACCATGGAACATGGCTTGAAGATCAACAACTGTTGGAGAGAGAAGGGAATCACCTCACCAAGCAGGGCACATTTGCCTTTGCAAACAGGTTGGCCAGCCTAGTAAAGAGGGCCTTAAACTAGGTAGGAAGGGGGATGTCATAGAGATGGGGTAGACAACAAAACACAAGTTGGGTTGGGGGGCCTCCAATGGATGCATGCARCTGGGGATGTTTGTTTGGCCCATGGCTATGGGGGACCCCCGTACACCCTTCCTGGGAAACCTGCAGACATACCTCTCTGAAATGCATGTACACCAATATACGCAGCATGGGGAACAAACTGGAGGAGCTGGAGATCTGTGTGCAATCACAGGGCCATGATCTCACTGCAATCATGGAGACATGGTGGGATAGCTCACATGACTGGAATGCTGCCATGGATGGATACGTGCTTTTTTAGGAGAGAGAGGCCAGGAAGGCAAGGTGGTGGAGTTGCTCTTTATGTGAGAGAGCAACTGGAATGCATCGAGCTCTGCCTAGGGGTGGAGGAGGAGCAGGTAGTTGAGAGCTTATGGGTAAAGATCAAAGGGCAGGCTAGCAAGGGGGACATGTTTGTGGGTGTCTGCTACRGGCCACCTGACCAGGAAGAGGAAGTTGATGAGACCTTCTACAGACAGCTGGAAGTAGCCTCACAATCACAGGCCTTGATTCTCCTGGGGGACTTCAACCACCCTGACATCTGCTGGAGAGTCTACACAGCAAGGCACAAACAGTCCAGGAGGCTCCTGCAATGCATTGATGGTAACTTCTTGTCACAAATGGTGGAGGAGCCTACAAGGAAGGGTGTCCTGCTGGACCTTGTCCTTACCAACAGAGAGGGCCTGGTTAGAGATGTGAAGGTTGGGGGCAGCCTTGGCCGCAGTGACCACGAGATGGTGGAGTTCAGGATCATGCAGGAAAGAAGTAAGGCAACAAGCAGGACTGCAACCCTGGACTTCAGGAGAGCGGACTTTGGGTTCTTCAGAGACCTACCTGGTGGAATCTCATGGGTTAAGGCCCTAGAAGGAAGCGGGGTCCAGGAGAGCTGGCTAGTATTCAAACATCGCTTCTTCCAAGYTCGAGGGTGGTGCATCCCTATGAGTAAGAAGTGCAGCAAAAGGGGCAGGAGACCTGCATGGGTGAGCAAGGAGCTCCTGGCCAAACTCAGACTGAAGAAAGCACACAGAGTGTGGAAGAGGGGACAGGCTACTTGGGAGATYTATAGGTATGCTGTCAGAGTATGTAGAGATGCAGCAAGGAAGGCTAAGGCCCAGCTGGAATTGAGTCTGGCAAGRGATGTCAAGGACAACAGGAAGGGCTTCTTCAACTACATCAGCAGCAAGAGGAGGACTAGGGAAAATGTCAACCCACTACTGAATGGGGTGGGGACCCTGGTGCCAAGGGAYACAGAGAAGGCAGAATTACTGAATGCCGCCTTTGCTTCAGTCCTCCCTGCTAAGGGCAGCCCCCAAGAATCCCAGAGCCTGAACATGAGGGAGAAAATCTGGAGAAGGGAAGACTTCCCTTTGGTTGAGGAGGAAAGGATTAGAGACCTTCTGGGCAGRCCTGACATCCACAAATCCATGGGCCTGGATGGGATGCACTCACRGSTACTGAGGGATCTGGTGGATGTTGTTGCCAGGCCGCTCTCCATCATCTTTGAAAAGTCCTGGAAAACTGGAGAGGTGCCTGAGGACTGGAAGAAAGCCAGTGTCACTCCAGTCTTCAAGAAGGAGGACTCAGGCAACTACAGGCCAGTCAGCCTTAYCTCCATCCCTGGAAAKGTGATGGAACAGCTCAGTCTGGATGTCATCTCCAGACATATGGAGGAGAAGRAGGYGATCAGGAGTAGCCAGCATGGATTCACCAAGGGGAARTCCTGCTTAACCAACCTGATAGCCTCTAYGGTGGAATGACTGGCTGGGTAGATGAGGGCAGAGCAGTSAAYGTTRTGTATCTTGACTTCAGCAAGGCTTCTGACACTGTCTCCCATAACATCCTCCTGGAGAAGCTCAGGAAGTGTGGGCACTGGAACAGGTTGCSSAGAGAGGTTGTGGAGTCTCCTCCTCTGGAGATCTTCAASGCCTGCCTGGATGCAACCCTGTCTAACATGCTCTAGGTGACCCTGCTGAGAGGGGAGGTTGGACTAGATGATCTCCAGAGGTCCCTTCCAACCTTACTGATTCTATGATAAGCCTTCACRTTATGTTGTCCCAGATATAGGTCAGGCTGAAAGATATATTCGACTCATCCTTTTTACAGATTTTCATGTTAACATAATAGCTTTCTGCTGTTTTTTAAAATGTTCCAGTTCTACTGCTTATTCAACATTGCCTGTGTATGAAGCTCCATGAACAGAACTTTGAAACCACTTGTATCCGTTACCTGAAGCTGCTTGCTAAACAGTTGTTACTTAAGAAACTGTTTTCAATTGTTATTTATTACTTATTCTTTACCATCTATTCATAGTATTACTTCCTCACRTTGCATTTTCAGTAAATAGAARTAGTATTGAGTGCTTTTTTWAAAAAATAGTTAAATATTATAATGTAGTAGGGTAAAAAGTTACCTAAGTTCTACAAGTTCTCTTCTTTTGTCTTGTTTCCCRTATCAATTTTAAAGTTTCTAGTTTCTAATTTATATTAATTGATGTCAACTACTACTTCTTTAATATATACTGGATATCCTTAATTAAATGTTTTTACAAGCTGAATCTTTCTGACAGCACTTCATTTGGATAGACYGAAAAAAGCTTCATTCTCTGGGCAGGTGCTATTCTTTGAATTCCACATCTCCAGGTAAAGTGGAATTTCATAATAAAATGAAAGAATAATATAAAAGCAAATCAAATTTCATCAGTGTTCCACTGAAGTTTTGATCAAGTTTAACATATATCTATTCAATCACGTTTCTTAGGTTCTGTCTGTTCGAGGTTGTTGGCTTCATCTCTTCTTTAGAGAATTGCACCACTGTCTTCTCCCTAATTGAAACTCAGAAATGGCCCACTTGCTCATACAATGTGCTGTTCAATTAGTCTCTTTTAATGAAACTATATTAATTCATGACATGACTTAGTCTGCAAAATTTGTAGGGGAAAAATAGTCTTCATTGTTTTTTACTTTCACAAAAATATATATTAAAAATCTTCATGGTTTAATTATGAAGTGGATGAAAACACAGAAGCTTTAGAAATCTGTGTGCGCCTCAGGGCTCCGTTCCATCACCAAAGATCCAACAGATCCTTGACATAGACCTTTGTACTATCTCAGATCAGAGTTGTTGCTTGAGATCTAACCAAGTGATTCACGACAAACTCATTAGGGCTATTAAATGAGTTATCTCTTTGGTTTCTGAGAGGCTATATGCCAAAAGGAAATGAAGAATGGAAAATCTTTGATTTGATATAAAGCTTATGTAGAAYGACCTATGCAAAAAATTTGAAGATAGGTGCATATGGAAAAGAATGATAAAAGGTTTGTTGCGAGGACACGACAGTTCTCTGTTGCTTTARTTTGCTGGTGCTGCTGTCAGCTGGGTAGCGCATTTGGAGGTGCCATGCTCCTCCAGCTTGGTACCTGCCCTCCAGTGATGTTAGGAGCCCCAGAAGACTGGTGACAGCCTGTACTGTTTTTTTAAGAAAGACTTACAGTTAGCACTGAAGTCTCTTTGCCTATGGTGCCTTACACCTTTTTAYTTTATCTCATGAAGAAATCTTCCTATAGCAGTAGCTGAATTTTGATACAGAATAGTGTTTAAAAAATTGTTTCTGTTTCGTTATAAACAATGAATGGAAGGAGAATTTTCTATGGGACTTGGGGGCAGGGGTGAAATCATAACAGGAGCATATCTTGGCTGAAATGAAATGCATAAAGGATCTTAAAGTCTGTTTCCTGGATTTGTGCAGTACCAGTTTGTTGCAGTTCAGAGCAGGGTGGGGTTATGTTTTTTGCTATAGATCAAATWGTGATTCTTCTACAGATGAGTTTGGATGCCATAATTAGCAGGCAAAGAAAAGATTATAAATAGGGATACAGTGTGTTCAGGATSTGGCAGACAAGCCATCCAAGCTCTAATAGAGTCCCTGCTGTAGGCCCAGCTTAAACTTATTTTCCTATTGYCCCGTTCAAAGATTTATAAGCAGTCTGAACAGTGGGAGTTGCTGCTGTTACTGAGGCAATACTGCACTCAGCTACTGGTGTCATTATGTACCTGCAATATGGATGTGGAGTCAATGAGAAGCACACTTGAGCTCTTAACCTCTATTTTTCATGGCTGAAATGTCTATGGCATAAGTGCTAGCTTAGCTTATACGCTCTTGCTTGCAAACCTGATTTGCGTTTCCACTACAAGTACACTCAGCTTAGGGAACTTGCTCCCAGAACATACTGGATCTAGTTTTAATTTGAATTATTTTGTTTTCACTATAGATGTTTTTAAGGAAGAGAGAAAGCTGAACCCTTTTTGGAAAGAAGGACATAAGGATATTAAGAAAGCAGTGGTGCTTGTTCACAGTGTTATGGGCTGTTGTACATCTAAGCTGGATGGTGTGTGTGTGTGTGTTTACAGTAGATGTCAGGGAGGTTGCTCTGCTCCTCTTAGCCCTGGCCAAACTTCTGGGTCCTCTTTGCATGTAATGTGGTTGCAGAGGTCTAACTCCCTCTTCTTGCCCCAATTCCTCTGTTCAGACAGACTCGCCATCACTGACTGACCCTTTCTTCCTAAGGCACAGCATGCCTGCGTTGGAGGCAGCCTGCAAGTGTTTGGTTGTAAYGCACCCAAAATAGCCCAAGACTCCTCTACTGCCCTCCTCTCCCTGCCTAAACTCAAACTCTATGATATTTTAAATATTAAAACAGCACACAAAGGTAAATCTTCTTAACAACACATGGCAAATTAAACAGGCAACTTCCACGGGTAATAATGGAAAGTTTTGTAGCTAATTCCCTACACATACTGTGCAGAAAATGAATCCCATAAAATAAAAATAACTTCTCCCTGAGTACCTGTAGCTTCTTCCTAATATTTAAAATTTATTTACATTTGATTTAAATAAATTTTAAAATTGCAGCACAAGCTCTATGTATGTCTATTATGTACCACTTATATGGAAGTGGTTGTGTATAACCACTTATATGGTTGTGTAATAAAATGCAAAGCTAAAGAATAAGCTTATATTGTCCTGCAAATCTGACGTTTTTCACCTGAAATCTGGTCACTCTTTTGCTCAGGATTGCTTTGGAGATTTGAACAGCAGCTGAAAATAATCCCAACCAGTGCATGTGGAAAGAAAACAAACCCAAAACCTACAATGTAACAATATTTTTGGTGTAATTTTGGAGAGTGTGTAAATGGGGGAAAAAAACTAGATGTAAGTAACTTCTGTGTTAATGTACATTTGCTGTTTTCTTTCCTTTTATATCATGGAGACCATGGAGTCTTTATCCTGCAGCGTTATCCATTAGATCATATTTTGTGATTTTCATCCCCAGACAAAATGTCTAGGGAGCAGTGCTGCTGTTCCCTAGCCATCAGCCTCTGCGATGAGCCAAGCAGTAGTTTCTACAGAAGTGAAAAATCAGCAGACCAGTAGAGGTATCAAGGGATATCAAGGGATTTTTTTTTTTTTTTTTTTTTTTTTTTTTTTTTTTTTTTTTTTTTTTTTTTTTTTTTTTTTTTTGATGCTTTATATAGCCACTATATTTCAGGTTTCAAATATAACCTGTGAATATGTGCCTGATTATAGAAATGCAGTTCAGTTGGGGCTATAAGAAATAGAACTGTTCTCTTTTAAGAGGGGAAATTTCCACAGAAATTTGCACACAACTTTTTATGTATGGATTCAGTACTTCTGTCTGTATGCGACCAATGGATAAGCTGGTCTTTGGGTGGAGATGGTTGCAAAGCCCTTTCAGGCCTGCTGCTTTCTCAGCAACTCAACAAACAATTCCAAGGTCCTAGAAAACAGCTCTGTACCCAGAATTTTTGGTAATTCAAGCTTTGAAGGCAGAAAGAAAATATTGCTATTTGTGTTTTGCTTTCTTTAAAAAATATAGACTTATTTTTAAAAGCCCAGATTTATCATGTGTCTAAGRCAGTATTATGCTATTTCATAGAATCAGTAAGGTTGGACGGGACCTCTGGAGATCATCTACTCCAACCCCCCTGCTCAGCAGGGTCACCTAGAGCATTTATGCACAAGGAACATGGTTCCCAGAGTCCTGCCAAACTAAGCTTGCTGTACAGTGTGTGCACAATATCACACCCTATACAATATCACACCCTCCATGTTTGTAAAGTGTGCGTATAGAGTTCGTATGGAAAACAGCATTATAAGCAAATTGCTGAGGTTTGTGTTCCCAGGCATACCAGCACTCTTTACCTGGAGTGACAAAACGACTCTTGGCGTTACAGAATAGATTTTAATCTCGCCCAGGGCAGGTAGGCTTGCACTGTTTTATTTGACCTTACTTTTATGTTGCTTTCAATGCTYTGGTATAGAACCAGCCCAATATAATTCAATTCACTACTACTTTACCCTTCAGTTAGAACAAACCTACAGTGAGCATACAAAGGCCACTGTGATGGTATCTTCTTTGATCTTCAGCTTGCTCAATCTACTTCCTACTGTGCTGGCTCACAATTTCATTTTAATAGTTAAGTAGTTTGGACATCATTAAAAGAACTGTGTCTGGAGGCAGTGATATGGCACTGATCAGTTTGTCAAGTAATTCCATTTAAAAAAAAAAAAGTTCACAGTTCTGTCCTGATATGATGTAGAGAAAATGTCTCATTAAAAACAACTTTTGTAAAATACTTTCACCCATTTCAACTTAAAAAAAAAAAAAAAAAAAAAAGAATAATTTCTGGAGACTAGCTCTTTCTAGTCTAATACATCATCTTCTTTTAATCTCTACTAGTTTCTGCCTTTTTCTAGCAATTATTGTTAATTTTGTTGCTGTGTTTAACTTTCGTAAGTGGGCTCAAATTTATTTTTGGAAGTTCTACAAATGAATGACTAGATTATAACTCAGGCTAAATGCCCATTCAACATGAAAATGGGGTCAAACACAATTGTACAAACCTACCTACCCTGGGTAAGCTTAAACCTTGTTTCCTACAAACTAGGAAGAACAGAATATGTTCTATAACTTTATTTGATTGCATCTCCAACAGAGAAGGAGTTAGAAACATATCCACCAGTAYAGATGTTATGGAACACCTCTAAAACCCTGCCCATCTACAACCTTAATTCATGTAGGTACCTGAGTTTCTTGCTTGTTTTTGCTTTGAAAAAATGGCTTACATATTCATTTCAGATCATTAGCTCACAAGTCCAATCAGTATTCTCTSCCTGGGAGTTTGACCTTTTAATTTGTCTGATTTTCTAAGGAATCTTCCCGTCTTGACTGTTGTTTGAAAGGCAACAAGGTTGTAATAGGCTACCAGATTGCTGTTTATCTCCAAGCCTAGGCTCTAGAGAAGTCAAGAGGCAGGTAGAGGACCTGRTTTCGGATTTGTTTAGCATGATTTGAAGCACTGAGTTGCTCACTAAGGATGAGAAGGAGATGAACTATAGCTTGGTGGTTGATGTCCTTGTTTAAGATTTAGGAAAGTCAGTGTCAGCTCCACTCTTGTCCTTTCTATTTGCTAGTGACACATAGGTTGTCAGTGCGTTATGTAGGAAAGCTGAGTAAGTAATTTTGACTAAGTATGCCGTTGTATGGTGGGATAGCTAAAAACTGGTTCCAAACTATTGTGAATCTAAATTGTCTCTGGGGGACAGTCATGAGGAGCTGCTAGAGAACAGCAGCAGGGAATGGATAAAATGCTGGCTGACGTGAGGAGGTGGTGTAGTGGTTTTTTGTCTGATAGCAGCAAGTTATGATCTCTGTGGAGTGAGGAGAAAAACTAAGGGGGACACAAGCTAGCCCCAAACCAATCTGCCTTAAGATGTGTCACTCTGCTTTAAGTCATTGTGTTTGCAATGGGACTTGTCTTTTATATTAGATGAAGATTATACAGGCAAGTGTGTTTCCCTTTGCTGCTAATGGAAAAGATAATATGTGTATTTAGTTTTCAGGTTGGCATTTCTAGCTGGGCTGAATTTACCCTGCCATAGGTGGACAGAATTCTCATCTGCAGCTCTGCCTTTAATAGTCTGGGTCTTAAAATTTAGTGTTTCACCTGATACACACCTATAACCAGGCTGTAAAAGGTACGCACTTTCAAACCTCTGCTTCCAACTAATTAGAGGGCAAACTGTTATCAGGGCAACTTGCTCTTCAAAAAGACTACTGTTTTCCTGTGAAATTTGCTCTGTGAGTCTTACAAATCTGCAGACATAATACTGTTTCTTGAAGGTGATTTGGGATTTCGGTTATTTTACGTACGCTCAGAAATGTTTCTGCATATAAATCTGTTGGACAGAAGTGCATGAATACTGAGGTTCAATTAAGATGGCATTAAAAACATTGCCAGTTTAATCTCTCTGTCCACATTCTCTGATGTTGCTATTTTGTTTGTCAGATGTAAAATAATAGATTTGAAAATTGGAGTTTAAACAAAGTAGAGACAATTTATGTCCAGCAAAGGCCAAAAGGAAGAACTAATAGATCTGAAAAGATGAAATAATCCTATCAAAAGTGCTTGCTTGCAGTGTTATTTTTGCCTTTTTTTAAAAAGCTTTTAAAAATGGAACCTCAGTCTCCAGTTGCTACTAATAGATATGTAACTTCGTAATTTCTGAGCCATTTGTCTAAGTAGGTATGATTCACCTGTAAGAATCACACATGAAATAATTTTCGAAGTATAAATGAATGTGGATCTTCAGTTTCTCATCCTTGGAGGGGGGGGAGGGGGAAAGCGAGCCAAATCCATGGAGAATACCTCAGGCCCTGATATCTCTTAAAATAACAGATGAAAAAAGAAATTTGAAAGCAAAACGAAGAGATAAAGAAGCATCAGCCGTTCAAACCCCCTAGGTATTATACCTTCCAGTGTGCACCATCTGACTGACACGCTTCTCCATATGCTGAGGAGGAGAAAGAACTATTCCCAGCTAACCCACAATTATGCCTTCATTATTTCTTTTTAATCTCCTCAGGGTTCCCATAGGGCCTCATATTTGGTTAGATGAATGTCCCTGCAACAGACCAACTTAGAAAGCTCTGCAAGTCTAGAAGAAAACTTTCATGTTATGCTTAGTGCGAATTTTGTCCTAAGCTATTTTTATCTTCTCCTTACTTTCCTTTTTGTTCAGTCATTAAATAAATTATTTTCAGGGCTGCTTTCATTTTCTTTTATGTAGTTGAAAGATTTGCTAGTACGGAATAGAAATAATAGGAATTTTAATATTTTTTTCCCCATTGTGTTTTTAATGGTATTTCTCTTTAGAGGTGTTTTTTATTTTTTACAGATGAGGTGATATTTGGATGAAAAATAGGATTAGGACCATTTATGAAATTTTGTAGCAAATGCCTCTAGATTTCACTGGGAGAAATAGCAAGACCTACCATCATGTTGAATATACTTCATACTCTGTTCCATGCAAATCTAACTGAGATAAAATGATATAAACTGAGATAAGAATTTTTGCCTACCTATACTGTGTGTTAAGTTATTTTGCTTGGGGGCCCAAAGAATAACCAGTATGGTATTAATATGGTGAAATTGCTACAATTATGTTGTACTTCTACATTACCTTTGATGTGATATTTTGCAAATTGTTCTGCGTAGAATTATTTTGCTATGGTTACATTGTAAATGTTATTTTGTGACGAGATACTTTGAGATGTATATAATGACTTATAATAAAGTTTATGGAAGAATCATAAATAAGAGATTAAAATGTTGTATATCGTAATGCTTTTTGCATCATTTTCTGTACCACCTGTCTTAGCTGCCTGTATTTGAGCATTATCTTTCTTTTCCACACTAAAGATTTTTTTTTTAGTGAATTTAGTGCTAAAAGTAGGTGATGGAAGGACAGGGCTGGATCTCATGTCAGTGTACCACCTCTGCTTTTACAGGTTCATGGTGTCATTTTCAAGTTCTGGATTAACTGGTAAAACCCTTAAACCTTTTGTTGACTTCAATGAACATATCTTTTAGCTATATACATATGAGCTTTTTTTATTTTATTTTATTTTATTTTTTTATTATTATTATTATTTTAAGTCCATCAGCCTTTATTTGAATCTTCTGTCAAGTTTCTAGCAAACCTCATTTGGATTGTGTGTTTTCTACTGTGGGTGCTAGGAAAGTCAATTAATAACTCGCCTTAAAATAACAATCTAAAGTAACACTTCTGGCTCAGGCTAAATTTGGATGAACTGATTTGCCTGAATTGTAAATCTCTGGAGGATCTCACGAGAGCCAAGAAAGATATCTTCTTACTCCCTAAAATTTCTGTATCAACATAAAAATGTGGGATTTTGATTCCCAAAGAACAGTTTGCATAAAGAAATACAAGAGCCAAAATACACCAAAATACATGCAATATTAACTAGAATGAATGTGTGTGACCAAGARAAGAGCAACAGTTACAGAATACCAAAAGACCACATTTCTGTGTTTCCAGAAGTATAAAGAACAAATAAAAAAACAAGWTTGTGGTTACATTGCTAACTGGAAAACAGAAAAGTACTGCTACTCTCCAGCAGGGTCAGACATAACCTTTACTGTGGCTTGTGGATGAAGGCTGCAGAAATACACTTAACGGACTGAGGAGGGTGTTGGAAATGGATCCAAGCATGATAATTTGAAAAATAAGTTGAAAATCCCAATAACGTTCTTAAACCCACATCTTAGAAAACACTTAAGCTATTTTTGGAACATAATGAAGTCCACCAAAAAGTGCAACCAGTTTTGATCACAATAAAATAAAAATCAGGTTTGCAATTTCGGTTTGCTTAAAATTGTAAAGGGCAGGAGAACTCTCTATGAAAAAAGGTTTGTAATGGCTTTTGTAATGGAAGGAGTCAGTAGCTATTGATAATCTTTGTATTTCATTAAGAATAATTGTCTTAGAGAAGGTGTTTTACTAGATCATCCCTTAGTAAAATTTCCATTTTGATTTTTTTTTGAAACTGAGTTAAAGCTGTAATTTTAAGTGTTTAAAAGACTTTTTTTTTYCATTAGATACATGCTGAAAGAATTAAATACAAGTCAATAAAATCAGGATGTGTTTACTAGACCATAAACTCTTTTAAACTATTGCTGACATGGTATGCTGCTAATGAAGAGGGAATTACGCTTGATAAGATACAAAAACTCACCTTTTGTCTCAGCCCAGGACCTCCAGTTTTAAAGCCYTGTCATGATGCAAGTCTCGTCTAACTTTTTTCCTAGTGCTTTGAAGGTCCCATGGGTCTGTTTGCAGGTTGGCTTTTGGGGAAGACCTTAAGCATTATTTTCTGTTTATGGTGTAGACATATTTGCCAGGTGGGTATGACTATAGAACGAGAGGACTGTGCATCACTGTACATGAACCATGCTGATGAGGTGCTAGTGTTGCTGGTCTGGTATGGTCATGAGTAGAGTTTCTGTTCTGAATAAGCGTGAAAACAGCAGGGAATTAGTCAGGTTAAAGATTTACTAGGTATGACTGGGCTGGAAGGAAGGAAGACTGTTGCTTTATGCTTGTAAACTCTTATTAGAATGCCATTTAAAATGTATGTCAAGGGTACCCAAGGGACTCAGCTTGCTGCTATCTCCAGTTGCCTTTTGAAGATGAGAGTCTGAAAACTAATTTTATCATTGTTCCTGTGACAATGTTGGACATGACCAGTACCAGTGGATTCTTGAGTAATACTGGCCTTTAGAAAACAAAACATAGCTACACACTAAAAACGGACATACTGTATATGTATTTTCTGCACTCCCTTGCCCTTTCTTGTTGTTGTTAATCCAGTGATAACTTCTCTTGCAAGTTCATTCCTACCCGYAGGCTCAGTCTCTTAAGAACATACTGTGAACTGGTGCTTAATTAACCACCTGCCTCCCCAATAAAAGCTTACTCCAATATGGTCCTGAAGGCTCTTGATGTAAGAAAACCCGGTTTTGTTATTAGAGTTGCTCATTTTCTATTGCTTCTGCATGTTTTGCGTCACAGCAGTCAGGGTGGGTGGAACGTTATCTCAGTAACCTTTTTAGGGTGCCCATTTTGTTAAGATATATGTATTGGAGATGAAGGTTAAGGACTTTGAAGGAATTAACTAAGAGACATGCCATGTCAGTAAAATCAAATCACCTCATTTTCTAAGTCTTTTTTTTCCCTTTTTTTCTTTGTAATGAAGCAAAATTAGTTTAAGATTTAAAAGTCAAAGGATCAACCAGTAAGCCATGATCTGTAGACTTTAAACCCAGACTCTTAGCTACTGTTATAACTTAAGCAATCTCCAGTTTCTTTAAAGCTGGAGTGCTTCAAATTAAACAGCTACAGCAAAATTAAATTTTCAGACCTGGTGATGGAACTGATTTAATGAAAATTCTATTTAAAGTTGTGCTGCGATGGCGATATTATGTACTTTTACTGAGTGCCAAGTTATGTGCCTGTGTATTAGGTGGAATATATAATCTTATGTGGTTGAATTTTCGGGCAGGGGTATCATTCAGTGGAAGGAAATTAACATATAGGAATAATGTTCAAAGATAATTATGCTAGTTTTTCAGCCTAAATACCTTGGAATCTACAAAGACAGTTCATAGACAAAGGGGACACTAGTAAAATTCACTGCAATAGATTTCTCCATTCATAATGACAGGAACATCTCTCTCAATATTACTTAGCTAATGAAGGAATAGATCTGCTGTGAAGTTCCTAGGAGGCTCATTTTCTTGAGTACAGTAGTAAAAGTTAGCTGATGAATGACCTAAACTGCTTAATGTTTCTCCTTATAACTTCTGAGCAGCAAGGCGTATCTAGGAGAGTACTGAAGGAGTTATCCTCAGGAGGCCCCAGTGTCCTTGTAGGTTGTCAGAGTCAATGAGCCAGGTTTATTTCAAATGGCTCCTTAAATGAACATTTATTTTGTGCCAGTAACACGTTTTTGATTAACAGCTCCTTTTGACTAATTTGCTTCCCAAAACAGCCCAATAAAGGACTCGTTTAAAACATAATTAAAAGCATGTTATTGCTAGTAGTTAATACTGATTAAAACAGGCATTAAGACAATTATCGTTGAAGGAAAGTAAGCACCCCGTAGTTAGTATAGAATCCATTCTTACAGTTTTTATGCATTGCATACAGAAGTGGGCTGCCTGCCAAATTTGCAGAAGTCCTTATTCTGCACATAATTGTAAAAAAATTTSGTTCCAATTAATTTTTTAATGGACAAACAAAATGAAAATGTTTGCCTTAAAAATTTGGATTTTGCTTTTTGGTTTACATGCATGTTTTCTACAAGTTGAAGTTAACACTAGCTGTTTGCTGGCTACCAAATTAACTAATAAGAAAGGGGAAGTATCTCTGATATTATCCCTTGTATTATTATTTGAAAGATTGTGTTTTCCTAACTGGCCTGCAGTTTTGAAAATAGTTTTGCATCTTTGTTTTGTATCTCTGCAACTTTACAATGCAAGTGAATTGCTGATAGAAATCATGAACAAATGACTGATAGAGGTGCAAAWATGAAACCAACTTGGAAATGATAAGGTTTTAAAAATGTATTTTTTTTGGTAGTTGAATACACAATATTTTTGCCTAAAATATGTTCTGAATTCATCACAAAATGTGTAGAAAAACATGTCGTATTCCTAAGGGGGAAAAAAAAAGAGAGGAATGGAGTATTTTTCTGGAGTGGAAATATTGAAGAGAATTTTTTGAAGATTAGGACACTGATCATGACTGTGTAGCTCTCTGCAATTACTGTAGGGAAAGCAAACATAAGAATGTGCATGTCACTGATTTTTAATCTTTACAGGAAAATTCAATTTGTCATCTAACACGTGCATTTCTGTCTTGAACATCTTGATTCTTTAACTTCTCAGCTGCAAACTACATTATACCAATTTATAGCAAGGGAGAATGTGTGGCTGTTCTAATCCATTTTATTTTAACAAATTTGTTAGGAACAGATGAAGCTTTTTTTTTTTTTTAAAAAAAAAATATTTAATCGGCAGCTTAAAATTTTAAGGAATCTTAACTATGAACCTACTTGTGATGATGACTTCAGCTTTTTTGTTCCTTACCCTAATACAGTRTTAATAGTGAAGGATGACAGAAATTCTTATCAACACTCTTAGAAATGAGACCAAGGGAATATTTTTTTTCCTGCTTTCCAAAGGTGCATTCTGTATTATATGTAYTAAAAATATATATACATGCGGATGCGTACCACAGTACTCAACAGCTAGCTTTACGCCTTTGGCTGGCTGCAGCAGCAGCGTGCCGCCGGCCTCTAAATGACGCTGGGTCGACGAGGGAGTGCTGTTAAGGACCTGACGTGTTGTCGGACCAGACTTATTATTTTAAATTTAGGTGAAGTGTTGCCTTGCATGGTGGAGGCAGCGCGTGGTGGCCGTGGGGCTCTGGAGCTTGACCGCTTGCTGTGGTCGGCGTCCTCCCGGAGGAGCCCCGAGAACAGCACCGTCCTACCCGAGGCGCTGGTGGTGGCTTCGCTGCCTCCAGAGCACGGCTTTTCACACGCAAATCAGCCTTTTCCCCTCAAATCTCAGCACCGCTGGAGAGCAGCGTGAGCTGCCCCGCGTGTGGCAGCAATGCCCGCCGCAGGTGTGAGCCGCTTCGCGCGGGTTGGAGCCGGTTTGTGCCAGTTCAAACTGGTTCTGGCGGCGGCAGTTGTGGGTGATAGCTGGGTACAGGCACATGTGGCGTCAGGTGAGAGGGGGCCAAACGTCAGCATCGCGCCCGTGCCGGCGCCGCGCCTGGGAAACCGCTCTCAAAAGCCAAACCGAGTGTAACTGAAGTTGTCTCTAATCCTCCTTTCATGGCAGCAGCTGACTTTTTTTTTTTTTTTTTTTTTAAGGTGGAGATAAGGTTTGTGATGTGGTGGAAAGATAAGAGCCCTTTGCCTGTTGAATAGGAAAAATTAAGGCTATGGCATAGCAAAGAATTAAAATCTCCTTCTTCCTACTCCCTCCTTGGCCCCGTTATTCTTAGGAAAATATCAGATGTGTATGTAATCCTCTCAGGGGACTAACATCTTTCTCAGTTTATCTATTTTAATTAAACTGTTAGTTTGTTTTTTTTTCTTTTTTTTTTTTTTTGATTCTTGGGTGTGAAGAGGGGGAAAGAAATCATCTCAAATTATTCAGTTACTAAGTTTAGTGGATTTTTAACAATTACAAAATGAAAAGCAAAAAAAAAAAATACTACAGTTGTTTTAATAATGTGACAAAAATAGAGATACGTTCCTGCAGGCTAGAAAAAGTATTTAAAAACAATAGAACCAGCAATCAAAGACAGGCCAGTTTTCTTCTTGTTTTCCCTCTAGTTGGTCAAGGTATTAAGATACTTTCAAGAAAATCTGAGGATTGTGGGGCAGTAAGGGGGGAAAGAAATTAAGACTGAACATGTAGCAAGTGGGTGATAGAAGTTGGACTGACTTGTGAACTAGAGGCAGAAATTGTGTTTTAGACAGGGATTGGAAATGATGGCTTGTTAAAAGTCCTCGTGAATCCGCATGTTACAGAGAAAGTAGAGGTGAAGAAAGGAAAAGGGGATGGAATAGTCACAGCAGTCACTGGTGATGGATCTGTACGATAGCATTCTGAAACGGGGAATATAACATTTCTCAAGTTCAGAGAATTTCTTGGCACAAAGTTGTGGAATGGTGACAGCCTGGGAAGTCTTAACTGCTTAAGAAAACCATGCTATAGATCATCTTTATAGGAAGAACGTGCAAATTTTAGGCATAGCCTTGTTAACAGTATCATTTGAGCATCTTCTGGTTACTTTTATGGTATGTTCATCTTGTTCATATTAAGCAGGAAAGGTGACATGCAGAGGGAGTAAGGCTTTCTGAAAGAGCCACTGGCAGACACTCAGAGAGGTGAGGTAGCACATAAAGACAACTATAAGATTTTTGGTTCTATTTTAAACAGGAAGAAGACATTAGAGATTTTTGGGAAGAGTGGTTTCAGTAGACTGAAGAGATGAAGCCATTTTGGTGGGGTGGAACTGGAAGACAGGAATAGTGGAAAACAAGCGTAAACTTCTGTGAAGTGAGTGGTGAAAGGGAGAAAAAAGATAAAGGTATAGCTACCTTCCTGTCAAGAAGTAATTTCTATAGTTTTGAAACTTTCTTAAAAGAAATGCTTATCTGTCACCAGAGCAAGACTAGAGAGCATGCTTCCAAACTCGCAATGTGAGGAGGAGGAAAGAGAAAAGAGACTTACTGTGCTTCTTAAATTTTTCTTGGAAGTAACCAATGCCAACCCATACTGTAAGAGCTGTGGAGGCAGGAAGAGGGAGCGGGATAGTGGCACGTTTTAAAAGTGGAGGAAAAGCTAGTGGAATTGAGGATCCAGTTATCAGCGAAGTAGAATGATGAAAACAGAATGCGAAGAAGAAAACTAAGCCAGACACCATGAATACATTGTATGTAGGTCATGGGCTGTGTAATTATCACCATAGGATTTGCACTTTTTGTTTTTGTGTTAAATTCTTTCTGCAAGACTGGGTGAGATTGGAATTCCTCTGGCAGCAGAAGGCAATTGCCCCTTTTTCGGTGATGTTACCTAGCGTGCTGAAGGGCAGAGTTTAACAAGGTGGGGCAGGCCTGAGACTGGCAGCATAAAAGCAGGAGCCTGCAGGAGGTTGAGAGATAGCCAGAAGGAATAAAGAACAGCCAGCCAGGTTGCCAAGGGGGTAGCAGGGTTTATTGTATGAATGGGAAAGAACTGGGCAAAATTTGCTGCAATTGAGAAAGTGACTGAGTTGGATAAAATAAAGCCTGCAAGTCTTTATTAAGTCTTATCCATATGCAAGTGCATGAACAGAAAGTAACATATAAACCTTTTGCTTTTTACTTTACTGTCTTCCACATTCACTGTGAGCTTTCTCTATTTAAAAGTTAAATTTCTAATTTTATTCAAATAAAGCCTGGCTTTTTTGCGTTTAAAAGCTTTTTGGTCTTTAGGGATCTCACCGTAGGTGATGGTTTCAGCAGATCCACTTCAAAGCTTTGGCGGATTCAGTGTCCTATCATAGCATATACTAATTAGTGAAACTGTGGGCCAAATTCCTGTGGGATATAACCCATCAGATGCAATAGTATTATACTGGAATTAGTCCATTAAACCAAAACTGTAAACCTGCACAAATTGAAGTCCATGGTACATTTCCATCAATTCCAGTAAATAGAGGATCGGGACTTAATTAAGGGATGAAAAATTTTGCGGATATTCTAGGATTGCAAGTAAAAATATCTAGAGCTATTTTATATCCAAATGAGAAAAAAAATGTTTGCTTAAGCAACCCATAGTATATTCAAATAACAATGTGAAACTACTCTATTGATAATAAGCTGCATCATATTTCCTCCACATAAAAGTAAATAGATGTATAAAGAGAGGCTTTTTCATTCACATCTAGAAGAAAAAATAGAGTAGCTTTTGAGAGAAAAGATAGAACTGAGGTGGAAAAAATGGTAGAATAAACTCCTTATTCATCATTTTATTAATGGCAAATTTTTTGCTGATGTCAAATATACTTAGCATTTGCCAATCTAATTTTTTGTCCATCTATCTTCCAATTTCGTAATTAGAAATGATAGATTGAAAGTATGCCTTTTGATACCTTTGCTTCTAAACCCCCTCAGAAGTCCATTGCATATCAAAATGTTTGAGATGTTATCTTTGCTGTAGCAAGCCTTCTTCTCAGTTTTGTGAAGGCTAACAAGGCTATGGCTTTGTTGATGTGTTTTGAGAAGAGAGCATATTTGGAAGGAAAATTGGATGCTGAGCTTTTGTTGTGATAGCTCTAAGACTCTATATTTTGGCTTAGAGTTCTAAGACTGCATTTGAAGAAGGCAAAGAGGAGAGAAACCAGCAGAAAAGATTCAGGTGTCAAACAAAAATCTCTTCCAAGAATAAGATTTATTTCACTCTTTAACCCTTTGCCAGAAGTTTGTGTTTTTGGGAAATGAAAATTTCTTTCTTGGTGGTATTAGTAAAGCAAAACCAGCTGAACATGTTCAAACAATGGACGGAGTATATCACTGCTAATTTTGAATTTTCTGGCTTTTGTCACTACATGTCACAACCATAATGATTATTTAAACATAGAAGTGAACTGTAAAACAGAAATGAAACTTAAGCTCAGAAATACTGTATAAAATGTTCTAAGTAACTTGTGCAAACCTTCAGCATGGCTGCACATTTTCATTTATCCTTGTTCAAATTTTGGATTTGCCATCTTAAATTACCCTGGTATAATGAAAAGATCCCAGCAAGATATTTAAGTATCATAGGAAAAATAGCTCATGAATATGGAAACCTGGTAGTGCCACAAACATCATGATTTGTTCATGATCTCTAGGATCTGTGATCCATCCTGGGATGCTGCCTCCTTGAGGCTGTTGCTGTGGAATTGGGACACCTCCTCAGGCTGAAAGGTGTGAAGAGATTTACCGTCTCCAGAGGAACTCTGATAATTTGGCCTTAACCGAAGAGTGTGGCTCCTGGTGTTGGAGGCATCAGGCTTTCCTCCCTTTCTCCATCTCTCAGTGGCAGATCAGTCCTTCCGGTTAGCCTTTAGTACCACAGCGTAACCTTAACTCTGCTCTTTTTTTGTGTGTGTGCTTGTCTAGTCTGGAAAACTTTCACATTTTAACAAGATTGCAGTTGGAGTAGTTGGAACAGTTGGAGCCTTCTTTTTTATTATTATTTTCTTTAAACACCTATGCAAAACTCATTTCCTGTATATGCAAATACACTTCCTGCTTTGAAGTAAATAGTGTTACAATGTATCTTTGCAACTAACTGTCTTAGCTTCAGCTTGCTAGTGTAGGCAGATTTGGTGTTAGGACTGTGGTAGTCCTCTGCTTGGTTCTTTTAAACACTGGAAATGTAGGAATTGTTCTTTATGATATTAAAGGTATGCTAGAAAGGAAAGATTCCTTTATTTCAGCTAATGTATTTTAGTGAAGGTGAGAGAAAACTTTATGAACACGCACTGCAATACTTGGAGACACTGGCATTTATAGATACACAGTTGTCACAGATACTATCTTAGTACTCGGAAGTCTTTATGAAAAACACATCTGAAAACTTAAACTACCTAGACATTAGAACCAGCTAAAAATAAATGTATAACAAGTCTTCGATTTTTTTTTTTAACGTACGTATATATACACACATATATTCATTGATTTTTTTCATGTGTACACACACACACACACACACACACACACATACATACACATACACTCACCTACTCACTGTTCCAGTGCACGGTCACCATCTCTAGCACTGCGGTTCATCTGTCCCACTCTGCAGAGCTGGAGTTATTTGTAGCCACTAATATCTTGGAGTATGGGCCACAATATCTGGAGATGGGCCAGATGTGCTAGGAGCTATTCATGACCTTGGTGCACTTCTCAGGCCAAAGGTGGGGAGAAACCTTGGTATCTAGTTGCCTTCCTGATCTGATCTCACAGCTAATATGGTAAAGGAGCTTGTTTAGTGAGAGCTATATGAATTGCTACAACCAGAAATAATTGCAAATATTTAGTATTAATTCATGCAAAACAAACAGAAGTTAGAAAAAATATAGCATAGGTTCTGGGATCTTGTTCTAGAGTTGTTGTCTTTATTATACTCTTTCTGCTCTGTGGTGTATCTGCTTCAGTGTTGTTGGGTTTTGACCTGATGCTTTTGTGTGCTCTGTAAACATGACTTTAGTGCACTTTAATTGTGAAACTAGTTCTTCATCCTGCAAAATCTTTAAGCATATGCTTAAAACTGAGGTTAAACAGAACTCTTTATTTCTCCATGCCACATTATTTATTTTTTATTATGTGTACTCTTAATTTCCCATTTTTGTCATTGACTGGGTGCAGTGTTTTACTGTTTAGAAAGCCTACTAATATTTTCTATGGGTTTTAACTAGAATTAGTAAGGGAAGACCAGTGGAAGGCCTGAAGCAGAGAATCACGTCACCTCTCAAACAATCTGTCTCATGTCTACACAGTTAATCTAAAATATGAAGAGGCTTTTAAAACTAGATTTATTCAACTTCAGTCTCTTGTTATGTTGTGACGGGAGCCCTTTCCTGCAGCAACTTCTGTGCCATAACTAAAAGGGATCAGAAGTGAAAGCAAAACCTTTCTGAAATGTATCAAAGTGCCTGGCTTTGAGTTTTGTTCTAAACCTGGGAAACGTAGGGTTAATTCTGCATGCAATCAATGGGGAAAAGTAGATTTCTGTGTTGGTTAAGCATAAGACTTGCTGTGGTAGTTATCAAAAAAAATTACATGAGGTCCCTCTCTTAACTGGAGAAAGAATCATCCCTCGTGTAATTTTTTCTAAAAGTTATTCTTCCATTTTTTGCTATGAAAAGTGGTTCGTACTTCTGTTCTAAGTAATAGCCTGTTTTTCTGATATATCTGTTAGACTAGACTTTAAAATGTTAATAAAAGACAATCCTGAATAATGAAAAAATGATATTGATAACAGTAAGCAATATGATATTAAGTTGCTGCTGTTCATACATTCAGAGTCTCTGTATTCTTTTTTCCTCTGGAACAAACTAAACAGACTTTGGCAACATAGGATCTTATAATGTAAAGCTATACTAAAGGCAGATTTCTACAAAGTGCTTGCACAGCAAAGAAAGTTTAAGTTTTGGCACTGAGACAGGTTTGTGTGGTACAGAAGAATTCTTATATTTGAATGTTTCTATCTTACAAGCCTTTATATGTCAAACTTTAAGTGGAATTGACTGTTTATCCCAGTTGATTTTGACTAGTGACGCCTTCCAGGTTGGAGGGCGCTCACTTCACTCTGTTTCCCATCAGCACTCCTTGACTACTGGCATGTGGTGCCAATTTGTTCCTTCTGTACAGAGAAGAAAAGAAGTTTGGATTTAATTTTAAGCCTTGACACAAGGTTTAATTTGCTAAAAAGGGGAGCTGTGCCATTGTAAATCTTGGAGGAGACACCAAGGTTGCAGAAATTGTCAGCCCAATCTGTTTTAAGCACCATTTCAGTCATACTATTAAAAGAACAATATTCCTTTTCACAGCTTGTTCAGCTGTATCAAAGAACACCGGTTAGCATGTAGTTGTCTATTTATTGCACCCTTTCTTGCTTTCTAATCAAGTTTTCATGATAAAAGGAAATTTCTGTGCTGAAAATGATTTATCAAAACATTAAATAGAAAAAATAGTGATTCAATTTCAGGTGATTACATTTCAAAGCAGAGTAGTTTCTAGTCTTACCAAAAGGCATCACAAAGGGAATAAAAAGGTGTTCTCATTAAAGTCTTCCCAGGCTTAACGCAGTAAGTGCATAGTAGCTTTATAGTCATTTTTTTTAAGAGGAATATAGTAGAACAAGAGCTCTTTAGACCAAGTCCCTTTATACATTTTCCTAAATTGCTCCGAGGTTAACTTTGAGTGAGTTTGTGCAGTTCAGCGCTTTGTTTGATACATGGCCTTTCTCAGGCCTGAAGGACTAGAAACATCGGTGTCTGTAGCTTTGCCTTATCCTGCTGCCACTGAGTGAAGGGAGAAGAGGAAAACCATTTGTGAGATATGGCAATGGTTTAAATCCAAAAAGAAATTTTGCAGACTGCAAGTTTGGTAGCCCAGTCCTGTCTAGCGTGGCCTGTGATGTGTCAGGGGCTATTGGCTGGGCGCAGTGCTATGGTAAAGCTTTGGTGGCACTGAAACCTCAGGCACAGGGGCTGTGTGGTTGAGTTGGGTGCTCAGGAGCTCTTTTCAGGGTTCTGGAGAACTAAAGTAAAGTTTCTTAAACTATTAATTCTATAAACTATGAAACCTGATGAGGTTAGGAGATTTCTTTGTTTCTGCATTCATGCTATGTGCATTGGTTACTGCCATTCTGCCATTTACAAGCTATGTATTTGGTTATGTTATTAATGTGCTGAGATGCTCTTTTTTTTTTTTTTTTTTTTTTTTTAATATAACTCAGATATGGTTGACTGGGTGGGTAGATGTATACACCCTAGACTGTTTTTCAGTATTAATCAAGTTGAACTGTACTGTAGTATTAAGGAGGAAAGAAGAGAGGACAAACTAGAAATGTGCCATAAACTGACCCATTTATCAAAAAGCTTTGCTTTTCTTTGGGCTCGTATGGCTGGAATGAAACGGGATCTGCTTCTAAACTTCCAATGACTTTACTAAACAAAACAATAACTGCTGTGGCTTTGCCAAATCAGAAGAGAAWGTGGATCCAGTTTCTTCTCCATCTAAGAAACGGAGTGAAATCAGGGGAGCAGGCGAAGAGGGTGGGGGTTGTAGAAGTGTCCCTTTCTGAACCCTGGAACACCCAGCGTAGCAGCAAACGTCTCTGCTCCGAGAAATGCCAGTATTGGTTCTTACATCCCTAAGCAGAAGTATTTTGATTCTTTCCAGAGACTTAAATTCATGCTCCGTGTTCTATGTTATATGTCTATTCAGGATTATAGGATTTGTGGAAAGGAGGCCTTCATTGTTTTGCAGGAAGTCATTTAGCCAGCTTATCTGTACATAGCTTGTTACTTATCAGTTCTGTCTTTGTGGGATCTTTTTCACTTGGTATTTATAATAGGATAGCTGTTTTTCCTGAAGGTGAAGGAAAAGTGCGGTTAGATGGGCTTCTATAGCCTCTCTATTTTTTTTTTTTGTACCTCACTAACTCTTTAGTGGAAACATCCATTTAACCCTTTTGCTGATCTTAATCAGAAACACTGTTTTTGAAGTTGCTAGGCATTACTTACATCTGCAGAGGGCGGACATTTGTTAGGCAGATGTATGTGCATTGTTTTAATTGCACATAACAAAGACAATTCAAAAAAAAAGCTAATTGAATTTAATCTGAATTTATTAAACTCTGCTGCATTCTGTTAATGATTGATACAGTATAAAAGTTGAGTAGACTCTAATTCCTTATTCCCTTTTCTTTAGCTCAGTTGCTTGCTATGATCTATTTTATTTATGCTAATGTGCATCATGCTCTTACTGTAACTATTCTGTACGTGATGAGAACTGTATACGTTTTAATGAAGTTTGTTAGCAGAAGCCTGGTCAGGAGTCTGTTTGATCTAGAAACCAGCGCCACATTCAGATGCGCTCCATGCAGGTTATTGTGCCTCGTGCTGGTGAAGAGACCCTGAAAAACCTAGCACTAGTCATCGGGAGATGCCAAGCACAGGGATTTGTTCAGCTGTCTACACGTGGGCCACAGCACTGGAAGTGCTCATCTCCCATAGTCCTTGCTGACAGCCAGAGATGGCATCAGAGACGCTAAGCTTCTCCTAGAATGAGAGCTCTCCAAGCCCGTTTCTTCCCATCCTAATTTCCATTTAGGGCAAGGCTACGGCACTGTTTAGGACTGGGGAGAGGCAAGGTCTCGTGATCAACCACAAAATTGTTTACCTGCAGTAAACACAAATAGATAGTGAAATTCTTTCTCATGTGACTATTGGGAATGTTTTAGACATTCTCTGTTGGTCTYCCCAGACAAATTGCATTTGTAAGCACACAGTGTTTGTGCAATTAATCAGGCACATTCTAAAGTCAGTGTAATTTGGAAAGATGACCATTTATAGAAGATTTGTTGTTCTCTGAGCGCAGTTACAATTATCCAGGAGAACAGATAGGTCAGATTTATTTAATTTGCTTTTTTTGGTAAAAGCAGTATATTTTGTTAAAATTGGCTAGCAAAAAGATTTGTTTCCATGTGGGTGTGTATTTCAACACTGCAGAAAAATGGWTATTTCATAAGCTTGAACATCAATCTTTGGATTTACACAAATTTTAGATTATATTTCTAAGAGTTTATAACGGGAGCCAAGAGTTATTTTCTGGTTATTAATCTTTCTCCCCTATCCCAAAACATCCCAAAACTTTGTTTAGCTGTACAGTCTCTTCAGACTGTTGATTGTACTGTACTGGGGCTTAGAATGTTTCAGTTTATGTAACCAGTCTCTCTGTTTAAATTTCAGTGACAGATCTTTTCATTTTGTTTACAGCTAAATAACAATGCAAACATGTCATGATACAGCCGTAGACATGGTGTGCGGTCATTGAAAATGGCATTCACCAAATTGATTTCTTGGTCTTATCCTCTTAAAACTTATTAAAAGCATTTCATTGTTATGTGCAGCTATTAGTGAGCAAAAATAAGCTTTCCTTATTTACATAAGGATGATAGCTAGTCACTATGTCTTCTCAGTTATTAGTTGTTTGGTTAATCAGAAAGCTGTGTTATTACAGCATTTTCTTAGATTGCAGTTAAGCAGAAAAATCACACATGGCGTAATGGTGAAATATTTTACTGCAAACCCAAATGCTTAACTAAAATCATATCTTTAATGTGTTTACAGCATTGCAGTATTTAAATTGTTTGCATGGATTTGATTATAAACTTTTACGTAGATATATTCATGTTGTAGCATTTTGCAATACAAACGTCAATGTGAGGCAGCTTTCCGGGCATAATTAATGTTAAATGACAATTTGCAAGTGAATTCATCTACTCTCTTCGGAATTTTCCATCTGGTCCTTATCACACGAAGATGTCCAGTCAGCAGTGTTCAAGAGGTTTTCAAAACTCATCTCCAACCTCTTTATGCACAGAAGACTCTTGCAATCTCTCCTTGATGTGGTTTCTTAACCTTTCTAGTAACATCTTTCTGTTCTTATAGGAAAGTACAACAAGCTTTTAGTCTTTTTGCTAGTATTTTAAAGAAGAATTTTTGATATAAATTATTACTGTAGTCTGAGCTTAGGYTCTATCCTTAGCCATTGCATACAGCCACGTCCTATAATCCAATTCACAAATTTATCAGCCTCCATCTTAAAACTAGTTGAGTGGTTTCTTTCCACTGCTTTATCTAGAGTCTAGAGCCTGTGTAGGAAGAATATTCCTCTCATGCCTAAAACTGTTTTCTRTTTTCCAGCCTTAACCCATTGACAGCAAACTTAAACTCACTTATACCTGTGGCAGCATTACCTTCCTTTTCGATAGTTCTTTGTCGCTTACCCTTCTGGGTATGCCAAGGAGCAGTCGCATTCCTCATCCGCTACTGTTTTGCAAATAGCACCACCTGTGCATGAACCTGTACTTTGCAAAATATTAAAATATATTTATAGTAGTYGGGTCCCAAAAGACATACTATTTTTTTGCATAATATTGCTCTACTTCTCTGTATGGATTATACCTGCTCATTTTTGTATTGTCWTCAGATTTCATCAGCATGCTCCTACTCTTTATGGCAAAGTCATAAATGTAATGTAATGGCTTGTCCTAAAATTGTATTTAAGGATCTTCCCTGGTACCTGCCCTTCAGCTCAAGAGCGTAACATATTAACGAGGTTGTTGCTCCATGTTTTTCTTATTTTGCTTTTTTTTCCCCTATGTTTCTCCTCCATCTCGTTTCTCTTCCTTCAGCTTCTGTTTGATGAGTGCTGTGTTTATGGTAGATTTTCATGGTTTTAACAGGGATGACAATCACTGCATCTTACAAAAAATATTTATCTGTTACTACTCTTTCTATTTTCAGGATTGTAATGAGTGTAGGGTTAGCATATGTTTAAGATTCCCTAGATACATCTTTTTTTTTTTTTTTTTCCCTCCCACTAAGAAATTTTGCCTGCATGAAATTCAGAACTTAAATACATTTTTTTTCAGGATTTCTGGACATCTGACAGCCTGGGAAAAGCAGTAGGTGCTGGATATCTGGAAATCCTAGAAGTGTCCTCTGCATAGAACAAGTGCAGTGAGTCTAGTGTTTCCCGGAAGTGTGAAACCTGTTACTTGAGCAGTGGCTACMTGGTCGGGGCATGCATGGTAAATTGGACGCTTCCTGGAAGCATTAGACTTACTAGATGTATATGACATAATGCATGCACACATTGTCCTCTTTAGAAAATCCCAAATGAAGTATGTGACAACTATTGCTTACTCCACTGTACTACGCATATTCTGGAGATTTTTTTTTAATTGTTTTTAAATAGATTCCTACTTGTGCCTTTCAGATGTTGACAGAGTAACATGAATAACCTAACACAAGGAGAGACTATTCTAACTGTATCTGATTAATAAACAAAGTCATATATATATATATCTACCTAATTTGTTTTCTTCTATGGAACTTCTGCTTGTTCTTTCTTGAATTTTAATTTAGGCATTACGCAGTCTGGGATAGACATTTAAAACTACATTTATAGACACTATATTCATGATTGTGGGCAGTATAGAGTGTTGAAGATTCAGAAGTGCTGTTTTAACTTCTTTGAGCATAATTTATGTTTCAGCAGCAGTCTCCACAGAGGTGAGCATTTAATATAACACAGTAACAACAACATAGTAGTCCTGCAGAGACAGCATAAAGAGCAAAAATTCAGTGAAATAATTAGAGATGTCTCAAGCCAATATCATCAAATACTTTCAACTACTGGACACTAGATGATTATTACTGGGCATCACTGCTGTATTAAAAACTATGAAAAGCCAAAGTATGTCGAGTACGCTTTTCCTGAAAGAGGAAGCGTATGACAAAGATCTTGAATAAACCACCCAGGAAACAAGCATTTCAGATTAAGAAATACTACTGTTCTTTGGAAAGAAAACATAAACACACTCCACATATCTGAACAAATGTCTGTGAAGTGTTAATGGCCAAGAGATTTGTTCTTCTGGTGCATCGAAAGCAGAATCAAATACTGAAGATCTCAAGTGTATTAACCAGGCAGCACCTGAGGTAACTATAGGGTTATTACTAAGATGAGAAAGTGTAACAGAATTATCTAGCAGGAAGAAATCCCATTCACAWACCTGAAGAAGGAAAGTTTTGAAAGGAACTTCTAAAAGCCTTGGTAAGAACATAGAAACTGAATCATGCCATGTAGTAAAGAGATTTTAGAAAGCATGCTAAGTAGTTCCATATCAATGCTTTTTAAAAATATATTGAGTAAAGAGTCTGTTTCCTTTCAATATTTTCAAATTTCAGCCTTTTTTTTCCTCTGCTTTTTAGCAGTAGAACTGYGCAAAAACATGTAGAGTTACAACTTTTAGTGTAAAATCTTTGAGTTTCCGGCATTTTATTTTCCTGCTTCTCGAGATAGGTAGAGAATTTTAAAGTTTCAGCCTAAAAAGTGAACATTAAAAGACAAATTATAAAAGCAATTGTGGAAAAGTTCAGGAACTTGTAACTTGTAACTCTTGTCATAGCTGCAGCAAAACGGTGGATGTGAATATGTTCACGTATTTTTGTTCTACCACAGAGTGATAAGCTAACTTTGAATCTTTGATTTCTCACCTGTATTTTCCTGTCTCATCAGTACACAATACATTATAGATAGTGACAGTGGAAGAAACAGAATTCAGACTTCCAGGCTCCTACATACTTGCTTATTGAACAAAGTGTTTAAGAAACTCCTTCTCTGCTTCATACTTCTTAAATTCCAATTAAGATTTGTTGAATTTCAAATCTCTAGATGTGTAAATAAGTTTAATAAGGAAGATGCCTTGGGAGTCAGTTTCATTTGATTCCTTAGAAAACCCTTAAAAATTGGCCACAGGGATTGAGTTGCCTGGGACAGGCTGATTATGTGAATTCTCCAATTTAAATTTGGATTTTTTTCTACTSCAGATCAACACTCACTGCTGTGGCTTACGTAAAAATTAAAGGTTTTGTTAAAATTACTGTACAGATTTCTATAGGCCTAATTTATATAGAGGTCAAAATAGATCATTCTAAGGTAATTCTTACCTTGAAATATTGCAGTTTTGTAATGTTCTGTATCCCAAGTACAGTCTCAACCTCCAGACCAAAAATACATGTGTATGTGTGTAAACACACATTTATTTTTATCTCTATCTGTCTGTCCATGTATAAAACGATAGCAACAGCTCTAACTCATGATTTTTTGTTTTATTTTCATTTCTTTCCATAATTTATTTAGTTTGGCTTTTTTAGGGCTCCACTGATATCTTTGAAGCCAGTCGAGGCAATAAAAAAAATATTAAATGATGTATTAAATTATGCTTCTGGCAAAAATATATATTTGTGTCTTGTTAGACACAAATACCGCTGAGACAACAGAGCAGATTTTTTTTGAAATGGTCCAGAAAAATTGCTCTTCCTAGTTTCTGTTTAGTGTGTATTCTATACTCAGATTTTAATAAAATTAATGAAATGGGATCAACCAAAAAATATCTAAAGAAAGCAAAGTTTTAACCTTACAGACCTTTCATCTGCTGTAATAGATGGGAATTTTCAGTTCTACTCCAATATCCTCTCAATTGTATGCTGTAAACCCTGTGTCCTTGAAGATTATAGGAATAGAAATTTGGGCTATATTTTRCATGTATGAAATTGTTAAAAATTGTGTCGCTTGCCTGAAAGGATTGTTGCAGAACAGATTATAGCCAACCGGCTAGCGCAAAGCTGCTCTAAGGCCCTATGAGGTATAAGTAAATGGAGAATGAAAGTGAGAATGGAAAAGTAGGTCTGGTTTTGTTGGACGAAAAACTGAGGCTTTGTAGTGAAAGAAATAACACACGCACATGTGCACGCACGCACACGCAAATGTGTTTTCCCACTTGCTTTTGATGGTTGCTATTTTGTGCTGGAAGATTACTATGCAAGCATTTGTGATTTACAGGTGTGCTCTATTGCAAGTATCAATCTTCTGGGTAAAAAGGTTGGTCCCAGGCTTTGGAAGTTGTTCCTGGCTGTTTTCTGGAATGAGGAAAGATAATGGTAGAGTGAATTGGTGCCTAGAGAAGGAAAATATTTACAGTTTTACATATGGAGTTTCCATTAAAGGAGATGCTTAACAGTCTGTTGTCTCAGCAGGCTCAGAAAGGATAATCTTAAGGTAACTCATATTCTTGATCCCCACCTGCTGTAATAATATGGTCATAGTATGTATTGACAAATCATCAGTATAAATTCATATTACAGGTGTAATAATTTAGAGGGAAAGAGAAGAAACAGAGTCCTTGAAATACACTTGGAAATTACATTTCTTTTAAAGCAAGAAGGGTTTTTCCTCCCTGCGCTCTCCTTTTTCCTTCCCCTTGCACAAGTATACATTACAAAATTAAAGCCTTTTCTTATACTATTGACATTCCTAAATGAACACTCAGATTTATATCACCAGTGAAATAGAAGATGACAATACTGAACTATGATTTTTACCGGASCAGAGAGCAAGAGTGCAAAAAGAATTGCCTTGTGCTTTATTCCTGCACTACGAGCCATCAGGCGGACGCTTTCCCTCTCGCTGAGAGGTCAAGCGYGTGGTTCCCTCCGTCGCCGGTGCTGTTCGGCTCGACCGAGAGATGCAGCTGCCGTGCTCTTGAGATTAAGCACATCTGCTGCACAATGTTTTCAGTCTCCTCTGACCTGGGGCATGGGAACCTCAGTGCGTTTCCTAACCCAGGTCTCATTAGCGTGATACAATTAGATTATTGAAGAATGCGGTTGACAAAAGGCACATATTATTTATAATTTGTGTTAGCAGTAAAAATTGCTTTAGACTGAAATTTCATAAGCTGATCCTCATGTCATTTGTCGTTCAATAGATCTGATGAGGAAAAACAACTTATTATAAGGAAACTGAAATAGTTGCTTGCACAATAATATTTTTCCCATATTGCTTCAATACAGAACTTTAATACTTCTTATTTCTTAACTTACTTCCCTGATGATTTTTTCCCTTGCATTTTATGAGTGTACAATTGTAACCATATAAACTATATAAACTAACTGATTTTTCTTGCACATGGAGTTTTTATTAGAAGAAGTTCATGAGTGGATTTTATTAGAATTGAAAWATACAAAGTTTGTGACATACTAAACTAAGCTCAAATACATCCTTTGCCATAAAACACTAATGTCYCTCTGAACTGTACTTTTTTTAATAGAATATTTATAAAGACTTTTATTTTTAAACGTGTTGAAGTGAACAAATGATATTGTACTTTGGTGCATCATTACTAAATGGTGTAATTTTCAGTGTAGCAATATTTTGAGTATTGATATTTCCAAGCAAGACTTTTTAAATCTTTGCTAGAGGTGCATTACTTTAACTATATACTCTGTTATGTGGCCTAGATACAGAAATTACTTAACTGCCCCCACATTAATACTGAATTATATTTAGCTATGTCATTAAATGTTGGTGGATACAACAGACTTGACCTGCAATTTGAAACATTAATTAATGATTACATTAAAAAGAKTCTTATTGTTAAAATAATTTAGGCTGAATATGTTCAAATGGGTAGTGGTATAATGTGGCATTACCAGGGTAYATAAGTAGTATTAGTTCTTTTGCAAGCAATTCAGGATTTTTTTTCTTTTTTGCTAATGTTGAATAAATATGAAAAAAGCCTCTTATATGAAGAACATCACTCTTCCCACACTTCTGGTGGATCTTGTACTACAAGACTCAAATTGTTGAAAATTCTGTTGAACTTCTATTAAAGAAAAAAGGAGGTTCTTGGTCGAGTAGACTGTCCTGGCAATCACAGGCTTGTTATTTCCCCTCACGTTGGTGACACTTCTGGAGTCTCCTTTGTGCAGCATTAAGAAGCTGAGTAAATACTATCCTTTCTGTTTAACAGGTGGTTAAACTAGRGATTGTCCAAGCTTACTGTACTGATAAGATCATTAACTAGAACCTGTAGGGGACCTTCTCATTTAATGACAGTTTTTTTCTAAAGTTTATTTAAATACAGATGTATTTTTAGTTCATACTAGCATAGATCGTTGTAACGCGTGGTACTGGTAGTGCTAATATTCTGTTTGTTTTTGGCAATTTTTCTCCTCTGTGCACAGTGCAGTGGCACGTCTTTGAAAGTGTACTTTTGATAGCACATCATGATACAGATAAAGGGAATACCAGCTTCAAGCTTTCTGCGAGTGCCCTGYGTTGTTTTCCTGTTCTAAATGGTACCATTCTCCTTTTTTTTTCTCATGCATTTAAGATGTCCTGCCCATCTCTGTTGTTAGCACCACAGAAGGAAATATCATGTGCGCCAAAAAAAATTTAAAACGACACATTTGTAACACCTAAACTACGTTATTCCTCTGGGTCTTAAACTCGGTTGTATTGTGAAGCTGCTCTGTCTGCTGCTGCTGAAGCTCCACCAAARAATTTTGCCAATTCCCTCTGGCAAAGTAACACTTCTGGAATTATAAAATACATAAGGCCTATTTTTTCTTCCCTCCAATAGGCAAAGTTTAACAAGACCAAAGCCTGCTGGACAAATAAAAAGAACTGAAGAATTGAAAGAACTTGCAGAAAAAGCAGTTTTGGGCTTCTTTAATTACCTATGAGTGCCAAAAGGCACAACAAGGAAGAGATTCATATCAACAATGTGACAGATATTTTTTATTTTATAGTGATCCTGTCAGTAAAAGAAATTTAATATAGACTCCCTTATCACTCTCTACCATCTCATTTAAGTGTGCAGGTGACTAAGTAATTCACCCCAGGAAAACTCCTCAGATTCTGTAATTTTCTGACACAGAAAAAAGATCTTGTACTGAGAAAAGGGATGAGGAGGAGCAGAACTTGTACAGTGGAGTATTTTTCAAATGTACATTGTTTCTAAATAGTGCAGCAAAATTACAAGAGTAGCAGCGTTAGGCTGATATGTGTTTGACTATTAGGATAGTTTGCAAGCTTATTTATACTCATCTTGTTGCATGGGACAGGAAAGGCAGGTTACGTTCTAGCACAATTTATTATTTAAAGGCTATACAGAGAAGACTTCTTTCCTCAAATAGCCTAGATTATAATCTGCTCTCTGGGAACTTCCATTTCCCTGTGTACCTTAGAGGTGACACCACTTTGCGGTCACTAGGGAAATTCTCTAACTTGATCTCTGAATTGTTTTTTTTTTCTTTCACTTGCATCTTGAAACTTCTCAGGTGTGATTATGGCATAATGTAACTCTTTTTCCTGCTGTAAATAATCTGAAGGGCTTGCAAAGTGTGTGATGCAATGATTATTTTCCAGTGGTGGTATGAAGAGAAAATGCGTGCTGAAGGAGTCAACTGCAATCGCTGGTTGATTTGCARCATGCTAGCCAGGAGCCATAGCAGTAGGAAGACAGCTGTATACGGTGTCAACAAATACCTTGTGCTACACCCAAAGCACCTTTTTCTGAAATGGTTCCCATGCAAAAGCATTCATAAATGTGAGAAAGAATTTTGTATGCAAAAGAAGTTATGCTACATTAAGAAAGGAGGAGTTTATAAAAGCAAGAGAGATCTTCTGTAATTAATAAATAATGATAATATCAGCCAGAATGAAGATTTACTGCCCATGTAGTTATGGGAAAATACATTTATGTATATTTGCTCCACTGCAAATTGATATGGACGGAAGGGTTTGGCAACAAAAAATTTGATTTTCAAATATGAGAGAGGAAGAACAGTATTGTTATTCCTTTTTAACTGAGATAGAAAGACCAAGTGATTTGGGCAGAGTTTCAGAGGAAATCTGTGGTAGGGAATTGAACGCTATATACCACTTAGATATTTAATAGTAAGACTTTTTTTAATCAATAGATAATTTGCATCATCTCAGAGTTCTGGTTATTTTGTCAGCTGCAGTGAATGTATGTTCTATTTTTTTGACAAAGTGTCAAGTCTCTGTTTGAGAGACCTTATACTTTTTTTTTGGAGGGTTTGTAGGGAGTTTCAGTGCAGGGATTGAATTCTTTGTGGTGCTGAGAGTGTCTTTTGAGACGCTGACCAGTTGTGGTTTGGCTCGTGGTGTGCAGAACCTTGCGGCCTTGCGCCCCTGAGCATCCTGATCCCTCAAGGATTTTCTCATGGCTTAGATATAAGCTTCTAAGAATACAGGAATTGTACTGGAAATACACTCTTCTTTCAAACTTTTCTMTCCAGCCCTGTTTAATAAATGATGTGTTCATGATCTTTTAACATCAGTAACAATTTGTTAGTCATATTACACTGTAGAAGAGAGAGACTGGGAAGCTATCTGAACCATTTTAAAACTTAAATTAGCCACCATAAAGTGCAGAATAAAATTATAAAGACTTTCTTGTAATACAAAATTCATAGAGACAAAACTYTAATTTCCTGATGGATATATGATATTAATGTAACGGATACCTCAGTGTAGTTAAATTGCATTAAATGGTTATTAATGCTTGAATAAACTTCAAGGAAGTGAGTACTGGTTGAAATGGGATAATATTTTGTTCTGCTAAATTATACGTTAATTGGTATTTCCTCTCTTGTAAAAGGACCTAAAGGGCTTAATAAAATATGTGGTAGAAACATTATTTTTTTCTTCCTTGAGATGTTAAGTCTAGAGTTTAACTGGAAACATTTCAAATCATTCCCAGAATATTCATCAGCATTCATGATGACATGGCTTACAGGACTCCCCAAAGTAAATAGTTAGGGCTTTTAGTTATCCAGTAGTATACAGAACAACATACAAGAGAGGGAAAGAAAAGCTGCAAGGAAATTGTTCAGTGTTTTATTTTCACATTTAAAATTATTCTTTTCTTGGATGCAGGTAACTACATCCAATATAATATAGTGCATAATCAAGCCTATTTACACTATACGAAGTGACCATTATTTCTGGGCTAATGGGGAATGGGACTAATAAAGGATCTCAGAAATCTTCTCCCGATAATTTAGAGATGCGTCAGCAAATCAGGAGGAGGTTGTTTAAAAACAACACATTTAATCTCATTCCCTAGTCTAAACGTTCTTGAAGTGATTTCTATTTCTTTATAGAAATGTTTATTCCTCTTGYGTTACATGGACTGGAACTATGAAGTAAGGGCTAGATACTAGATTCATGATGTTAAGCATCAAATATCTCCGTGCCTCAGTCTCTTCATTTGAAGAATGTATATATATGTGTGTGCATATATATATACACATATATAAATTTACTAGTATTATTCTAAGTTCCCCTTCACTTGAGCGCTCTAYTGTACTATGCTTACCAACTATTGAAAATGAGATATTCCACCTTTTCTTCTAAAGGAGCTGTAGTCAKTTAATAGGTGGATGCCTACAGGTAATTATATCACTGAAAGGAGAGAAAATTATTTCCTTCAGAAAAGTTGGTGAGGGAGCTTCAATCTTCTGCTCTGCAAAAGCCATTAAGATGTTTTGATTGCAATATTGTAGAGTTTAGCATACTGGATATGCTGTAAGGTTATCCCCCCCTTATGTTCAAATTGGACCCTGTCTTATGGGTTTCTTAAAACATTTGTATTCATCAGATGATATTTTCTGGGAAACAGAATCACAGTGCCCAAATATACTTAATAGCTAAGATTTTCTGCTCATGTAACTTGAAGCAAATTATAGAGAATGAGGTTAGCCAAAGTTTTGAGCTCTGTGATTTATCTTAGAAGAAAAACATGATAGTGGAATCGGATACTTTTGATGCGATACAAATACTTTCATATTTAAAAAGAATGGACAAGTTCCCATTTCCTGATTTGCCAAAGGAATCCAGCAGGAGACCATCTTTATTCACAGCCTGGCACTTTTAGCCAGCCAAGTGCACTCTTTCACAGGTTTTATTCAGGGCCAAGCTACAAGTGTTTCTCTCGCTGTCTGGACTTCTGTCAGCTTCTCTAGTCTTTCTGCTTATTTTTCCCCAAGACACACAAAACCCTTCACCTGTCTGAGGTACTGACTTGTGCCTGGGTTTGAAGTGGGGGCTACTGCAGTTTCAGCTACCTGGTTACATAAAAGTCATCTTATAACTGTCTTATATGCAGGACAGTAATTCTAAAATTCCTTGCAAGGAAGTTTAACCATCTTATAAAAATATACATATAACAGTGGAAGCAATGGGGGTAATGAATAACTGATAGCAAACAAAAGTATCTTGTAAAACCTGGGTGCTGTTCAGTCTGTCAGAGAGGACTTGAGTAAGTTATAGCTTAACGTGTCTTTTCAGTAGTACAGGATATGTTTTATGATGCAAGAATAAAGCYGTTGACTGAAGAAACTTCTGAGGAATCCAATATTACCATGATTTTATTTTAAGTCATATTCATCATCAGTTGGTGTCAGAGGAAAGCTKGGATTTCACAGTTAGGTCCACTGTAGTCATTTCAGAAAGGTGCTGTATTTTATTTGAAGCTGAGTAATAGATTTGAAAACTTCCAGTGCGCTCTCAATGAAAGTAGCTTGAGCTTTATCCTAACGGTGAAGGCTCCCAGGAGTTTAACCTGCCCTGGATGGCAAGTCGCCGTCAGTTCAGACAGCTGAATACAGGGGACCAAAGAAAGGAGAGCTTGAAATGGTTAACACACGTTTGAAATTATAATTCATTTGTGAAATTTATCTGTATAATTTTAAGCCTTAACCTGCATGCTATCCAGCCACTGAAGTGCCTTACCGAAGGCAGCTGATGAACCCTTTCCTGTAAGGTGTACATCGAGGCTTACTCTTCTGAGCAGAGGTTCACAGCTAGGTCCCAAAAGAAACTATTTATTATTTGGAGCCCTTATCTGGGCACTCTCTAAAAAGGTACGCTCAAGTTCAGCCACTGGTGAACCGTTTCTGCTTACACGGGGTGGGGGAAATCCTTCCGCAACAGGGATTCGTATGGAAAAGTCTGTGACCTCTCTCATCTGGGAGGTCAGACCAGATAATCCAAAGACTCCCAAAGGATATTAAAATCTAGGAGTTGTTTAATACAAAAAACATCGGGCATCTTTCACAGTTATGAGATTGTGAGGGGCTATACCCGTGCTTGTTCACGGTMTTGCTGAATGTATTTAGAAACAAGCTGCTGTTCGGTATGTTAGAACTGTTTCCTCCAGAGCACAGGGAGCTCAGAACTAAATATCCCTCCGTTAGGGATGAATGATTTATTGGATGATCTCTCTGAGCTCACAGCCTTTTCCTTCATAGTTCAAATACCTCTCACAAGAATGGAAACACATTGTGGGCTTCATCTTAATAAGGACTCCCCCACCCCAAAACAAGATCTTTATCCAAAGATTTTAATTAATTGCAAAAGTTAAAAATAAATCGTGCTGGAATACCATTGATAATCCTCCTAGGCTGGCTTTCATTCATGTTAATGTGTAATACAGCCACAGTAAGATTTAATTTTAACCATAATTATAAAAGTTTGAAATTAAATCTTACTAGGGATGTGTTCTCCATTAATATGGACAAAAACTGATCTAGGAGGATTATTATGGGGGACACAAGAAAGATTTAATTTTTAACTTTTATAATTAATTCAAAAATGTGATAAAGGATTTTGTTTCAGAGGAGGGGGAGTGCTCTCCAGACCACTAAGACATCCCAGCAGTCTTTCAGAGCCATCTTAATTACAGCCACAAAGAATTATTTGTTAGAGGATGGTGGTCAGGAGCTCAAACTACTTCTTTTATCCAGACATAAATGTGCAGTGAAACTTTCACTGAAAGAAGCACTGTAGTTCATGGTAAGGCAAGGAGCTTAGAGCCATATATACTCCTATCTGTCTGTGTATATGTATGTATAGACGTGCACACAGGTATAGATGTGTATATTATATATGTAAATATATAGAGATTCTTAAATGTGCTCATGTATTTTATGTATATATTCATATGTGTGTATATATAGATATATAAAACATGTACCAGATATATATTTTTGCATTTAGATTTTTTAATATGTTACACACATATATCCACAGGCACACACAAATGTACAGACAGTTTTTCTTCCCATAATAAAAAAGCAAGATACTGCACAAAAGCAAAAGGAAGATTAATGGTAACTATTTCTTTCAATGTTTGCAATTGTATTTGGCTGCACTGAATTCCATTGCATTTGTCATGCTACACTGCAGGCGGAGGGCAGAAATCAAGCAAAATTACCAAAGATTTTTCTATCAAGGATCGGGTTATGTCACAATTAAAGCTGTATGGAAAAGATTAAAAGGAAGGAAGTATTCATTTACGCAGGTGTACATTTAGGAACTAGCTTAAGCTTTAATTGYAATTCTTCTCTGAATTACTGTGCCTTAAAGATTTCACGTTCATTGCATCTCTAAAATTTCTTCTAAAATCAAATTTATGTAGTTTCCCAGGACAGAGTTTTGTCACTTTTTTTTTTTTACTCGTTTGCCTTTTTTCCTTGCCTCCAGTCTTGCAATATTAGTGTTCAATCTGAAAATTCAGAAAGATTCTTTGTTGTCATTACCTGAAAGATGATGGAGTGGGTCTTGRTGAAGAAACACAAAGTTCAGACTCAGAATTAGATTCAAAACCTGACAGTTCCTCATCAGGTGTATTTCTGTCGTAAATTTTAAAAAGGGTTGTATGCTTTTGTGCTGTATTAAAAATGTATACATTTGTAGTTGTCTGAATAATGAAAAGGCTTATTTTTACTACTGATGTTATTTTAGTTTTGAGAGTTTTTTTTTTTTTGCATTTTCCTTATGAATTCTATCAAATATATTTTATAACAAAATATAAGAGTAACTAYGTTTTTTACTGTTTCAATAATTGTTTCCAAAAATTTTGCAAAAATGAAAATAACAGCTTTCCCCAAGAGCAAAAACATGTGGACAGTGATGAACCTTTTGAAAAAATRTGTGTCCTCCCTCTGGGAAAAAAAGCACTCTTCTGATCATATTTGTCATCTTTAGAGTCTTTTGTTCTTTTTCCTTTGTAAATATATGYTAAGCTAGTTGCAGTCTACCTCTCCTGGTCTTCATGTTTACAGAAAATATACCTGTATTTAAAATGCCTCCCCAAATAGTTATGGAAGTTCATGTAATTATAGAAGTCCATTTTCCATTCTTTAAGGAAATGCTCCATGTGATTTCTATTTTTTGTTTTTTTATATATATATATATATATATATATATATATGTTTTTTTAAATCAGTATCTGCATTCATTCTCCATTCTTCTTTCTACAAGTAATCAAGTTTGGACTGCACTGTAAAACACATTGTTGTAAAGTTCTGATGTTACAGAAGACAAATTCTTCATGCACTAGTATCCATAAAACCTACCGGCAGTAGAGGTGTAAGGTCACAAAGTGACCTGAAACAGCTCAAGAGTGGAAGAGCATTGTCAGATAGGAGGACAGTGATCTTCAAACCACCTTTACAGTCCTTTGAACCTCAGCTTGGTGTGCCAGGACTGATAGACCAGGTTACTTTGAACTCCCACTTAGTTCCTTATAGTATCTGTACTCTCTGTTACCAGGAAAATGATGGGATTTCTGTGCTGTGTGTCTCCATGAAAGCACCACCTGCACTGTGAGTCTTGCTGAAAAACATACATTTCTCTGGATTTATCAGATTCAGATTTTTTTGTCCCTCTATACAATGTTAAAGATCTGGTCTCGCTGGTTGGAAAATACAACGGTGTAGATGTTTGGTTGTCCCTGCAACTTAGCCCAGGCTTAGGAGCTCACGGGGAGTCATTGTAGGACTGGGGTCTTGCTGCACAACGAGCACGTTGCAGAACGTGGCACGCTTTCATGTCCCTTTGCATCTGCTTATTAAGTGTTGTGCAAACACAGCTGGCACGAGTTGTATTTGTATCCCAGAATGACAAAAGTAATGCATCTAGGGGGAATACAACAATAGTAATAGCCAGTTTTCTTTAATGTGGAAAGGTGATATGAGGTAGAGACATCTTTCATAGCTTCTGATAATTATTACAAGATTGAATATATTTTGTTTATATTTGAACAAATATATGTACTTATGTTTATGAATTCTAATATATGGATTGAAAAGGAAAGTGTTGTCTGCTTCTAAAGGCTGTCTTTTTGACCTGAGAGTTTAGCCACAAATTCACTGTCTTGCAGCTTGTTCCATTTAAGAAGATGAATCATTGATGAAAGTGTGTGTCACTGGCAYGCTCCTCTTTACTTACACAGAACATCTAAACCCTAATGTTCTTGAAAACCAAAGGAATCAAAAAGGAACAGGATTCCCTGATYGCATTTTCACCCTGTGCTTCCTCAAACTTAGCATCCTTATCTTTCTTTTTCCTTTGTCCATCCGTCCAATTTTCCTTCTGTTTTTCAGTACTGCAGCACCAATGCTTCCTTGTTGCCATTTTTGTCTCTCGGACCTTCTGCCTTTTCCTCCCACAGATGCTCAGAATAGTCATTCCTACATGTGCCTTGTGTTACCTGTGTCTTTGGCAGTGAATCTAGTGAAAAAACTTAAATGGTTTCTTTGACTGATCAGAGCTAGGAGTGGCAGCTACTTCCCCACCTCACCATTTCAGAGAAACGTTTCAAGCAATGGGAGTGTGCTCTCTGTCCACTTAGTTCTGTCCAGTCCCCAGTAAGTACGCAATAAGCATAAATAAACTGGGAAGCATCRTATAGTGGAGCTTTTACTAGTGTCCTCTGTTTGCTACTGTAGATGCTGATTTGTTCTCTGTGTGCCCTTGTTTGAGCATGTCTGTAGAAAACATACAGGTGGGTACAACTGCAAAAAAGGATAAAAGTAAAAACTAAATTAAGTATGAAATATTTGGTGTCTTTTATGGTTAATCACATTTTAATTTGATTTAATTTGTGACAAAGAGCTGCTGTCCTTTACAGAACCCTTGAAATAGTAGTAGTAATAAGAAAACTAAAGTATAAGGAAAATATTTGTTCTTTTTTCTCTTCAGAGAATGGATTTTGTGAACAAACATGCAGTAATCTTCATTTCAACTTTTTTGTTTGCATTTTACTGCTAATTTTTTTGTATAGGGCATTTCTTGTGTTCCATTATAGGGTACTTAAATTTTTGAATACAGCTTGGCATAGATGGGAAAAGCTTTGGAGTATGCCTGTTGACTTCAATTTTCTTTGAGTCTGGCTCATAATAAGTCATGATACGAATGGTAGTAATAATGCAGGAAAATAGATGTATATATTAAAAGTGAAGCTGTACTATAAGCGTGAAACTTTACTCTCACAATTATATACCTGAGGAAAACTTGCCTTCATAATCACTTACACCACTATATTTACTACAATTACTGTGTAGAATGATTAAAAAGAAAATAGTAATGTATTTTGAGGATCTCAAAATTCTGTTTAAATAGATAATCACAGTTGTTCTCTGTTTACTAAAAGAAAATTGAGGCATGATATATTTTAAAGGCAATGTTATTGTATGATGCTAAAAATATGGTGGTGACWCCATCTTTATTGTGCTCAAGCTGATAGAAACATTGATATGGAGTTTAACCAGAAATAAAATATTTTATGGTTAGTTGCCTGAAAAACAGGTGAGAGACCCAGTGTGATCAAGTTAGAGGAAGAAATATAAGAGTGTTGCTTATGCTTTCAACAGAGTCTCATAATCAGAAGGAAGACTTAGACTGTCAAAGTTTCTTTTTGTTTCACAGACTTAGGTGAATTTATTAGAATTTTGTGTTGGAGTATGAGTGAGAGGAAGTTCAAGCTTTACATGCAGTTTCTTGGCCAGAGATTTACTGAGTGGGTTGATTTTGAAACTTGCTTTTGCTAAATATGCAACTGAAATTTCTTTGGGAGGGGAAAAAAAAAGTTGACCCATATCAACCTAACCCCTCTGACTACTAATTCTTTCCACATTTATCATCAGCCACAGCAAGTTCCTACAATCAAACCTCATGGGATACAGCGATTGTATCCTACTTACATATACAGTACTTACGGGTTTTGGAGAGCAGACACTTTTGACTAAAAATTTGGTTCTTGTGGAAAATTAACCGTAAAAAATTTTGGACGCGTGTTATAAGTAAATAAGTATCCTATGTGCTCTATGTTAAGGTGAATGGAAGGAAAATTTAAAGGACATTTTTCTTCCAAAACAAAATAAGCCATGTTAATATTACTTTATCCCTTCTGGCTACAAAAAAATTCAATACACTTTTAGTACCCTGAATTGGTCATTACCCTAGAGAACATGTTACAGAATAATGATAATACTTTACTCTGCTCTAAGGCCTTCCATCTGGGTGTATCAAGTTGTTTTACAAACAGTAATGAGTGAAGGCACACATCACCTCTATGAACTTGGGAGTGTGTCTGTTTTGTAGATGGGCAGAGTGAGAAAGCATACTGTAATTAAGTGACTTAGCTAAACTTAAATAGCATACTGTTAACAAATTCAGGAACAAATCCCAGAAATTTGGATTCAACCGCTTACACCTAGTATCGGTATTCCTATATACTCCCATTATGCTAGAACAAATCTGATACCTTATGACTTTGTCCTCTCACATTTGACATTCTTGAATTTCCTAGAACCTTCCAGTTAAGAACTAAAACAGGGGGCATTTCATAAAAATATAAGAGTTGTGGTTGAACACTCTAAACAATGGATTTTGAAATCTGCGCCTTCTATTGCGCATCCTATTGTAGGTATGTTAGATAATCATTGAACATTTAACTTAAAATGAATTGCAGTATGGGGTATGCATTCAGCTGCTAAGCAAAAGGGAAACTTAATTTCAAGCAGCCCCCAGCCTAGTCAGAAAATGCTTCTAAATCTTTAGCATGACCATAAAAAAAATAATTTAGTAAAAGATGTTTTATTACAGGGTCTCCCCTTCTGTCTCTTTGGCTTGGAGCCAAAGTACACTATGAAGTAACAGTTGGAAATGACCTCCACTCCTTCAAATGAGTTGTTTCTTTGGTTTGGCTTAAAATTAATCATTTGTTTGAAAAAATATTGTAGCCATATCTCGGTAAGCCCCAATTTTAACTAGCAATGTGGCTCATTGCCAGGGTCTAATATGACATCAGAGTGATGTTACCATGATTATGCAGTGCACATTGGAACTGTAATACATTGCTATGATGATATATTAAACATTGACATGGAACCTGAATATATAATTGGCAATGACAAAAGAAAGCATGATTTAATATCTTCCATGCTACCCTTCCCACTCCTGTTGCTCAGGGTCATGCCTTCTCGCTGCATTCTCATTATTTCCAATAGACTATCCTGATGTTCAGCAAGTATTTATAGGAACCTACAAGAGCCTTTTGGTTGAATGTGTTTTGTACATAATACAGCAGTCAAAGGATTTCTAATATGATGTATTTCTTACACAGGAAAACCTTAAAAATAGTTATTTCTTTCCCTTTATCTAGAAGATAGGACAAGACTTAGTTAAGCATTAGGTCATTCTCATGATATTAGGTGTTAGCGTAAAATATACCGTACTCTGCAAAAGGCCCTAAACAAATCATTGCATGAGTTGTTTCTAACTTGTTTGTTTTTGAATTGTTCTAAAAATTACATACTATATTTATAAAATCACAAAAGACCCTTGGGTATAAACTATCCTTCACATTTTTACATATCCAGCTGAATATTCCCTTTCCCATAGTGTCTCCTTAGATTCTATTTCTTATTGTATTCAGAAAAAATATATAGTGTTAAATAAAGCCAGCAGATATTATACCCTTGGGGAAAGTTGAATATTCAGTCCCATGAAATTCTTTCCCCTTCCCTGATTGCACTGAAGTGAGGACATCTTCCAAGCTCTTGCTCCTGTTTTCTTTAAACTTAGCACCAAGCTCTCTGCCTTTTGGACTGGGTCAGCAGTAGCTATCTTCTTTCCTGTTCAGCAAGAACCAAATAGACTCTCTGAAGTACTTCATTACATATTTTGCATCTTAGAGTCCTCCCTCCATATTGCACAGTTTGGTCAAAGGRAAGGAGAATCATCTCTTCGGTATAATAAAGATGATACTTCTACCAAGCTGAAGTTCCTTAATGGACTCAGAACATTGTTTAACTTAGCCATGCCGTGTTTTTGTCATGCAAGTTCTTTTCCCTATATGTATAGTATTCTATACTCCTTTTTTTTTTTTTTTCTTTTTGCCTAGAATAAGACTACTGCCTGAGAAAGTAATTAAAGTACCATGGCTGCCACCTTGCATTACCTGTATAAAAACAGAGCAGTGACTCCCAGCAGCACCGTAATGTAGCTTATTCCTTGTTTAAGAAATCATCCTTGTCTCTGTGTTTTACTGTATAAGCTTCATTCATATTCACATGTATGCTTGGCTAGCATGCAAGCCGTTTGTTGTGGGCCACCATTAAAGGGTTTTCTCTTCTTTTGTTCCCCACAGTGCTAGAGTTTTATGAAGACACCTTGTAAAATCCAGTGATGTATCTGGTAGGCAATCTAAATTGTGATTAGCCAATGGAATTCTGCATTTCCATTAACACTGAAGCCCAGTGTCCCTGAGATTTATATCCCTGAATCTCTCAATTGATTTATAACCTGGTAATCCTTTTATCCCCATTTATATGCAGCATAACTTGACGTAAGTGCTAGAATGTCTCCATTAATCGAATTCAAGAGTGCTGGACTGAGAACCTGGGCTAAAAACTTTTAGACCATACTGTAAATACACTTTGTGTCAAAGGAAGCCAGAAGGCAATATGTCCTTGAGTTATTTCATCTTTATGTTCACTGGCAAGCAAAATGAAGAAAAAACCCAACTATTCATGGCATATTTGAAGTATCTGTTCCAATGAAAATGTGTTAAAATATCGTGTTGTGCATACTGAGTGCACCCCCATCCCACAACAGCCTGCAGCGCAGCGCGGCTGTAGGCCRGCTCTGAGCGGCTGAGGCTGTGCAGGTTGCGTGGTGCAGGGAGGTGAACCTGTGTCCCAAACACAGTATAGGGCCKTTAGGGGGCTGTTCAGATCCCATTAAAGTCAATGGGAACTGTGTATCCAGTTTTCTAAAATGTCTTTCCAATCAGTTCAGTCTCCACCTGTTTCAGGTGCCTGAATTCTGCTGCTGTTACTCAAGAACTAGGAAACAGAAGATGTTTTTCTTTCCTTCTCTCCAGTCACCCAATAGTAACCTTTCCAGAGTTATAGGGCGCACAAATGTAGACTCCCAGCACTGCTAATTGTAATTATGCAATGGAAAATTTATTAGATACCGCAGCTTTCCATTATTACTGCTCCTTCATTGTAGACTTAGAAATTATTTGAGATCACTGCTTGTAAGAAAACCGTTGTAGTAGTGTCTCAGAAACRGTGGTTCACTAGCAGCAGCCCTGTCCCTAACCTTTAGCGGCCATGTCTACAGAGTCCCATGTTACACTTAAATCAAATATGTGGCACAGCAAATGGAGGAGCTATTAAAATATATTTATTATTCATTATTACTAAATTGCCTGTGTGTGGAATACTACAGAGTAGCAAACTTACAATTTTGTTGACTCATTAAAAGTCTACACTGTCATGTCCTGCAAACCCCAAATTTGTATTTATAGCATTAATTTTAAAGTTCCATTTAAGCAATTACATCTCTGTATTACACGAAAAAGATACAGAATAAAGGTAAATCTTACAGCATGCTGGAAATTTGCTAGTGAATGCACTGCCATCTATCTTGAGACTTAATGTGCTGTTGGGATAGAACCTGATTTAACCCAGAAATTTACAGGTGAGACTGTGGAAGATAATGTGTGCCACTACTGAAGATGTGTTAATAAATTATAATTCTGTATGCTCTGTGCATTCCAATTGCCATTTTAGTAAATACTTAACACATTAAAGTCTGCCAGAAAATCAGATGAAATGAAACCAATTTAATTTCTTAATTTGTATTATGTTATGCAATACTACATCATATTGCACCCATAGAAACAAGAAATTGATATTTTCTGAATCAGATCTTCTGTTTCTCACTGATTTGTTAATATGCTGGTATTTTTAGGGAGAGGATGATATGATAACTTTCATCACTTGGATGTAATATTGTCTTATGCTGTTGGATAAGTAAAGGAGTGAATAACAAAAAAGGAGTGCGGTCATTCCTGCCTGGCTGTATTACGATGATGAAGCTTTAACTCTGCAATAATTATAAGAACTTAATGCATTGAAAGGTCATTGTCAGAAAAGGTGTGAAAACTGTTGTATTTAAGGATAAAATCCCACATTTTTCATCCTGGAACTGCTTAACATTAAGCATGAGTACCTTAGATGATTAAGTTGCTTAAAACTGAATAATTATATAAGTATAATATCAAGGCATTTAGTAAGAAAATATATAAATAAACCCAGCTGATTGCAACTAATCACCTGTGAGGGGAAAATACTTTTCTGCTCACTGTATGGGTGGGCTGTGAAGAAAGGCCAGTAGAAATCTCAAGTGCAATGGTCACTGACAGTAAAAAAAAAAAAAAAAAAAAACAAAAATAAAAAAGCCGATTAGTCTGAAAAACAGCCACAAGTTGTTTCATGCACTTTCATGCAAGTGTTGGACATACATTATAACCTTACCATAAGTCAACAAGCTTGTTTCTGAGTGAAGCTGCTCAGTGTCAGTGAAATTAGGCTATTTTTTAAGATCCTGCCTAAAAAAGAAGAAAATTGGCTTTGCTGTACTTTATATGAAAAAGAAATGGATTTAATATCCCCGTAATGAATTTTATCAGCACAATTTTAGTCGTCTTTGCTGCTCCTAAAACCATCTGAGTAACTACATTAGATATTCCTAATTTCCTTTTTTGCTTAGCAAAGTCAAGAGAAGAACCATCCTCTGTGTTTTTGCCAGGTGTTGCATAAAATAATTGACTGTCTGATGAAAACCTATCTTGTCATATTTTGTAATAAAACAATATTTTTGTGCATAACTTGACCTGTCCTAGTGAGTTATGCTGCTCATTGTTTCATGGTAACAATTTCCAATGGGATTTTAATAATACTCTTGCACTTACTGTCTTGTACGATGTAAGCTGTTATATTCAATTTGTAAGAAAAATATTCAGGTATAAAACTAGATAATCTGTATCCCTTTAGAATCAAAAGTCACTTTGCCAAAATATTTTAACACATGAAATTGCTTCTTAAGAGATGTTTGCTATGATAAAACGACAGAAAACTACTTTTCCATTATAATTATAACTGACTAGTRGTGCTAAGTTTTTATAATTTAAAGGTATTCTCAAATCTGACAGCTCTTCCATGTTGAATTATGCATTTCTGGCTCTTAAATAGTTCTGCTGGCATGAGACAGCTGAGATGAAGTTGTCTTTCTAAAATAATTGCTCCATGGAGCATCCATTATACCTTCAGAAAAAATGTATTACTTGACTTCTACAAATTATAGACTAGCCTATAATGGGTATTTTTGACAGCTATTAGCTTTTTAAAAAAATCTGAACAGTAAAATGAGTATTGATATCACTCTGCCGTGTCTTGCATGTTAATACCAACCTTTCCTGTACTCCTCTTCTAGAGCATGATGTAATCATTAATTACAATAATATTGATGTAATTGCACTCATCCTAAACTCCCCACACTGTAATAGCAACGTGTGATTCTTTTTCTAAAGTAATGCTCACTTCATATTTCCTGTTCTTGGAGAAAAAAAAAAAGAAAAAGTACAGACTTGATCATAAAATCCTATGACATATTTTGTCATCATCACTGCTTAGGATGAACATATCTTTGGCTTGAGTGCAGAGTTAGACTGTTCAATCTGTGGGAGGCTGTGGTGCGCTGGCATTTCATGTGTAATATTGTGGCATAGCTCTTCATAGTGTGGGCCTAGTCCTGGAAACTTCACCGTCATAAATTATGCAAGAAGAGTCAGAGAGAGATGTTTTGGCATCTGGACCTGCTTTCATTGGGTGGCTGCTGCAGCCAGCTGAGTTCATGCATATTTGCCCCTTTGTGGTGCCTAACAAGTGAAGAAGTATACCAAACACTTTCAGATACTTCTCTAGTAATTTTAGGCTTCATTAATTTGCATATGGCACCAGGAATTTGTGCGGCAGTTCAAAAAGTGCCAAAAGAGGAATTACTGGGAAAAAAAGAAGAGAAGCCTACTGAGCRTTTCAGTAAAATGAGGTATTCTGTACATTCAGTGTATATTGCCTTGCTTTTATTTTGCAGGTTTGGAACTGAAATGAGTRTCTGTATGAACTGATGCCTGTCCACCCGTGTTGCCAGACTGAAYGTGTTCATGAAGAGCAGCACTTCTACAAGGGAAAGTATAAACCTTTCACGGAACATATGTTTTGTGAATTGAGTGGAGAAAGGAAGGTAGTTACGGACAGGGCGTGTTTTATCTCTCAGAACTCAACTCTAGTAACGTAATTTGTAAGCGAGATGAACTGACTTTCATAACAACGATTGAATATGTTAATTTACGTTGAAATTAACCACAGTAATAAGGGATCTAGTGTACAAGGTCTTTTGCATCCTGATCATTGCAGATCAGGACTGTGACCCGGTACAGCCAGACTAGGGCTAGGTCCATGCTGCTGTTTATTCATACGTTTGGCACTTCAGTGAGAAGGGAAGGAGGATGGAGGTGGGCTCTGAACTGTTGTGATTTAGGGGAAGAGGAAGAAATAGGGATCCTGCAAGCGGATAGGGCAGGGAGAATTATTCCTGCCTGTGCCAGAACCAATTTGCACTGCTGCAGCCTCCCAGGAAAATGTGTCGGAGATTCTCCCAGAGCAGACCAGCTTGGAGTGAAGGGTGAAATCAATTAACTGAGTTGCTATATGCACCAAAGACAAACCCACTGTTGCTCCTGAGGACATGTTAAGCTTTCTCAGCCTCTAGCCTCCCTCTCAAAATCACTCTGCGGGTGTCACAAAGACCAAAGTTGTGATGAGAATAAAATGATGGACTCCTTGTTAGAGCAATGTTGTTTGGTTTTGCTGATGTTGCTGAGAACACTTGAACTTGCATGACAAGCACCTAGTAGCCAGCCCGATTGCATGAGGGATTTGKAAGAATAAGAAAAAAAGCAAGCAATATAACATATGTGCTATGCACAGAGCTGGTTACACAGTGGTGAAAGATGCAGTCGTAGTAGGGCCACCAAGTATTTTTGGTGTCCTTTGAATTCTTACYACCACTAGATTTAAGTATAAAAATCTGCTTTTGAAAAGCAGTAAGAAAAAAGKACAAGATTTTCTTATCAAACTAGGTAATTCYCTTTTCACAATATAATCAACACCAAGTATGTTGAAATAAAATTATATTAATGTAATAACAACAAAAAATAACAACTGTAAAAGTTCTTAGTGTTGATAGACTAAACTCAAAAAAATCCGTTATAATCTTGCAAAAAATTTAATGGCATAGTAATCAGTGTAGTCCAAACTATATTTAGAAGCACTACAATTATTACATAATACATCAYGAAGACCCTCTAGAGATGGTATTACCAGAGATTATGGGCTAGTTCTGAAAGCCATTAAGGATCTATTAGTTGCCAAACTGGTCCATCCATAACTTGCAGTAATGTCCTCTCCGGAGCATTGCTTTCTTACCACATGATAATAAAGGGGAACTGAAGCTTTCCCCATGACACTTGAGAGAAAAAGTAGTCTTATCATTTTGTATGTTTTGTAATTAATGCCTTTATTATATCCTTGATTCAATTCTGCAATAATTTGAGGAATTAATCAATTTATCTGCTAGGATTTGTCTTTTTTCTGTTTTTGCCTGTTCACTAGGTAACTTCTGAAGTAGAAAAAAAATGTTTTTTGTGTTAATGGAAGTTTGCTAGACTAAATATAAAGAAAAAAAGAATTTAGACTTTGTTCTGCTTAGTGAATTGGAACATAAAATCCTGCATTGCTGAGGAATCTTAAAGTACACAGTTGGAGAGTTGGGATCTCTTTCAGCAAGAGTGAGTAAGAGAACTGGGCTTTATATACAACACTGGGTTAGATGACACCAGGAAGAATGCATCARTTCTTTGAACACATAATGCATAACAAAGGGCATAATTATAATTTTGAAAAAATAAAATCGTTATTTTAGAGTCATGAGCTAAGATCCTGTTACTCTAGGAGCTTCAAAAAATAGCCCAGAGTGCACACAACTGTGTAAATGGTGACTGCTAYGAGTTGCTTAAAAATCTGGAATTCATACTCAAAACCCATAAAAATGATAAAGCAAATGGAAAAGTTTGCATTTGTTGAATAGTAATTTTCAATGCTATTGGTATTTTTGAAGAGATCATTCATAGTTGATCTTCAGGCATATTGAAAATCACTTGTTTCTTGATCCATTCTTTCTCATTTAAATGTGCGAAATSTCAGATCTACTTGTGAGCGTTTCGAAACTGGTTCATATGACATCTTAAAAGGCTATGACTTGTATTAGATCTCACTTACTGTTATTCACCTATTATCTAACATTTTGAATATGAAGAACAAATGTAGCTTTCTACTGCTTTTTAATGAACTAAATTTCTGCAGAATGATGTATTCATTAAGCATTCCTCTGAATTAGTTCTCTTTTGCTGATGGGCAGGAAAAGTGCATTGTTTTAAAAAGTTTGTATGAAAATGAAAACAAGATCYTCAAACTGAATTCTTAGAATGTATCTGCTGTTGCTAACAGGTACAGAAACTGTAGTACTGTAACCAGAATCCTACTGGTCATGTAAATGCAGTGTTATGATAATATATGGAAGTGTTGAACACCTGAGGATATAAGTGCATTCATAATAAATTGTTATACTGTGCAGATTACTAAGATAAAGTGTGCATACAGCAATAACAGATCATCAGAGTTATGTTTTGCATACACTTTGCAAAGAAAGAAATGGCTGCACAAAATGARAACCAGTGAAGAATCCAGCCCATGAGCTTTTCTAATAAATATTAGATCTTATTTTAGGTATTCTATCACAGGCTTTTAATGGAGAAAAGTGTTTGGACTTACTGAGTAATATAGGTGTAAAATCAGAGCTATTCTGGACAAAGTTGTTTCTAGAACAGTTTAATCACAGGACAGTAGTGTGTACTTTGTGTATGAATGTGTGACTATAGCCACMCAGTAATTCTGCAGTAGTATGTGGGAGGTTAACTTGTCACCTTTTTATTGCAAAAAATCAAGAAATGTCTGATTAAGTCAGAGAAAATTTATTGCATTATTAAAATGGATGAATCAATTTTTTCTTTCTTATGGTTTGTCAAATTTATAAAATATTATATTTCTCTTCAGATAGAGTTACATACTGTGTAGCTTAGAGATAATCCCTATGGTCTTGGCATATGTTACTTAATTGTCTCAGAAGGAAATACCATAAATACCATGCTGTCATCTCCCATGGGCATTTGCTCATCTGTCACAGTGGGAGCTCCAGACTGGGTGAGGTGCTCTAAGACATTTCTTAAACTATGTAAATCACAGCCATTTCTCCTTCCTACTTCCCAAATGGTCAATTATGTATAAACATGTGTTAATAAAAATTTGCTTCTTTTGCCTCCAAGGTACACACCCAGAAAGCTATGTGAACATGATAAACTATAAATGCCATTATTATGTGATTCAACCTATGACATAAATTACTGATTTAAAATGCCTAAATAGATATGAAAGTCTGTGGGATTCAGACAGGCCCAAAGTAAAAACAAAACAAAGCTATCAATAAAAGTCATTAAATAAACGAGACAAGTTTCTCCATTTCTTTAGTTCTCTTTTAAGGGAAGTGTTTTGTACCTACCTACTGAGAGCAAAGCAATTAGAAGATTATGTTGAAAGTATGCTAAAGGCTATGTAACACATTTGCTGCTTAATGACCTCTGTACAGGTTCGGTTGCTATATGAGTTAGAAAACAACCAAAGTTGAAGGGATACAGATTGCAAACAACTATGCTGAATATTGATAAAAAAAAAAAAGATACAGAAAAGGCAGATAGAAAGGGAAATGACATCAAGGGTGTGCTATGTGTAGCTGCATCAATGAATAATTTCCAGGGAATCACCACCTGCTGCTAAAAAAGACCTACAGGTTATGACAACCTACATTGGTTGTATGTGTTTTGTCTTCAAATAGCCTGTGGCACACCTGTCTTATTTATTGGATAGTTATGTGTTTGTCTAAATCAGCTCTTGGACTATATTCACGTGAGTCATCATGATTATTTTGAAATAGAATCTCTAATTGAATTTACACTCCTCCAAATTTAGGATATAGCCAATCAATAAAATATTAAATTTGATGCTATGCTATTGATTAACATTCATTGAACATCTAATGGTGAAACTTTCTGATACACTGAGAAACTRAGTTGTGCATATGTGTTGCTGCTGTATCGTTGGTGAATCTGGAAAAAGTGTTGCTCAGWCTATAGGAAAAGGTATATCCTACTCTTTCTGAGATGTGTAGCACATGAGAGACAGGTATGACTGAGCTAAGCATCTTTGGAGCAGCCCATTAATGCTTAGGTAATTTCAGAGGTGAGATGGGAAAAGAGARATCACTTAATGCTATTGCATGTAAATGACAAAAAGTTTGGTCTGAAAATGACTTGGATGAACTGAGCTTGACAGTCATTTGTAGGAAAAATAGTCCAGTACTARTATTTGTTTTGTGTAGGGGCACTTAATCCAGTATTTGCCAAATAGTAGAAGTTAATGTTAAGTAAGTTGAACAAGCATTCAGTGCAAATTAATGATTGTCTGAAAAATTGCTGATGTTAATTTTCCGTTGGCGCGTCTCTTCAGCAAGCGGCAAAACTCACTTATGTCAATGAAGGACACTTGSGTAGACTTTGCGGCCTCAGTGCTACATCACTAGAAGAAGCAGTCGTGAATCTTTGCAAATAATTTTAAGTATTGTCGCCAGTGGTTCTWGTTTTAGTCACTTGGACTTTCGATGTTGCAGCTGTTGCTCTGCCTCGGGGGAACGAAGGCRTCTTTCAGGTGTGTCACATAGGGAAGATGCAGGACTGGGTGGCCAGAGCATCTTAAAAATCATAGTACGGCACGGCCAAGATGTAAGGGAGAGTGGTGAGGGGAGGAGTGACTCATGCTGTTAATTACACATGCACGGCTACCTCCAAATCTCAAACGGAGATTCAACAGCCCAAAATTCTAGGTAGGCCTCTTTCTTCTCACTTCCAARTAGCAGCAGATACGGCCTAAATTTAGGTATGTGTGGTGGGGGGGTAYGTCTGTTTTATGCAAGCATTTACAAGACTTTCCTTGAGCAAATAGTTTTTTTTCACCAGTGCTTTATTTTTCTTAGGGATTTGAACTGAAGTAATTTAAGCTTTATCTCCACATGCATATTTCATAGATTAATAAACATAAATGTATTATTCTTTCTTTATTTTGTGGTAAGTGTTCTGTGCTGAGTATCTTTATGATTAGCAGAAACAGAAGTAAAAAGGATAGCTAGCTGGAATGGATGCTTTTTTGGTGCTACGATTTTTTGGTCCATACTTACAGGGTCAAATAGATAGTGTGAAATATGATGAATTTGTTTGTTTTCTCTCCTAAAGAAAAAGAAATGTTTAGTGTAATATAAGGCATTTGGATTTATTACCCTTCATCAAAGACGGCTTTTGGCAGCATTTTATCACCAATGAACTCATTGGCATATAAAAAACAATGCATGTGCAGTTCTGCAAAATGGGAAAGGAAATTTGATGGGAARGCCTATTACATCACTTGAGCAAGATTTTTTTTTTAACCAAATAAAATTGTAGAGGCGCCATTCACATTGCTGTAGCTAAAGGCCATCATAAACCCTTGTTTTCATGGTGTTGTATATTGTTACTGAACCATTAAAAACTATACAACCTTTAAAATTGGCATTTTGTGGAGGACTAGGCTTGGAAAGGGGAATAAGTCTGTGTGCTTTTAAATTGGGAAAAATATTTGTCAGTTAAAAAGGTCAAGCAACTAATATTTATTTGCATTGTTCAGATTTAGTAGCATTGCGTCTTAATGTTCTGCATATGCTTAAACCTCAAAAAATGAGGACTTTTTAAAAAAGTCCGTTTGTCTTTCTGCTCCAAAATCTAGTTTTGTGAGCAGACATTAACCTAATAGTAAGATTTATTATGTCCTGATCACACAGACATGAGCATGTGTACAATTTTACATACTGTGATTGGTACCAGTGAGTTAAGAAAGCCACKCACATCTTTACTGACTGCATGGGACTGGGAAAGAAAGGATCCTGCACCTTTTGGTAGTCACAATAGTATGAAGTGCCACGAATATCTATACTATTACAACTGAATGTAAAATGATAATAGTAATGAATAGCCGTAATTTTATTGTAAACCCATGATTTGATTTGCTAAAGTGTGTGCAGAGAGCAGAGAGGAGTCTTGTATCCTTGAATCATATAATGCTATTTTCTAAACATTTCTTCTACAYGTGGAACCTTTTTTTCCTTGCTGTATTTTAAGATCTTGAAAAAACTGCATAATGATAAGTCCTGAAAATGTAGATAATATTGTACTGCAAATGAGATATCTTCCTGTGGGCAAGTATAGTGTTAGCTTCCCATCAGAGCAGAAAACTTCTTGATAGTTTTATTGTGTCACTGTGATATAAAATTATTATATAGAATCATTTGCTTTGTGTTTCATGTAGGAAGGTCCATGCATTTCACATAGGAAGGTCCATGCAATTCTAATTTTTCATTTTAGAATCTTCAAATACACATTTTTTGACAAAAATCTTTCGTTCTCTTATTTAATAACATTATTTGTTTCCTTGTGCGTTACAGAATTAGGTGAAAACCTAAATTATGACATAGTTAAATGAATGAAAATAAGCATGCTGATATATGTTAAGAACAGTCCATCTCTACCGGTTTTCTGATTATAAGATATTCACCCCCGATCATGGATGCAAATTGCATCAGCTGCTCTGTGACCTTCAAAGTCTGATTACTCCCATTTAATATTAGGCACCCGAGTTTTAAAAGAAAAATATAGTTTATGTGTACTTGTGGTTGTAGATGAGAAGTGTCAGTGTATCACTAATGCTAAGTCTAGTTAAAATATCTAATGAATCATATGCGTTCTTTAGTTTGCTTAAGTACTAATGGAAGAAAAGTGTTCTTTTTCTACATGCTTCTGATATGATTTAAAAATCTTAGTGGCATGATGATCTTCCCAGGAATTYGCCATCATGAGATTAACAACTGAATGCAAATAATAAATAGTGACACATAATAGTAGGAGCACTGTCATTTGTCCCTCTTCCCCATCTTGGTTCCTTCAGTGCTGTCAACARCCTTCGGTCTGTATGTCTGGTAATTTCAGCCAAAATTAGGTCCTTGGAGTTGTAACTATCCTCTATGCTGTCAAGGATCTGCTTGGCAATGGCATGTTCTCCATCCAGTTCCAAGAATCAGTATCTAAAACCCAATGATAACTTAYGCAGGTAGCTTTTCCTAGGTGTCACCATGAATGCATGAAAAGTGGGGTTGGAGAAGGTTGGAAATGAGGACGATGTTTCCTCATTTTGCAAGAGCAAAAGCAAGGGATATATGAGGTGAACACTAGTTTGCTAATTAGTGAAAAATACATTTTCTAAGGAGAAAGGTAAGTGGTGTGTCAACCAAGCTACATCAAACCTGATTATCGTATGAAATATGGCATCAAGTGACATAAAAGTRTGTTTAAACAGTAAAATGAGCATGGTGTCAAATCTGGACACAGGTGGTTCCTGGTAAGAAGAGGAGGCTGAATTTCTGAAACTAAGAGGCATGGAGCCTGCGGGGCTTTGAAGGAAATGCCRACCTCGTCCGCAGAGAAGGGTACGCGATCGGGGCAATCATCTCTGGAGCGTGCTGGAGCAACAGGGAGAGGGGTACTTTGTACTTCTCGAGATTTCTCTCTTTCTGTCCCAAGCTTCCTAACATGTGCCTGCAGTTTCTGTGTTCAAGTGGTTATGCTAGCAGTAAAAGAAATGCTGAATTCAAAGGTGAAGCTTTATGGTTGCAAGGAAAAACTTTAAAACTTGATGTACGTACACAGCAAAGGCACAGAAACCAAACAATTTCAATATTTAAAATCCTACTTTGGTGAGTGTTTAAAGGCCTGATTCATGAATTTTAAGGTTTTGGTTTAGCAGTAAGTGACTATGGGCTGCAGGACTTTGCCTTGGGGAGTTCATGATGGCTCTGAGAAAGGCAGAGTGCTAGGGAGCGGTAATGAGTGTGGCCGTGAGCACAGGCTTGYGTGCACATGCAGGAGCGAGTAGATGCACAAAAAGGTCTGGTTCTGCTATATTCTGTGGACATCACTGTTTCTAAGGTTATTTTCCAATTTGCAATTGTTTTGTGCRTCTGGCAGGAGCAGACAGATTAGAAAAAAGAAATGACTATTTTTAAGTACTCGTTTATATTTCTTGCCATACAGATGTGGTAGATCTGTTTGTAGCTGTAAAAAYTTGGAATACAACACTAAGGTAGCTGTAGCTGCCAAAATTAGAAAGRTATACAGGATGCTGGAGGGGCAGAGGGAGAGGAAATACCCTTTGTAGATCGCTAACTGCTAGGTTAAGGATTGGTTATTGTGTAGCTTTGTGCAGCAGGTACTCGTTTCTTCTAAGTTAGCTGACAATTACACTGGGAAGCCAGCTTGCATGCCTCAGGAAGCTATATATATATTTTTTCCTGCTAAAGCCCTAAAAAAATGGTATAGAATTGCTTAAGACATTTGCAGAATACTAAAAATGCACTACATTTTCACAGGAACTCTCTTACAGGATGAGTTAGCCTATCTGAATTAGAAATACATTAGCAAAGGGATTTGGGTAGACATGTCTGTATGGATTAACCAGAGCTGCACTTTGCTTTCCTGATTTTTTTTTTTCTCTCCTCTCCTCAATCATAATGAGAGGTGATTGAATTTATTTGGTTAAAATCCAAGCTGAACCCAGCAGAGGATATTTTCAGAGTTATCCTTCTTAGATACTTGCCGTATCAACCAAGATCTGTTTTTAGGACCAGTTATTTAAGGCTGCCTTAAAGACTAATGAAGTATAGCATGATGGATGTTACTCCGTTTCAGGGACTTTAAAGTAAGTTACTTTCAGAAATGGAAAAAAAAAAAAACCCTATAATCTTCAAGGCCCGCTTCAGTACTACTCTTCAAGATCACACATTCATTTTTGGTAGTAAGATGCTCTATGTAATGTATACRATAATCTTTGGAAAAAAGTTAATTCTGAGTTTTCCTAACTAAGAAGAGATTCGTAATGGAAGAGACTGTCTTGAAAAGCAGAGTGGGAATAGTTTAAAAACACTTAATTTTCTACCTTTGTGAGGTGTAAGATTTTAAAAGCACCTAAGTGAATTAGGAGCATAACTAGAAATTCTATCCTAGCTCTACAGTAACATACTGATGCTTGACAGTTTTTGCATTTTGATAAGCGACGTATAGTAGTATTAGCATTTTGTCACTGTCTTCCTTGTAAAGCCAGATATATTTAGGTTTATAAACCTGAAATCCTTCTTTGTATGTGCTTGAGATTATATATTTTTATTGTTATTTTTACAACGCGGTATATGTAGGAAAATAGCCTRACATTGGTTTGTCACTTTTTAGGTCACATTTGTATTATAGTTAAAGAATTACCCACATATATTTGTGAGATTTGTTTATAGATAGCACTATGCAGTCATTTCTATTGAAAGCCRTTGAAAGTAGTGAGTTATTATAAGTGACGTGCTTAAAGAACTGATTCTATGACCTTAAATTTTTGAACTAAGATAAAATGTACTTTAGTGTTTTTTTGGCTTATATACTTAGCTTATCACAAAATTTAGTAATTTTTTTCTTGGGATTCTTTGCACTTCTTTACTCATGCTATCCAATAAAGCTGTCTGTATTTAAAAATAGAGAAAATTCGTAATATCAAGTGAATTTACTTCTTTTAAGAATCTTTTTAGTATTCATTTTTATTTCAGTGGTTTGACAATTGTTTTGTCTGTTCTGATCAAGTGAAGACGTTACGTATCAGGCATAAACAGCTAAACATGATGTACCAAAAACATTTTTMGCATAATGATTACTAACTTGGTACAGCATAAAATAAATAAGAATGACAATGGAAAGGCTTAATTTACACCTGGGAAAGGTCACAAAATGAGAACAGATTTTATTATGTCAGTTCATGGTTTTCAGTTCAACAGCATATTCAAAAATAGAAAACTCTACTCAGATGAGGTTTAAGAATCTGACTTGAAAGGTCATAAAATTCAGTTTTAACGCTAAAATTCATCTCTTTGTTCCTCASTGTAGCAGAGATCTTGTAGCAAGGAGTGATGTTACTTACAGTACTTCACCTCTGGTCACAGTGGAGAATAAACCGCTAAGTGGAATCCCTACTGAGAACCATTTCATAAGGTTGTTATAGCTACTCAGACTGGAACCAAAATGCACACTATGTTTATACGAGCTCCTAAAATAGCTATTTTGTATTAGTAMTTTGTGCAATATAAATTTCCATATTTAAAAATATGATTTCTGTATTTTTCCTCATCAGTTCGGTTAATAGAGGTAAAATTAAAAGATTGTTCTTAGTAATCTGCGTGAACGAAACTGCGGGAATACAATTACGTTTCAGTTAAGAAACTGAGGGCTGTATTAAAAGTTTGTTCCTTAGAAAGAAATCAAGCTGCGGTACAAACTTTCTCCTAGAGGTGTCTGCGTCGGGTGCGGAGCGCCGTCCAGGCCGGGGAGGCGGCTGTCTGCGTGCTCCGGAGCTCCGAGGGTTTTCACGGCCTCGAGGAAGCGCTGCGCGCAGGSCAGGAGCCAACAGGACACTTAAGCACTCGCTTGCCATTTCCTCAGTCAGGCAGAACAGCAAGTAGAAGCTGGATTCTCCGTGTCCTCCAYATGTTGGCCTGTGATTCTGGTAAAAACTTGATTCTGAGTATGAAAACTTTCCAGGCTTATTCCTGTGTAAAGTTTTGATTTCAGCATCTTGGCATTTTCAGTTAAAGAGCATTTTGCTGGAAAAATCTTTAAGCAGTTAACAGAAAGAATGAAAACAGTGATGCAAAAACTGTATCATTTAATATTTTTTTCCTTTTTCTTTTCACATGCAAAGAGGCTTGTTTGACGAAATCAGCCCACAGTGTTCAAGAAACTGTCTGAATTTTTTAACCATTTTTGTCTATCGTTGGAACTCATGCAAGATGAGGCAAATGCAATGGCAGTACTGAATTCCTGTTAYGGAAGAGGATAGAAAGGAGGGACTGGGGAACAATATAAATAAAATCTCAATCACAAAAAATGCTGAATTACAAAAGAGGAAATACCTGTCTAGAGAGCGATACCCTAGAAAAACAAGACACTTTAGACTTCACATTTCTGCAGTATCTAAGCAGCTCTTAGATTTCTGTAGAGTCGTCATCATGTGTTTCCATGGACTGGGGAGACGGCTTTACTCCTAGACCGCAGACTTTCCCCATCTGAAGCAGATGCCCTATAGTGAGGTAGGGAGCTAAGCCCTACTGTCACAAATTGAGATGCCTATTTAGGAGGTCATTCTTCATAGTTACAGTAAATCTTAAWTCATTAAACAATTCTATCAAACCTTTCTCAAGAAGCTCCAAAGCCCTGGCTACACACAGAAAATTGTTCATGTCTTCCATAATGTTTACATGTCTTTGTAYATGTTAAAAAATAATACAAATGGAATATTTTATGATAGACTTCGTCACAATGCTTTTTAAGTGTTCTTTTGCACGTGCTACTTTCTTTTAAAATTTCCACTTTTCTTTGATGCATTTGCCTCTTCTCAGTCTCAATTCAATATTCCCCTAACGTAGAGGATGTCGGCCTCAGAAGGTAGTTTCTTGTAAACAGTGCATTGATTTCATGCTTCTAGCTGTAATAGAATGTAACCAATGTATTTCTAGTTGCATGTACTTGTTGTATTAAAATATTGGGTGTAGATTGCCTTAGTTAGCAGACTTTGCCATGAAATACTCCATAAAATAATGTTAATCATTATTCTGTATTTGTTTCTCCGCATATTTAATTTACAATAGATTAGTGAAACGACTTCATTACAGGTATTTAGAGTAGATTAGYAAATTCATTTGTGCTGATTGAGTCCACATTGATTTGTGATGATTGGCTCCACAGCATATACATCTGGTATGGGGTTGACCTGAAAAGTATAACTGTGCTGGGGCTGTCTTCCTGTTGTAATTGTATGGGCTTACTTCATTGGGTTACGTGTACATTATTGCAATTGAACTAAAATAGGTCTGTTTTTCACTGCATGCAATTTAGTCATGCATCAATACATTTTTAATTAAAAGTGTATGACAGGTACAATAGTAGAGTACTCCAGATAATCTTCTAAAGCAGTCYGTTTCCTCCACGACAGGTAATCAGAATCTGTCTCAGCTGGTGAATGTATAATTTTTTATTAAGATATATGATTAAGCATCTAAAAACTTTACGCTAAATTGTCAGATTTTAGTTTTAAGCCYTGTACTATGAATATTTCAAGTTTATAATAGCAAAGTGAGGCATTCTTCATGACAGGAAAAAATGATCTTGCAGGACAGCTTGATTAGCCCATTTTGTAATAATAGTCAGCATTAGAATAGTGTATCACAATTTAAACGCTGGAATCACCTAGCTGGTGCTGCGTCAGGGATGGGACCGCAGCGTGCAGCTCTGGTAATGTCATGGGCATAGCGGCTTCCAAGGTTGCTGGGGCATTGGCAGTGGAAGCTGGCTTGCACTTTCCCCACCATTTCTGTAGCTAACACTAATGAAGGAATTAATAATTGCTGTTTCATGCAAAAACATGAGGAAACTGTGGGCGAGCTGATGATCTGCTTTAAAACCCCTCAGTCTATGCTACCCTGTAAGGCAACCTTAACAGCAATGCAAGCAACTGTAGAAGGATTCTCCCACTGGGAAGGACTTCAAGGTGGTGTGTTTAGGATGTAAAGTAGTTAGGAAGATGAAAAAGCTTAACAGCCATTTGACTTTCTCCAGCTTTAATACCAGAGCTGATATTAGGATCCGGAAGGTCTGAGAGTCTTTTGATATRAGAGGGAGTTGGCAAAAGTTGCATGAGGTCACAGGCTGCCCAGAGTTGTGCCGGGATAGCATGTGTGCACGGTTCTGTCCGAGCAGGCAAAAATAAGCACCCTCTGGCCCTCTCGTTCCCACGGATTTGTCAAGCACTTTGGACTCCTTGGGTGTTACTGCAGGGATGGTGGAAATATGTTATGAAACAAAACTGAAGGCAGATGTTAATTGTGTTCAAAAATAGAGAATATATAGGTAGAGCTATAAAGGTAGGGGGAAGAAAAAAGAGGTGGGCATCCAGAGTAAAATAAAATAAAAATGAAATTTCAGATTATTAAATAATGTAATAATTTTCCTCATTTTTATTAAATGAATTAAAATCACTGAAAGCTTGAAAAAGAAAAAGGGAAAATGAAAACCTCTGTCTAGAGGTATTTTTGGGAAATTTTGTTTTGTCCAAAAAAAAAAAAAAGAAAAAAAAAGGAAAAATGATGAGGGGCATTTCTGTGTCCTGAGATTCATACAAATTATGTTTTTTGTAGTCTGAGGAATGCAGGAAAGCTGTAGATACTCTCCCTGCCCAGATAATATTTCTTTAGTTCACAGTGTTTGTAATGAGAGTACCGTGGAAGAGTTTTTCTCATGCCAGTGAATTAAGGATCATCGGTTTTATTTCCACATGAATCTTATAACTACATCTAGTTTATGTAATATTTTGTTTTATTTTAGCATAGTATCATTATTCAGAGTATAACAATCTTCTTATCTTCCATTTAGCAACCAAACTGCAACATTGATAGGMGTCATTGATGCTAGATGGGCTGCCGAAGGAACTTCAGCTTTTACCTGCTCTTTGAACCAAAATAAATTTGGCCATCGAAAGATGATCAGGATAAGTCCTTGCTTTACTGTTTTTCCTATTCCCAGAGAGAGTTGAGAATGTCAGAAATAATGTAGTTCACAGCTGCTCTTTGTTCGTGTTCCAGGATAACATAACTGTCTTTTTTGGATATGTGAGTTGATACCCACTTATTAGCCCTGTTATGTTCTAGTAATCTTTGCTCTTAGATGCTGCAGACAGAAACACCGCAAGAAACCTAACGGCTTCCAACTGACTTAGGGCCCATTCTCTTGACRGTAATTATACCATGGCGAGTAAGGCGAGAGACTATAGTATCCTCAAAAAATCACTTTCCCTTTGCCAAGAGTGTAAACATTATCACTCACTAGTAATAAATTAGGGAATACTTTTTACAAGAAATCATTAGAGTACATGCTTAAGGTTTTGGGTTTGGTTGGGTTTGGGTGCCTTAATTATACATTTTCATATATACATATATGGATTTTAAAAAATACTTTAATTTCCATAACTCTCAATTCAGTTTGTCAAGTTGCTTTTTCTTTAAAAAAATCAACAAAACAATTTCATTTTCAATTATGAATTTTTCATTATTGTTACTTATTTTCTCACAAAATTAAAAGTTAAAAAAAATCAGTGTGAGGTTAAATAAAACATTTGATTTAAAATGTTTTGCTTCAATTTTCTGGATTAAAAATACTTCACTTTGATGAAACTATGTTTTATAATATCCCTGAAATGCTTTTACTGATTTGCCTTCTTAACCTTAGCTCCCATTTAACAGAATTTTGTTTGCTAATATATATGCTGCAGTTTAGAAATAAGGAGGTGTGTAGTGACACTCACTTCTGCATTCACATTGGTGTGCTCTCATAGTTACATTTGAAATGATAAATATTAGCTAGAAAACCATTCCTCTTTTTCCTGTGATACCACATTAGAGACAATACAGAAGATCTGGATTCAGTTTCTGTGTGTGTGTATGCGTGATAAATCAACGGCAGATCTGGATTCCAGCAGGATACTGTCAGAGACTTCTTGCACGAGCTTGGAGAAATCATGTAGCCTCCCCACGCCTCTGTAAAATGAAGATAATAACACATTGTTCCTCCTACCCGTTCTTGGCTAGACTAAAAACTTCTCAAGGCAGAGATTCTCTTACTACGTTTATGCAGAGAACAGCACAATAAAGTRGAAGTTCGGCTTCGGGCTTGTAAGCGTCCCTACAATGCAGATTAATATAATTTTTCTCCTTTTCGTTTATTTCAAAAAGAAGACATAATTCTACCTCCATTTGAGTTCTGCCTGAGGTAGGAAATGTGTGAAAAAGTTCACATTTTTAGTAGCAAGATGTGTCTTAATTAGAGGTGCTCTTATCACTGTGCTTCTTTTAACAATTTGAATTTAAATTTTTGTCAGGGTTTTCACTTTTTAAAAACATACTGTAAAACTGGTTTTGCATTATTAGTGTATCCAAATTATATGCATTCCTTTGTGGCTTGCTGTGCCAGAATTCTTTTTCAAAGCTATTAATCACAGACAGAACATGGCAAGGTATATTCTACTGCTGATGTGTTTAATATTAATTTGACAAAGAGCAAGCAAGATCTACACTGGTAGCAGAACTTTCACTATGTCTTTCCAGAATGGAGATAGATTTTCTATAGAAACCTCTAAACATGAAAGGACACACACCCAAGAGATCTAAGACCTCCCCCCCCCCAATTAAATAAATTAGAATATAGCAGCCAGAAAATTGTGTTTCTGTTCTGCCATACTATACTTCACAACCCCGGGGACATTGTCTAGCCAATGATCTGAAGTACAAATGAACTCTGACTCTGATAACTTCAAGGTCTAACAGAGAAAGTTTGCCAGAGAAGCCTTAGAGATAATAGCCAGAATTATATAATATACAAATATAGGACAAAAACTACAGGGCTTTTCTCCTTCAAGATGACAGCTTAAACTATGAATGTGACTTCAATAAAAATATTGTGATTTGGAGGCCAAAATGATGACTGCTGGCCAAATTTGGACCCTTGCAGAAAGGCTGCGTGAACGGGGATTTGCATGGATGCTGTTTGCAGTAGGCAGAAGCACGTCGTCGGCACTTTGTAGATATTGCTAAGCCCCTTACTTCTCTGCAAACTAGGGGATTTAGAATAGTGAATCCTCAGAATTGCTGCCTTATCCTCCTCCTCTCCATGCCCTATTCTCATCATACTTCTGCTGCAAAAGCATAGAGGTTGTTATCTTCCTTTCTCTGYGACTTGTCCAGAGTGTCTCTGCTGTAATGTTGGGTAGGATATTGTCTGTGGAAAAATCAAACCCCAAAGTTTACCGGTTGTAGAATTAAATCATTTCTTTGGGTTTTGTTAAGAATTTTTTTAATGTGAAAATTTAAGATGCATTTACAAATATTTAAATGACGCAAGAAGATTGTATGTTAAAATTTTACCCCAAATATTATTTTTTCATGTGTTCTTTAGCATCCAATGTATACAAATAAGAAGGTATTTCTTTTCCTACACTGGAAATTTTCTGGACTCCATCTGCTATGTCTAGGGGCAAATTTTATCTTTGGATGCACATAATGGATTTCTTTTATTTTAAACAAGAGCTATACAGTATGCAATTAAGTCCAGAATATTGTCTTTATTTTGAATGCTATCTACAAAGCCTATGAAAAACTATGACATGCATCAAAAGCTAGGACTTGACCATGCTAAACATTTGATTCACTGTAGCACGGGGTAGTCACATATCCTTGATTGTCCTCAGAATTATTTGAGGACTTAAGTAAAGTTAAAAATRTGAACTGAAACCAATGCCTCTAAGGAAGATGAAATCACTTCACTGCCATAGAAATACCAGTACAGATCAGGAAAATCAGTTGCTTTCTCTAATCTTCTTTCCTATGGAAACTTTGCTAATGAGACCAATTCCAGAGACAGTTGCCTTGATCCACAATAGTAGAAGTCCTTCTGTTGGCAGCTAAATAAAGCTAGATAACCTAAAGCTATGTTAAGAATTTGTAGTATAATCTAAGGTGAACAGACAACCTGAGTTTACTGCGGCAATAGCAATACATGAGTGTCATATTTTGTTTGACTGTTAAAAATGGCCTGTAACTGTTCTTTTAGCATAGCAGCCTTTCTTCCTGTCCTGATGCAAATTAGAACCTATGTCCTTCATCAACATGACATGTGCTTCAGATATAGTCCCAGCTGATTTGGTCACTCAGGGTGGGCAGGGGGGAAGAGAACAGCAGAAATATTCATTTTATTTCCATGGTTAGGGGCTTAGCTGGAAAAAAAAAAAATCCTTGAGCATATTGAATGCTAATTGTCCACTCAGTATTAAACCTTTCCTGGAGCTGTAGAAAGAACCTTAGAATCTGCAAATATTTGTTCAGAAAATCTGAAATAAGATACTTTGTTCAAGGTAGAAAAAAATTACCTCCCCCCCAAATGCAACAGGCAGACCCTTTCTRTTTCCCAGTCTGGAACTAGGAGAGAAGGGGTGCGAACGAGTGGAGAAGCTGAGGGGGCATGGGTACTGGTCTTGGCCCCACCAAAGATTTCTAAGCGATTGGAAGAATGTTGGAAGGTGCAAGCAATATACTGAGAATAAACAGAGATTATTATTCTGTATATCCGTTTGTAATCAGGATCATATTTCCCTGCGTCCAGTGGCTTTGTGAATAGTGTTAAATCTGAAGGTCTCTGGTGACAGTGTTTGTGTAGAAAATGGGGCACAGTTTTGTTAGTGGTCTTGCRGTGCAAGGAAGCAGAATTAGTAACATCAGTTCTGCTTTTTGTTAATAGCAAGTTTTTTATAGCAACAAAGATAACTCAGTGTAGCTATTATAAACAAGTTTTGATATACAGTACAAGGAACAAGAATACAAACTCTTAATGATATCATTCTTAGTGGTGTCTACTATATAATCATGAAAATTTTGGAAATTTACTTACTCTGCATTTCTATGATTAAGTGATTTTTTTTCTGTATCCCATTAGTGAATTTTTCTTCATTAGGAAATCCTTTGAAATGGCTGAATTGCTATCCTGGAGAGTTAAGTCTTCTATTTATCGACAGAAGTTGTACAGCTTTGGCATGAGCGGCGTAAATTACCCCCTATTTCCTGTCAGTGCGTTTCCTGTCTTGCTTGGGAGATGCACATCTAGATGAGAGGATCGTTCAGCCTGTATGGCCGGCGCTTGACCTAACTAATAAGGAGAGTCTGTCAGACAGTGGGATGGGGGAGAGAGTTCATTGTGCTCTCGAGGAATGTGTTCTTTGGTTAAATGAATTTAAGATATGTTTGCATAACCTTTTTTCCATTTTTTTTAATGAGTTCTATTGCAGAGTCTGAAAACTGTGCAGGTTTAAGGTGACAGTGCCAAAGTTTTCAAGGTGTTCTGTGGTGTTCAGTAAGATCCAAACAGGAACCATTTATTCATTTTGGAGATTATCAGTCAGTAATATAGAAGCAACAGTTTATGTCCTGGTCTTCATGAAATAGAAGCGAATCACTCCCCTGCACTGTTAATCACCTGGAGCAAGGGAAGCAGTGGAGAAGACAATCTAATGCTAACTAAAGTTTGTGCAAAAGATTGAGCCACATGTTCAGCCGCTATTAATTGGCAGAGCTAAATTGAAACGTGTAAAGCTATAATGATGYAAATTCACTGAAAATCAATGTAAAATGTCCCTAACTCCAAGAATCACAGGGTTCAAGGGTGCTCATGTGCATGGTTTAGATTAACCTAGGGCTAATTCAGAGCGAGCTGTATAATTTCTTCGCTTCAGCAAATTTGTCGTCGCTACTGACTGTTTCTTAGGAAACTTGGAGAGGAAAGGAGCATTGCAGGTTTCCCAAGAAAGATTTCTGCCAACAGAAATGGTTCTTTCAAGTTACTCAGTTTTGATTATTAATTTACTGCAGTGTAAACACAGAGCCCAATGTTTTTATTTTTTCTCCTTCAGTGGAAGTAGAGGCTGACTACTTTGGAAAGGAAAACATAAGTTCTGATGATTGTTTGACTGATAATGAACACAGAAGTATTAGGAGGAAGAAAAAAAATAAATAAGGGAAATTACTGATGAGAAAGGACAGCATATTATCAAAGAGTTGTTCCTACAACACTGAAGAGCAGGGACCTGTCCTCTTGGTCCTGCTCAGTTCACTGGTAATATTCATGTTAGTTACACCAAGATCTACACTGTGCCCTCAGATTTTGTCTATACTCAAATCTGTGACGTGATCCACCTTTAAGATAATCCTTGTGGAGTAAGAGCAACAGCTAAGGTACCAAGGCACATTCTCAAATGTGGGATGTGAGGTTCTGGGGTATAAAACACACTGAAATAAACTGGACTTTCATGTAGCTTAGTTTGGTCAAATTGCAGAGGGACTGCRTTGCTACGTGGTAACAATAAAGAGCTGTTACACCGAGCTTCGTAAGACAGCTTCAGCTCCCAAATTTGCAGTTCCTAAGTGCTCATAGTTCTGAATTTAAACATGTATGTTAACCAAATATCCTTAAATAGAAGATAGGGTACTTGATTTCATGAGAGATTTGTTTGTTGATAATTCAAAAACCTTTTTTTTTCATTTTGCTCTAAATTTAGGCATATTTTTTCCTGTCAGATATGAGCTCACGTATTATTACATGACARAACTTTCAGTCGAATGATACATTTTCCTTTAGATCAGGCTGTCTGGCCTCAGCAAGTTTATTCAGGCAGTGGAAATCCCTTATTAAATACATTTTTCAAAACTTCCTGCAATACTGTTTATTTATAGATTACAGGAAAGATAATCAGTGCTTTCCACTCATATTCACTTAGTTCTTCCTAATGATACCTAGTCACACTCMGTCATGGTCATGCATACTCTGTTCCACTCACAGTAAATTCCATTCACAGTAAATTTGAATTCACACTTCATAGTCAATCATTTAACTCATTCACATCAGTCACACTGAATCAATACTCTCTTTTTTTAATGCTCACTCCTTTCCTTTCACATTTACTCTTAAACATCTGCAATCATACTCATTTGCTCAGTGTTTATCCTTATATCAGGAAGCTAGCTATCATTAATTGTAAACTCTTCATTACTCACAAATTAATATGGCTACTGTAGTGATAGACAAATAATATGGAATCACAGGTATTGCTTCGAATTCTTGTTGATGGCAACAAACCAGAYGTGATGTTGTTTTCCTTGTTTTGGAATAGGGAAATGGAGTGTAACCTTGTGTGTGATGTGTGTCTGTTAGCCTTAGGTTTTTCACTTTGATCATCCCGGGGATGCACAACAATTAAATGGAGTTGATGCTACTTTTTTTCCAATTTAATTTGATTGTAAAAAAAAAAAAATGGTGAAATACTGTGAAAACAGGATGGGAGGCTAAGTATACTGTTGTGGTCAGAAATCAAGAAAATGCCTAGTGTTGTGGTGAGTAAAATTGAGTTCATTTATTAAATAGGATTTTATGAAAAAAGAAAAGGTGTTGCTTACTCTCTGTAGTCATGGTGCATGTGTTTGAAATCTGGCTCAAAAAAGAACAAGCCTACCAAGTTCAYGTAAATTTGGTCCGGTGTCTCTGGTCTGGGACTGTAGGCGAATTTATGCCTACTCTTGCTTTCAGATGCTATCAGGCAAGTCTTTTGCTGTGAAGGCTTTAATATCATAAAGTGGAAGATGCTTTAAAGCTCTAAATTTCCCATGGAGTATTATGGCGCTAAAGACACTAGTAAGATTTTCTGGTTTAGAATCACAGAATCATAAAATCACRAAATGGTTGAGGATGGAAGGGACCTCTGGAGATCATCTAGTCTGGAGTTATTAATATTAATGTGGATATTTTAACCGAAGGTGGAATTTACTGATGAGGAGTCTTTTTTCCTTTTATGTCTATTTCAATACGCAGCAGCCCAAAGAACCTATAAGGAGTAGGATTAACCCCTCTGCAAGCTGAAAAGAACATGTGATATGTCAATCCATATAAAGAGTTAATAATGGGGAAAAAAAGGATGAGGAGGAATTAAGGGTCTTGACAAAATCTCTAAAGCAGGACTGGTGGACAAATACTTGGTGTAAGAAACCCCTCTAGACTCTCACGCTACTTACGCGTTCTCCATCAGGAAGAAGCATGAGTTAGTCTTACTCCTGGCATTGCGTAACTTCCAGGGAAGTGAAAAAATCTATTGAATTAATAGCTCTGGTTTTTGGTGACAAAGGAGCKTGTCCCATGAGACAGAAAAGGATCATATCTATCATCTTGAGACTGGCCAAAGATGAGAAAAAGTACATTTGATAGACTATTATCTTAATTTCTGTCCTGAAAGTCATATGGATACGGACAGTGGAGCATCAGATGTAACCTCAAAGCCTCAAACCTGAAGCAAAGGGCTATAACTGGATTGTTTTTTCTCTTTCTTTTCTTGTTCTGCTACTTATCCTTGAAAAGAAAAGAAAGAAAACAAGACAATTATATGTTCTGAAGAGTCAAAAAAACYAATGGCAGGAGCGAGCAGAGAAATGGGTCTGGATAGCAAAGCCTGAAGTGAAAGAGCCTGATGCTTTCAAGRACATCCACCAGGCTGTTTGTCAGAYGAGCCACAGCGACGACGCAAGAGCCRGGGAAAGCGGCGGGAGGATGTAGGGCTCTAGGGGTTTCCACCCCGGGGAGCTGGAAGGGACCCACGGAGCTTCGCTCTCGGCAGGCAGAGGAGGCCAGAGGGTCCGAACCCTCTTAGTTACCCCTAGAAGGAGCGGGCCCCTGTAGGCTCTGCTGACGGTTCCTCTCTGAACGCTTGCAGTCAGCGCGCRGTGGCAATCCAGCCCCTCATGAAGTCGGTGGGACATCCCTAACTGATGGCCGTGTTCGGCACGTCACCGGGTCCCCGCGTGCCTGGTGAGCGCGGCAGGGAGGTTCACAGGGCGTTTAGGTGACGTTGCCAGGGCAAGGCGCGGTGGCGAGGCTGCGGCAGGAGCTGCGTGCTCATGCTGTCTCGCGTGGCCTGGAGCACGCGTCCGGCAGCTCGGGCGGGTTCTCGCAGTCCCTTGGTGCGCTCTTGGTCACGCCGTGCCTTGCAGAGCTACAGGAATGGCCAGCGAGGGAAAAAGTAAGAACTGGCACCCAAGGAAGGACCCGCGCACGACCCCGTAACGCCTGTGCTGTACCAATAATGCCTTTCGCTGCCTAGGGTGTTCTTGTCGCCCTCAGGTTCTGTTTTGCTCTGTTTTTTAGCAACACATTTCTTAAACAAAGATTTCTGTGTCAATTAGTGAAGTATATGTGGACTTTCTTTCCTCAGTGTGTGCTTAGCAGATGTTCCCAAAAAGAACAAAGTTTACCCAAACATTTCTGAGGTTGGATTTGTATATAAAACCTCTCTCTTCTCTTTCCAAAGGGTACCATATTAACAATTCTTTTCTCGCCAGTATAAATATTTTTACTGCAATTAGCTACATAATGGTAAAATATAGATACTTGACGAAGGCACACTTTCTGCTATTACTTGAGTCATGCCTTTCAGTAGCATCTGCCCCTGGTGTATTAGAAATCAACTGAATTTTTATTGAAAAAACATCTAAATTCGGGAATAAATCCCCAACTTGTTTATTTTGAAAAGTGGTTTGCAGTCTAATAACATAGCTGTAATGAACCTCTATTAGCTTTGTTTTGCTTTATTTTTTTCTGAGTCATTCTTTGATTTTCAAAACATTTTGGTCATCCAGACTCGAAGTCTCCTTCCAGGAGAAACACTGAAGAATCGAGTGCATCTCTCCTTCCTTTTAAAATTACCCTTCAGGGCAGTGCACACACAGAGTGACCCTGGCTTTTGACAAACCTTTGCTGAACGGAATGTAACAAGCCCTGTATATTTTGAGCAGCATTTTCTATTCTGACAGAGACAGCTCCGTAGCATTTGATGTCTGCTTGCTGGTCATAGATAATGGTGCATCTTGGGACCGTTGTCATTCCTGTCAATAAGACGGCCTGGGGGGACGTGCAACAAAGCTACCTTTTGATTCACCGTTTTCCCTTCCTTCCCAAGACATTTGTAAGCCTGTGGTCAGCTAGGTCACTTTATTTCATCCTGATGTGCCTTGATAATAGCATCATGTCTAACAAAAAATTTTGACAGACCGTCGATGTGTGTTTCTTTGGTTTCTGTGTTGTTTTCTATGCCGCCTCAATGTCAAGCAAGCTTTGAAAGCTACTGATTATGTTTGTTTGGACTGAATTTGACAAGATTCCTATTCTTTGAAGCAATTAAGCTCCTGAGAATGGATCTTGGGATTTGAGCTAATTTTTTTTTTTAGCATTGCAGGAAGCTACTAGAGCGTATCATCTGCTTTGCCTTTTTTTCCCCCTTCAAGGTTGTGTTTTTGTTGTGAATTTAGAATTACCTGAAACTTGTAAAATTTAGGAAAATACAGGGGGAAAAAAAGGGGCTGTGCCATCTTAAAGCTAAAAATTTGGCTTATGTGCAAATTCCTTATTTTATGCTTACAGATTGGTAAATTCAGGTGGCAAATTCTCTGCAGAGTTTAACTGTTTACAGACCATACAGACTGTCCACTTGCAAAATATATTTTAGTAGCTAAACTATTAAAAAACCCTGTTTTTGAGGTAATGGAGATGGCAAATAAAGTATTTTGCTCAACTGCCCACAGATGACAACTCACAGCTGATAGCCTGGCTTGCTTATTGCTTAAATTAGTTGCAGGCAATTTAGCATATTACAAATGGGAATTAGTAGTGTTTTTAGTTTATCAGTTAGCTAAATTGTTAAATATTGTTACTCTAGTTCAGTAAAGCATTTCCAGAGCTACACAACCATTTTTTTTTGGCAGTCACAAGTAGAAGTTTGCATCCTGCCCCTGTAGCACTGGGCATGAAGTGCAGGCATGTTTAATTGGRTAAAGTCTTTTTTTCTTTCTTTCTTTCTTTTTGGCATATTGAGATGAATTTATCACAGTTCATGTAATACTAGAACAGGGAAATGGTAATTTCTTGTTATAGAAAAGGAAGGCCTTTCCTTTCTAATCTGTGCAATGTTTTAAGAAATATTTGCTGCCTTTTACTGTATTTAATTCTAAGCCTTTATCTTTTATTTTATTACCAAGAGTGGAAAGGAACTTTCTTTAAAAAGTAACTACTGCTAAAAAGTCTCCTTTTTGATATTCGGTGACATTTGAGGCCAGATCCCCAAGGACCCATGTATGTCCAGATCCCACCTTGTAAATGGAAATTTGGAGTTGCCCAGAAGCCTGAGTCTCTGCGACTCTGACAGCAGCTGGCAGCTCTTCTGGGGCGGAGGATTTTCTCTCTGTATTGCCTTCAGAGCACGAGACGAGCTTCAGGAATGTAATGAGTAGTAGAAATCRTTGAGAGTAAGCAATAGTTGAAACTCAGCTGTCTGTCCTTTCTTGGTAAATAGCAATCACTACTGAAGAGAAAATAAATTCAAGGTTCAGTGAGAGAGTGTGATTGCCCGTTGTTCCCGCTGTGACAGGTACCTGCGGCAGATCTGGATGCCCGTTCCTGTGACACTGTTGTGGTTATCTGTGGTCTGCTTTTCTGTTACCTGCTATCAGAATTAGTTTCACGTGTAAGAATTCTTCCTGGTTTTACCTAAAAGTTATAGGGAAAAGATCATCCTGCATCGCTATGTTGGCATAAGTTGAGGCAAGCTGAATGGAATTGCCAGGATTTCAGTAGCTGTGAAAATACATCAGGACACATTTTTCTGCCTTTAGTGAACTCGTAATTTGAAAACTACTTCTAAAGAACTGTGAGTGAAATCCTTTCAAAAAGAATATGTTGCTRGGGTTGTAGCTAGCCAGAAATACTCTGCTGCTTTTGCTTTCTGTTTACAGCAAATTAGTCTAATATCCAGCATACTGGGCAGAAATTTAGAAGATATGTTCCGGCATGGTTCTGCCACTRGCCTCTGAGACTGTGAAGGTAAATTTCTGTGCCTCAGCATCCCTTAGATAAAAGTAGTGTTAACCTTCTTCTAAAGTAATTTGATACCTCTCATTGAAAGCAAGTCTGTGAGGTAGGTATAATTACGTAGATTACGTTTTCTTTTTTATTAGAATTTGTATTCAGTTGTAATGTTAAGACTAAAATAACAGTCTTTAGTTTCAAATGTGTTTTTTATTTGAATTTGATTATTATTCAGGTTATATTATCTTCAAAACATGAGTTAGAAGGATTGAAGATGAARATGTAGCTATTAGCTACCTGGTACAAACTCGCACATTTTGCTTGATCCAGATATTTCGAGATTGCAGATTTCCAGAAGGAATTCAGTTGCTTCCGAGTGTAGCCTGGAACTTCTCTCCCTCCCACAGTCTGCAGCTAGGATGGTGTGATATCTGTCACTGCTGGCATTGCTTTTCCCATTCCCAGTACGTCCGGGTGAGCAGTGTAATTACAGCCATACAAAGGAGGCAGCTTACTCATTTCGTGTTTTGTTTGCCTACGTAGGCCCTGAGCGCTGCCGCGGGAGGCACGTCCGTAGTTGCACCTCCACTCTGGTGTTCTGCAGTAAGTGCCTTCAGCGTCTGAGGAGCTGCGCCGCGAGATGCGGGAGAAGCTGCACGGCTTGGAACAGTGCAGGAGGCAACATAGTTTAATCCCTATATTTAGGAGAGAGGGGGTGGAAACTATAAATTAGTCATTATTTGCCTCTTGCTATCCCAAAGAATTAGTTTGTGCGTCTATGTCATGGTGTAGTTCATCAATACACATTAAAAACTAACTTTCAATGGCAGTAAGCTAGATATAAAATTTGATTATCCTAGCAAGTACTGAGGATATACGAGAACTGTTTAGTTTGCTTTCTTTTCACTTTTTTAATTTTTTTTTTGTTTTTTAACAAATGCAATACCTCTCTGAAGTTAAAACTGATGCTTTTCTGGTTTTTATATTCAGTGCCTTTCCAAGAGGCTATCTATAGTTCTGTGGGGTGGTATTGTCTAGTTATTCCTTCATATTAAATGATTGGGTTATTACTTTTATGTCTTTAGAATATTTCATTTTACTGATTTCTCCATATTAAAAATATGATAAATTATAGCAGCTATTAAGGGCCCAATCCTGAATTCTTAATGTAGTCATTTCCATTAAAGTTTCTTCTGACATAGATTTATATGGAATCTGATAAATTTCTGCTTGGCAAATTCCTAGAGAAACTACAGAAACCTGAATTAAATTAGTCTGTTAAAATAATCAACATGAGCCTGATCTTGTCAAGTAAGTGGTAGATGAGTGTGTTCTGTTCATCTCTGGACATGAGTTAATGACTAATTATTAAGTACCAAAATGGGAAAAGTGCAGTGGGATTTCCAGGCACATGAGGGATTTAGGACTGAACCCTATTTTTCTTTTAAATTTTACTAGTCTGCAGTTTTTTTCCCCACACTTCCGATCCTATTTTCCTTAATTGTGAGAAAAAAGTAAAAAATGAAATTCTCCATCAGTGACAGTTCTCGAGTCGTGCAGGGTACAGAATAAGCCTCTCTGTCCCTTTTTCACTCACAGAGAAAAACTCCCAAAGTCACTCCGTGTTTGAATACAAGCTACATGTGTATCGTTGTGATTCGGCTTTGCAGCAGTCCCCTTGAGCTTGAACTGGAAACCATAGATGTCAAAATAATTTTTTTTCTGACCACCATAGGCACTGATTTAGCTGATTTAGGCCTCTCAAGACTTCTTTTGGTGACATCTAAAACAACAGTGTATGGTTGTCTATTGTTTTATTGCAGACAGCAGAAACTATCAAAGCAAACAAAGGAAAAAAAAAAAGCCTTGAATTTGTCAGAATTTGGATTTGAGGGAAGTGATCTGATATAATTAACATCTTGGCAATTAATTAGCAATTTATTGCCCCCTTTCCTCCTTGAATTGTCGCAAAAGTGTGATGCCAGCGGGCCAGCTTCAGGAATAAAGCACACAAGCCCAAATCCTTTTGGAAGCTATCTTTCTTGGGACATGGTGAACTSCTTCTAAAAAGGAAAGTAACACAAAACACAGACCTGTCGGAAATTCATGCCTGTCATAAAATAATTTGACTGCAAAGTATAAATTGCAAACGCTGGAGCCTTTTTTCTACTCTTAACCTGTAGGGAAAGGAAATATATCGCACAAACCATCTTATCTTAGTGCATCTTGTCCAGCTACGTGACAGACTGGCTGTTGTTTTACCTTACCATACTTCTATATTTTTCTCAGCATCACCACAATGACTATCATTCCGTGCTGTAATTGTGAATAATGGCTGTAGCAAAACCTTGTTTTCAAGTTCCTTCTTACAAAATTTTCTAATAGTATACAATTTGTGACCATTATCATTTTTTAAAAATTAAACTGTACTTAAATTTGTCCTCACTGAAAGATATATTACATTATGGAAGTTATTAAAAGCTGCATTTAATGAATTCTTTTTAACTTCTCTTTTTCAATCCTATAGCTTGCAGGACTCCCAAAGTCTCAGATTAAGGTAGATACCAAGAATTTTTTTCACTTTTTTTTTTTTTATTTGGTGCTATGAATATCCTGTTTTTTGAGAATATGAGCATCTTCAGTAACTTTCTGACTCCTTTACACCTAATTTTGAGCAAATTTAATCCTTTATCCTGCTGCTCTAATTTTACCAATGTTTCAGATGATGAACTTATTCATTTTGCTAAGCTGTTTTTATTGTTGTTTATTATGTTAGAGGAAATTTTCAAATGTTTCAGAATATTTTAGCCAATTAAACTAGACCAAGATAGAACATAGATAACAGATATGGGTGTATTCAATACCTTAATGGGTGATAGTGTGTAGCAATTACTAGTGCAGCAATTAAGAGAAAGACAGGAAGTACAYAACTGAACAAAATTTGGATATCTCCAAATAAGAAAAGTGTAACTATCTGAGATGTATCTAATAGGTGCCATTGCAGTTAATACTCTTATCTTATGAAAATTAAGGGCACCATGGTACTTGACGAATACAAGTGACCAAACTTGTTTTATCCATGTCATTTGAAAAGCCTTAGTAAAAGTCAGAGCTCTACCTCCATCSAAAAACACGACATTGAAACAGATGTTTGACGCCATGCGCTCTCACGGAACTGTTGTCTCCAGAACACAAATTTTTGCCCAAAGAATGCAAAGACTGTGCTTTCTTAAATAAAAAATCTCTCCAGAATACAATACATGAGATCATGGAATGAAACAAAATAATAGAAAGGTTTAATATAGCTGATTATTTTTGAAACTGATTGTGTATGATCTGTTTTAAAAGAAATGTTTCAGTTTGACTCATAGCAAGATGCTWTTTCTTTTTTCTCAAAAAACTTTTAAGAAAATGAGTGCTTGTTGACCTCAGCTCGTATTTTTTTTTGTTTGTATGTTTTACCAGTCTAGCTGCTGAACTAAAAAACAAATTCTTTTCTGAGCTCTATATGTGAATGTTTTCTCCATTTCTTATGTTCCTTAGCTTTGCTTAGAAGAAACAAAGCACAAAGGTAGACTTACCAGACTGTCAGTTTAATGAAGTACTTAATTTTACATAGGTTTCTTAGAAGGAGCAAAATTTCAAGAAGAAAGAARAAGTCCCCTCTAGACCAATAATTGTCTAAGGCAGGAAAACTCTTGGCTGGCAGTGAAAGTAGGGATTTATCTTTAGTTGGAATGAATTTCCTCTGTCAATCGGCATCTAAAAAAAAATCATCTGGGAGAGTTAAGTGACTAAATAGTTCTCAAATGACTGAAACAAATAGATGCTTTAATGAAAATCTTTCGAATGTCACTCAAAATTTAGTCCCTGGCGTAGTGGCTTAGGTTTTATGATACTGTATATATGTGTTGCTGTGTTGTTTTTCTAAAAAGCTAAGCTGAATTTAGATTTTGTTGCTTAAAACTGTATCCCATATCTGTTTTACTTACTTTGATCAAACCCAAATGTTGACCACATTTTTGATCTGTTTAAGATGATCTTCAGCTATTTGGTCTAAACCAAGTATAGTTTTTTAATGACAATTCTAGTTAAAAAAATCTAGTTAACAGAGGCTCTGGGTTGTGAAATACCCTTGAGTCTTCACACATGGTACTAGTCACCAGAAAGAATTGGTTTAAATGTAGTTTTCAACCATCCTAGGCTTTTATAGGGTATTAGTTTTGGAAAAAAATATGTACTCTGTAGTTTACTTTGGACTGACAGTGTTTATCTTGTATGTTTGTAGAAATAAACAGGAAAACCCTTAAACACTAACAATTGTATTTGATTCTTGATGCTTCTTGGCAACTAATCACAACAACTCCTTGGTGAGGTCCTATGTATGTCATGTAAATATTTGACATAAAGGTAAAATATAGATATCTGAGCCCCTTATATATTTAATGATCCCAAACAATTTCTTGGACAATAGGCAAATAGCAAAATGTCACTTGTTTGAAAGAGGAGAAGAAAGAAGTACAGTGAGCAAGCTGTTTCTTTCTTATGTTTGCAATTATTTTTCTTATAGTAGCTGCTGTGTATGTTGTTAATTACTATGAAAATTAAAACCACTTCATTTTGGTGCTATAATTATATATACATTTGCTAAAGGACAGTTGATCTTTTATTTCTGAATTTCTGTTATCTGGAAATTTCTTTGAGCTTTTCCATGACTCCTTTGCTCCCTACCTCTCCTGTCAGACTCRGGTGTTTGCTCACTCCTCTATTTTCTCAGGGATCCATCTCACCCCTCACTGTGAAGGCCGATACACCACGTGCTCTCCGTACAGATTCCTTCTCACTTTCCGCTCCCGCTCTCCCTCCAAGCACAAGCTGCTTAATGTACGTCGAGTAAGAAGGTTGATTGCCTTCACRTTCCCTGTCCTTCGTCTGAACCAAAGCTCTTCTCCTACCTCGTTGATTCCCGTGCCCTTCGTTGACTGCCCTCTTGCCCATCGCTGGCTGCTGTCTGAGGTCTTCCGCTTTGCTCTTTTATCCCAGTATATTTTGTCCTTTTGCCCAGCTAGCCTTCCATTTCTTGCCTCCCCTTTTTCTCTACAATAATTGGTCACACAATGCTGCAACTGTCTCTTCCGACTGCTTGGATTGCTTGGAGTTCACTATTCCTGTGTTACCGAGAATGTTTTGGTTAAATGGAGATCATCTGGAACTACCTGTCCTGGCTACCTCTCGAGTCTCCGTTACAYCTGTATTAGCTTCAAACCACTCTGAATCTTTAATATTCTTGAATATCCTTCCCTTWCAGATTTCTTTGCTCAGCTTTCCTTGGGCTCTCTTGGCTCGTGCATTATCCATCTGATGATCACTCAGACGTTTTAGTATGTATTTTCCACTAGCTGAGTTAAGAGTTTTCCTGAGTGCTACCACTGTTGCTTTTATCTTGTTTCTCACTTGTCTCTGGTGATCCAATAATCCTGTGCTRCTTCACTTAACAGCAGCTGATCCACAGGAGCAGTAATCTTCAGTCCTTCACCCATTTCCTTCCAACTGATCCTCCATCTCCCTTCTCTACACTTCCCCTCTGGTTTTGTTTGTCATCTTTGAGGTGAAGGAACCTACAGCTGATGATATAAGATAAAAGAAAGCCTAATGCCATTTGTTAATTGAAGGAAATGTGGAGAGGAGAGCTGAGGTCCCTTCCAACCTTRCTGGTTCTATGATTCTATRAAATCCTWATGTTTCTCCCCCAAACTTTCTCCTCTTTCCTGCTACTGATAAAACCACCAGCCTTCCACAGTGATGTTTTYWCTRTYTCTCCTCACTCTCCCCCAAATCCAGTCGATTTCTGTCTTTCTCTGCCTCAGCATGTTTCAAGGCATATTCTTTTCTCTCCACCTGCACAAGTTTTGTTTTATTTTTCCTGCTTAAGCTGCTTCTGTAGCTTCTTTCTGTTCTAGTCCAGACAAAACGCTACTGTTACAGTCTTCTTCCTTATTCCCATGTTTCTTTGTATAACCCCTCATGGTCATGACCTTGAGAATTTTGTATCCTCCCTAATTATTTTGCTCCTAATTCAAGATTTATGTAGTCTCTGCTTGACTCAGGAGTTTTATGTAGTCGTTTCCTTGCCCTCTTAGAAGTCTGTCTCTCCCATGATGTTTACTAATTATATGGTTTTGTATATTAAATACATTTAGAGTTTCAAAATTTTCAAGATCAGTATCATTCTACCTACCTACCTCCGCAAAAAAGATTATATTCCAGAGATTATATTTTTCTTAAACTTCTACCAATTGCTTCTGCAGCTTYGCACACTTTTTCCCTCAACCTGAGCTCAGTCTTTAGGTTGAGATCCCCTCTACAACTGTCCTTGCACATTTGGAAAGTTTCTAATGGCGATCCACCTGGAAGGAGGCTGGCTGTAGCAGGTCTGTGGCTGCTCTATGCTCGTATCTACAAGGTCTTGCTTGGTGACATGCTGTCACGTCTTGTCATGGCCCTGGAACCATGACAAGATCTTGGGGTAACAAGCTGTCTCTTTGTTACGAGAAGGGCCATTCACAAGGATTTGCTTGTGCTTAAAAATGTGTGGTTGTCCATGAAGAATTTCTTGGAAGCTATTCCTCAGATACTTGGTGGGTACTATAAAAGCAATTGATAATATGAGATCAAAACAAAACTTTCAGCAGAGAGAAATTTTTTACGAAAAACAAAGCAATTTTCAAGGAAAAGACTGATACGTTTGAAGCCACAACTAATGCAATGAAAAAAAAAAGCCACTTTGAAAGCCTTGGTTTAGAACTGCATGAGACCCAACAAAGAACTGCTAATATGGAGTGTATGAATTGTTGTATAATTACATTGACGATCTAGAAAACAAGCTTAGAAAAACAGATTTTTAAGTTTTTGAGGACTGCTGAAGGATGAGAGATTGGAAACCAGTGATTTTTTTTCCCCTATATATTTTGTGTCTGTTTTTCATACTGTATTTTGAAGATACATAGAACATGTAAATCAGCTGTGACTGTCATTTGCTTTGAAATATTGCACATTAGTTTCATTAAGGATTTCAGAGAAGCCTTACCCAGAAAGTCTTACCAATGAAAACTTTGATTTGTATTATTTTTGGTGGCTTTATTTTTCCTTCCTAAAGGTTACTGCCACTGTTCGTTTAACGGTGTTTATATGATCTTATAATAAGTGTTATCACTTTGTATAATTATTATGTGTGATTAATCCTGTTCACACTTGAAAGCTGTGGGATTTTTTTTTTTTTAACCAGAGGGTATGTCTTTAAGTCTTTGTGTTGTTCACTTATAATGATAGCTGACAAGAGCTATCGTAAAGAGGGAGGGTAGAAACTATGGAATAAATTGTTTTATGGCAAAAAATTCTGGGAAATATTTGGACTAGAATCTTCTATAGTAAATTTTGAGAAAAATGGGTGATGCAATGTATGAACCTCTGTAATAATTTGGTAGGTTGCACATATTTCTGAAGCAATCAAACAGCACATTAGTACTAAAGAATATGTATTATTCACTTCTTTCAAACATTGTCCTTGTGGAGAAATTCAAACTATATTAAATGTGGCCCTTAAATTTCTTTTTAAACTTTGCAGACAGGGAGATCTACGTCAYGTGAGTATAACCCAGAATGACCAACAGGATTTTTCTAGACTCTATGGGAATTGGCACCTGACACAATAAGCAGTGGAGTAGCAAGATAGCTTTGTTTTTAGGCTGAGTTTGGATGTACTATCCATGGAGAGCTTCACTGGTGAAAGACAAATTCTGATGGAAGTCWTCTACCTGTATGTACCTGAGGCAGAAGAGATATAAGGGTGTCAGTACAAGGACTTTTGTGTATTTTGTAATTCCTCATTGGTGGGGATTGAATGAAGGAATCTGCATACACTAGTAAATTTTCAGAATTCCTGAAATGATACAGATTTGTCCTGGAGCATGATAGCCACAAAGGCACGTAGTTCTCAGTAGTAATCTTTACAAACAAATAAAGTATTTTACATTAGTTACAGGTTAATGCATTAAACTCTATTGCTGCTACAAATCATCTCAGTGCTTTCTGAGAACTATATTTCACCAGGTTTACATTTTCTGTGCTTTTATATGCATCTTCAGATAGAACTGATTCATGTAGCTGAGAATTTTCTGGACTTCAGAAACTGTAGATATTAGTTCTTCTTTTAAGATTGCTATTCATATTGCTTTATATCAATGTAGAAAATTAGCCTTATTGTCATTAGTGTATGTACCATAAGCAACTCAAGACTTTAATGTGGAGCAGTGGAGAAGTATGAGCATCCCAAATACAGACCATTTTACTTCTAGCGTAACCAACAGAGGGAGAATGTAATTTTAAATGGTGGTTAGTCTTATTATTCTAATTAACAAGAAGTTGATAGGAATATTGTGTAGTCTGAGTGCTATAACATATATTCCTTTATAAAACTACATTGATACTTTCTTTAGAAGACAATTCCTCCGCTAGTTTATGCCTTTGTCTCTAGGTAACACCTTCATAYTGACTCGAGATGCCAAGTACCGTCAAATAACATTTACGTACTTAAAGGCTATTTGAAAATCCCTTAAAATCTTCTCCGAGTTACTATGCTCTGGGAGTCTGAACTATTATAAAACATATTAAGGGAGATATCCCCCACAGTAATGAAATTAATGATATATTAATTTGTATTAATTAATTTGTATTAATTATATATTGATATATATTTCAAACGTAACTCTAGGTAAAAATAGATAACTCCCACACTCAGACTAAACCAATTAAACTGTAGCATTCTGTTCTCAAAAGATTTCTGGAAATTAAAACTTAGGGCCAAAGATATGTTGAAGTGAGAAAGAAATATATTTATATTTCCTTTGAAAAGCATTTACTCCAAAGCTGTTTATAAAAATAATCTTAAATATCACTTAAAAAAAAAGTTTTAAGCAGCTGATATAACTCCAGTACGCTATCTATTCCCTAACCAGTGGAGTAGCATTCGGCAAGCAATTTTACCACATACTCCCAACTCCTGCCTTCAGCAAAGTCTGAAGGAAGTCAGTAACTCGAGGCATATGTAATTTTATGGTTCTAGCTCAACTTGACTTAGAGACGCAGGAAGTCTTCTGCTTAAGGACATTTCTTAAAAAAAATGGCTTTCTTCAGTTTCATCTTACTGAAAGTGTATGAAAAAAATTGGAGCGGCTCTGGCTGGCACTTCGGTCAGCTTGTASGACTGTGCCGTTTCGTAAGACACACCAGCGCCAGCTGTAAGGCCACCAGATGCTGTTGCTGGACTGAGAGCGTGCCGGCAGGACGCCGGCGAGAGGAGGGCAGGACCTGCCGCGTCACCCGGCAAGGCTGGAGCTCCAGTCTGGGGCTCTGCGGCACCGCGATGGCAAGGCGAGATCTGCGCTCGCTGCCTCCTGCAAAGGTGCAGCCAATTGAYTTCGTTTCACTGTCTCAGAGAAAAATGGGTCCTTCATATTTTTTTTCAGTCAGAATAGTTCTGGACTCAACTGCAAGTACAGGTATGATGTGCAGGATTTGTTTTTTACAGAACCAACATGCTAGGGCTGCAATTCCCATTAATACCAAGTATTGATATTGTGAGGGTTGCTCTTGGTGGCTATACATTGCTCACTTCACTTTGAGACCAAATTCGGTGGTATTTGACTCATAGTGAGAAGCCTTTGAATTTGGCAGGATGGGTGTAGAGTCCCTAACATCCCTGACATTTGTGGTTTCCAGTGCATAGACAGCTATTCAAATTTACATGATAAAGTGCTTCAGCTCAGGTAGCATTGCTTTTATCTAGATTTAGCAAGGTTACCAGCTCCCTTAGACAATAGTATAAGAAATACAAGAGGGCAAAAAAGTACAGGGAATCAGCATRTCCTTGTTTCAGGGATTTATTATTTCAATTATTTCAGCCAATTATTTTTTCATTATTTTCTCCATTTTTTACACAGACCTTGGTTTGCTATTCTCATACTAGAACAAAAAATTAGCTCAGATCTGAAAGGAAAATTCAGTTTTGAGCTGTATTTGTTAAACTAGTAGTCATATTGCTTCAATCTAATTATACTAAAACCTCAAAGCTATAATAGAATGCTAAATGGACATCTGTAATCTTTATTATTAGTGAGGTCTGACCATCAAAAGGTAAGGAGCAGAGGGAGAGTTTAATCTTCACTGACCTGGCAGAACTGTTGGAGAGCTAAATCAGACGTGTGAAGATGCATTTTTAGGTTTTAACTGCAACAGTGTAGACACTACACCATTTTCAAGTYCATGTATCAGAGGAGTTGGGACATCTTAAGTTCCTTGAAAAAAATTGTCAAATCCTATCTCATTTGGTTTTCATTCTGCACAGAGGATATAAGTTTTAAATCAAAGTCTGTCTCATTAGTGGTAGGTTATAAAAGCTTGATATCTGTAAATGCTAACTTGTGTTACGCTAAGATCAGAACAAAAATGCAGGTTGTGGTCATGTGAGCATTCCTCATCCCATTGCCAATCAGAGACCAAATCCAACAAAAACATTTCATCCACTCCACAAGCAACCTGCTAATTCTAAATGATGCACCAGTAACACAATCATGGCTGCCTTTTTTAGAATTATGGTTATCTGTTTTGTGCTCAGAATATGCACATGGAGCAATTTCATCTGTGAGAACTTGGGAAAATTATATTAATCATCATAACTGAGTACAGCTTCTTTCTCAGCATGAGTCATAAACATCTTTGAGCATTAAACCTCTTTACAATAACATTAATTTAATCTATAAGAGGACATTGCATGCAATAAATTCCATTTACAAATCTGAGTGGGCAATGAAGAGAAAGCTGTAGCTCACTTTTTTTTTTTTTTTTTTTTTTTTTTTTTACATTGAAGATGGGGAAACAATGCACCAAAATAAGTCTCCCTGAGCCTGAAATGCACAGGACTGGTAAGGAAAACAGAGCTTCCTGATTGATTTGCCTCTGAGCTGTTGCTTAGTTTTCTGCCAGTCAGAAGCTTATGTAGCTTAAAAGATTGTTATTGATTGTTCAATTTGGTGTTCATATATTTAAATTTTATTCAGGTTGGAGTGATGTTGAAAATTGGGGTCCACATGCTGGATTGCCAGCACAGTGGTTGACAACACAAACGTTAAAATACAATAATCCTTGTAGTATAAAATGGCCATTGATGGTCTAATTTCCATTTTGTGGTTTATGGCCTCTACTGAATATCTGATAATGTAATTATGCTTCAGTAAAGAATGAATCCTCTCTGGTAAACTGAGCTGTGTATGCAATGCCAATGTGAATTAAATAAAGTGACATCAAAGCTCAGCCAGGACTTATTTTAGGAGCACATTTTTAAACATTTACTATGGTTTGTTCTACAGTAATGCCAGGGAGCAGATTTATGGCTGTTAGCATATTCATGTCGAAGAAATGTGTTACTTCATTCTTTATTTTAGCCCAGGAGAGCAAACAAAACAGCTTCTGTAAAAGTGAGGGTTGCTTYGTGGCATAGGTACGAAAGAAGTTTTCAGATGACCCAGCCAACAMACACCGAAGCGGCACAGAAAGGGAAGCGGCAGCTCTGCAGCCAGGAAATTAAAACGTGAAGGAAACTACCCCTCGCAATTTGGATGCCCCACAAATGAGACAACATTTGTTTCCTGGCAATAGGCATCTTATCAGCTTTTACACTTGGAGTTTCTGCTGTTAGCTTTATAAAGGTATGGGAGCATACGCCGTGATCCTGTGGTTCAGAATTTCCTCCTTTTAAATTTCAGTTGTCAAGTTACGTTATGCTGTTTGGAATGCAGTGAATTATGTTCAGTCCTATCCCATTCACCGCTAACGCAATGCAACTTAACATCGCAGAGCGTAACAGAATATGACAGTTAAAATTTAAAAGTACCCTCATTGTATTTGTGAATTGAATACGCAGCTGTGTGATTTAAAGATGGACTGGCATCTTGAGTTCGGAAACGAGTAACGTTACTTGAATGCATTTTTTTTTTTCTAATTCATTTGCATTGCTGTTTTGACCTTCTTTCCAACAGGAAAAAAATAACCCTGAGCAACTGGCATGTATTGACACAGAGGTATTTAAAAGTTAGCGTGCTATTCCAGACATGTTTAAAGGAACTTCTGAAATCATGAATTTGATGACTTATACTGAATCAAAATGTCACTTTATCATGTAAATAACAGAGAGAGTGCCAAGCTTCACATGTGGATTTTAAATGTCCCAAAGCATTAGTATAAAAAATCTGGGGCCTGGTTCCACCCATGATAAAGAGAAGTGTCAAATCAGATCATGGTTCATCTTTCACTTCAAAGTCTCACAAAGATTGGCTCCGTAAAAATTTAGAGCATTTTGACAGATCCTTTACGACCTGCCGACGACGCAGGGGAGCGAAGTGAGCTCCTGCATCTCACCTTCCAGCCTCTTTTGTTGGTCAAAACTCTTGACTGCTGAATAAGACTCCTGATGTTTCTCCACCCCTACATCTGTTTAAATAATTCCTGTCGCACCTCAGCTCACCCCTTGGCTTTCCTCTCTGGCTGCTTTGCTTTGTGTGCCCTTGGACTCCGTATCCAGATGCAGCTCCTGCCTCGACCAGCGGCCTGGCTGGGATTCACCCCTGCTCCCTGCCGGTGATGCTGGGAGGAGAGTGTTAGCTCCCTGCTGTGCCCTTTTTCTTCTTTAGATCAAATGAGCACTACAAGTTCTTTTGGTTTTGGGGGATTTTCTCCACATCTGTTGGATGTAGAAAAGAGTCTACTGGAGTGAAGGAGTGGGAATGAGATAATGCTTAGAGATGCATCTGTCCTTACAGACTGCAATATTTAAGCAAACGTAATAGTATGGTAGAAGAACGCAGGCAATGTTTAGAAAAACACTGGGCGAGAGGTAGGAGTGAAACAGTAGATATATGCAAACAGGATGAAATGTGRGTATGAACAGGTCAAATACAAGCATAGTCCACGTCCATGCTCCATGTCCTGATGTTCCTCATCAACGTAATCTCAGGGCTGCGTTTAGAAGGGGTAGATGCAGATGGCACACGTACAAATCCGTGGTCTGTTGTGAAACAACGTCCTCTTGTAAAAGATACGTGTTCATAAAGAGGATATTAGTAATATTGCTAACTTGTCCTTTTCGTTRTCACTTCACTGCGGGAGGGACCCAGCTGCGTTCGGTTGGGATTGTTAGCTTTTTGTGTAGGAGACGAGATGAATACACATAGATTGCAGATAGTATAAGGAGCCAATGAGACAGTATTAGTCAGCAGGCTAGTGGTTTAACCACAGCTCTAAGAGCATTACAAATATTAGTTATTATTATTTATTACTTAGGCAACACCCACACAATAAGCAAGACATTTAAGAAACCACATAAAAGGCAGGGCTGCACCACAGAGTGATTGCTGGATGGATCTTAGATGTGATAGATTGTTATTAGCTACTTGTTTGTGTTTTTTGTAGTGAAAAAAACTCCTAAGGGTCTCAACCAAAGAGACCTCAGCTATTCTTGGCACTGTTCAAACACACCATTATAAAAATATAAAGAAAAATCACTGATTTACATGATGATGTCAGGGTCTGCTCACAGAGTGTCTTGTAAGCAGAATTGCTCTCACGGTGAAAGCCATAGTAGAGATGTTTGGAAGTGTTTGTGAAGCTGTATGCTTTTCTCACCTACGTGCTGTGCCTCCTGCTCCACAGCTGCGGTTCTGCTCTAAGTGCTCAGTAGATTGGGGTCTATGCACGCTGCAGACAGTGTGGGGGGTCATCTCGGCATGATGTGCCCCTACCATTAGCAGTTTCTAAAATTGCAAGTTAAGATATAATTCTGGGGTGAACCTGTAGCAGCGCTTGTTTCATGAGGACTGATACGTTCATAACTTGAATGAGTGATCTAGATTTTGTAGCAGTGCCTCTGTTTAAGACCTTTGTGTTCAAGGTCTGAGCCTAGAGCGTGTCTGAAAAGCTGGCAGCTCCTAGAAGCCCAGATCATAGTAACCTAGTTTTGCTTGGTGTGTGTCTAGTGCCTTATTGAATCGGTACTCAGTACAGACTTTGTAAATGTCTGAATTATTAGAAATCAGTGGTTTGCTTCTCAGCTCAAATACTGCCCATTGGCTCTTCTGAAAAATCTCTCTGAGCCTGTCCTGTTTTTTCACGCTGTACACTCTGTCTGTTTAAAACACCTTGCAAAGCAGTGTAATCCATTTAAAATCTTGTATGTTCTTCCAGATGTTGGGCTTTTTCTTGACATACGCTGTTTGTCGCAGCATGTGTGTTTGTGTGCGCTATTTTCTGCAGGTCTCTCGCTTTAAGAAAAGCAGCCTTTTCTCCTTTCTGTTGATTTGTGTCTTTCCAAATCTCTCCACAGCATCACAGGGCTATTCATCCTGCATAAGTTTTGGTGCTTCCTTTGCAAATTTACGTGCTTTGCAGGGATTAATTCTGGATCAGTCCGTAGCATCCATCTGAATGTTCATCTCGGAGCACAACCATAATTTCCTCGGTGTAAAAGTTTGGGTGAGAACCTCAGGACGGGAGGGCTGGCTCTTCAGTCTTGGAACAATTGCACCTCTGCTGTGATTCTACATTACTTTATCCCTTCTGCTTTTTGAAGTATCAGTCTTTTCTTTTCCTAACATTTCTTGAATATTTTTTCAGAGTTCGCTTTTTCTATCTATTAAAAACATCCACAACTTCAAAATCAGCTTTTGTCAGGAGGAAAAAAAAAAAAATTGCGGGGTTTGTTTTTTGCTGGCTTTCATTGCTTGTAGAGAGATTGAAACACTGCTGAAATCTTTTCCAGCTGTCTTCCACGTATTCAGAGTCTAAACTCTGGGGCTCTAAAGTGCTCGGTTCTCCCCCCCCCCCCCCGGCGTTTCCCTGCCCTCTGCGGTGAGTAATCACCTGGACCTGCAGCCCGGGAGCTGCAGCCGGGGTGGGGGCTCCCGCTGGTGGGCTTGGCAGGACACGCTGATACAAGCCAGACTCGCAGAGTAGCGATTTCTCACATACTGTTTTGGTATCCTTTTTTTTTTTTTTTTTTTTTTTTAGCAAATTAACATAGCAAAGGCGTAAGATGGCAAGGGACTGGGCAATAGTAACTCGAGTAGTAACTGGAGGAGTATGTGGTTAAATAGATGGGCTATGGGGAATCTGCAGATTGATTTTGGTCTAATTATCTATAAAGACATATTGCATGTTTTCTTTTTTTTTCTCTTTACATATTTAGAAACCCTACCGGAAAGGGATATTCAATATTTTAATATTTAAAGAATAAATGAGTTTTAACAGATCTTTGTTATCAGAATCTCATTTATTCCTTAGTGATTTTACCTTTTTTTTTCTTACTTTTCCTCTCTGCCAGGGATTTTATTGTCTTTGCTAACAAGGCATATTGGTGCGTAGATCTCGCTTACATTTGAGGCTCTTCATATTGCCTTTCCTAATCAATCGGACGAATATTTTTAAAAGTGCCATAGATTGCACGCGAGCAGTTAATAAAAGCTCTCTTATAGAAAGATTAGGACCTCTAGAGTCAAGGCTTTTGAGTAGGTTTGGTTTGTGACTTGTGCTAGAGTTGTCAGTGTAGGTAACTTTTACTAGATGTCTACATCTATTCCAGAATAAGAATATCCAAACAAGTTGTCATATGGATAGAAGAGTATCATTTCAAGTTGATGTTTTCACTGCTTGTCATATAAATTCAGTTTTTAGATAATCCCTTAGTGAAATAATTCCTAATTATGTATATAGAAAAATATTTATAAAGGCATTTTTAACTTTCTGGGTAGAGGTCCTTTATCTGTGTTTTACAGTATAGTGGAAAGTAATTAATTAATTCCAAGATATTTAACATATGGATAATTTTTATGGATTTATGGCATGTTTTAGGAGATGTGAAAATACTGCAATTATTTTAAAAATAATGCAATATGAATTTGGGCCTGGTTTGCAGATTTATGACAGAATTATATTTTCCACAGCCAACTGTTCAACACGGAGTAGATAAAATTTTTGCTTCTTTTTATCCAGTCTAACTTTTCTCCTTTTTGATACCATCTCTATTTTAGAGTGTAAAGTAACTGCAAATAAATAATTCCAGATTTGACTTATTTTTAAATTGGAAATTTGGTGAAAAGTATTAACCCTCTGAAAATAGTTTGCATTTAATTTGTAAAAAAAGAAATCAGTCACACAGCGTACCAAGTGTCAGCAGAACTTGCAGTGATAAGGCTATCTTTTAGTGCACTTTCCGAAGTAATTATAATTGATACTTGACTGCATATTTCTCCGAAAAAATTAGAGGTRGACCCAGCTCAATTATTGGCTTGAAGTTCTGAAGCTTTGAGGAAGTYCAGTATGAGAATAAAAGTATTCTAACCCAGGATAATCGTTTATCTGTGGCTTAGTTTTGCTTTCTAGGACCATGAACTGGCATGGACCCAAGTGATAGTGCACTGCACGTTTGTAAGTATTCCTCAAGTGACGAGGCCTGTTTCACGAAGGCTCAACAGCTAGAAAGCTATTTGTTATCATAATGGTAAACAGTATTTCTGCTCTAATTACTAGAATATGAACTGAAACTCTTGTCTACATTTTAGGAATTGACTGGGTCACGTAATTTTTGAAAAATCACACCATCGTTGCTTATATGAATTTAAGTCTTCAAGATTTATTTTCTCTTTCTTTGAAGGAAAGTAACTTTACTGACATATTAATGACCTAACTGTGAATAGAATATCCCATTTTGTTTGAAGGATAGTTCCCTTGATCCATTAAATAAATACTACATGTGGAGAAAAAGGAGCTAGATTGATATGCAAGAACCGCAATCACAGAGTGCAGATTTATGGTGTAAGGGAGTAAAGGGAAGTGATATGACTGTGAAAAGAAAAATGAAATTATGCTTATAGGCACTAAATCCTCTCGTATTGAAAAACATTGGCTATTTGTGTTTAAAACGTACAGTATTTAGAGTAAATGGCCTTTCATCAATAAATCTGCAGTTTTCAAGGCTGACACGAAAACGTACCATTTCTGTCAAGTTCTGGACTGATGAATTTGTTGAGCTTTACCGTGTCACTCAGCGTCTTTGCAGCCAGCGTGGTGCCTTGGCTGGCGTGGGTTTCTCCGTAGCTCGGTAGCCCCGTGTTTGAGGCGGTGTTTTTGTGCTCGCTCCTCGTAGCTAACCCGGCGTCGGGAGCGGAGCCTGAGGAACGCGCAGGAACCTGTTTGCCGGCTTGAAATGCATCTTTGGTGAACAGCTCGACACAGCCCTAATTTAACAGGCTCGGAGGCTTATGTGCTGATGATTTCTGCTAGTAAAATGTTATAATTGGATTATTGAAGTATTAGGTAAATTCAGTCGGATTTACTGTTTGAAGTGGAAATACAAAAAATGCTGGTGTGATATTACTGCTTTGTCATACTTATTAACAACATATTCCAGTATTGCAGCAACAACAGATTTACTTTCAACTATTTAGACTTTCCAATGGGTAACTTTATATTATTTGAGTGGGTAACTTAACCAAAGCCTATGAGCTCTCTAGACCCTGTTGGTTCAGTTTTTGAAGAATACAGACTTTCTTACCTATAACTGACAATGAAATTTCCTTGAAAATGATATGACATTGTGTGTTGTATTGTGTTTGCTTGTTATTAAAGCAGAAGCATATGGTAGCTAATCCCAGCCAGGTGGCAATAAAATGGTAGAATTCGGTACAAATTAAAAATATAAAAAATTCTGAATGCCCTTGTGATCACAATTATTAATTGTCTAGGTAAAAGGAAAAAAACCAAGCTTTCTTTCCCTTATATATTATAAAATGACTTTGCATATGTACCAGATGCAAACAAGAATATCTATATATCTATCTGTATTACAATCCTCATTTCGAAACAAGCAGCCTGTGGCCTGGACAGATGACATTTGGCCACCTTCATACGGCAAGTGGCAACTCTATCTACTCTGTGTTTTGAACTACACAGTGCTTTGAAGGTAACGTTTTCAAGTGACTAGATTTCTGGGACTTAAGGATTGTTAGCAGATGTTGAAAAACATAGTTTGGAGCCTGAGTTTGATYAAAAATGTTAAACTTTGGTCTGCTTTTAAATCAAAATTTGTTTTTATCTAATTTGTTTTTATCTAATCTGTGTCATTCAGGTTTAAATGAAGTACCGTGGCATGAGCTGTGACCGTCATCTTCAGTTTTCAATGTCCTCACTTCTGCTGCTTAAGTCTGTGTTTCTCAGTCTTCCTAGGGATTCCTCTGCCTTTTTCTTTATGTCAATATGAAATGCTTTSATTCATAAATCTATATACTTCAGATAGCTAGGAGGCAAATCTTGATATTGTTCAAGCAGATCATGAGAGAGCTATCTATCAGAGATGCATTGATAAAGCAGTTATTCCAAAACCCTAAAGGCAATTTAGAGCTAGATGAAAACTGGTCAGGTCTTTTTGTATAAAATGCAGCATGAGGCTAAACATTCCATGTGTTTAAAGGTGTTCGAATTCCTGATAATGATTGATTTTATCAAGGTCCGCAGTCTGCGTTTCCCAGGTGATTGAGAATGAATGTAACCTGCTTGTTAAACGAGCTCCCTCACCTAATAAACATGCTTTATGTGATGTTGAAAAGTTCGGTAACGACGTTTTAGAGGCCAGTCAGATTCTTTCATGGAGACATTTGGTCTGGAGAGTTGAACCCAGGCATCCCGGTTCTCAGGAACTGCTCTAACCTTTGTGATCCAGGATATAAAAGTTGGRAGGCTCTATTTTTCCTGAGAGCCGATCTGATAGCCCTGTAACATGAGTGTGTTTCGGATCAAAGTGTATTCTTGCCTACTATGAGAATTTCATTAGAATTTAGGCATTTAGTCAAAATTTGTTGTTCATAACCAATAGCTTCAGTGAAGATAGGACAGGCATGTTATAGATGTAAAGCTGGCACCTTGTATGAGGCAGAAGAATGGACATATGGTTTCATTTTCTGCAAAGAAGTGCAAGCTCCTTTGCGTTCTCTTTCATGATCACCTTTCTGGGTATAATGAAATTTGTTTTGTACTGATTTTAAAAATTTGTGCTGATTTTTTTGAGTAGCCATTTATACTATGAGATGATTGACTCTCTGACCTATGGTTCTTCTGGTGAATGTAGGTTTCTGGAGGTGATGAGACTGGTTTTGACCTAATAGTAGAGATGGAGATATGCATATAAAAGACAGTTCAGAAATATGGTTTTTAGCTGTCACATTTGTGTAGATGATCCCTTTACTTATCAAATATTGACATAATGATGACAATGTGACCCTATATTCTTGTAATTTTCTTGTTTTGGGATTATTTGCATCATTTGCTAATCTACCACCTGGCAGGCATTTTGCATAGCAGGAGCAGATCACGTGTCCATGCACAAAGCAGCAAACRTGAATATCATGGGGTGCTATTCTGTAGCTTCTATGCCTGTTAGAGAAATGCAGGCAAAGCAGTAGAGGTTTAAGATAGTTCTTGATTTCTTCTGAAGAAAGAAATGGCAACTCTTATTATATATAGTTGTTGGTATTAGTTGATGTTATTATTATAGCTAATTATGTAAGCTGCTCTAATGGCCTTTATGAACAGTTTAAACAGCAGGTATCTTAGAACTACTTGGTCAGTTTTATTATGTTTATTTAAAAACATTAGTTATCTCAGAACTAAGTCTTTAATATCAGTTTCTATATATTTGCTATACTTGGTTTTTAGGGAAAAGCTGCAGACATGGTTTTTGTGGTAGGTTTAGTGTGTGTGTGTAATGTATGTAATAGGAAATGTGGGCCTAAAACACAAGTTCCTTTTTTTTTTTTTTTTTTTTTT
>NW_028185095.1:1805040-1817576 GCF_003343005.1 Rhea americana | reverse complement strand
TTTTTTGCGTCTTTTTGTCTTTTTTTCCCTGACTTTTTTATCTGGTGATGCATGATGAGGCAAGTATGATGTGGCCAGAAGTACCGGGGAGGAAATCTCTGGGAACACAAATTTCCGAGAGGTTTAGGATCTTTTCCCTGTTACTTACTTACTACCTGTTAATTGTAAACTCTTTTGTTTGTTACAGTTTTCATCACTATGTAATGGGATTGCTTTACAAAATCCTGAAATCACAACTCTGGGAGGGAAAGGCTGGCCCGTGACTCAGGGGTAAGCGAGGGCGTGGGAAGGAGCACCGCGCACGGCCTGGTAACCCTGGCTCCTGCTCAACGCCGGTGATCCGGACATATGTACACATGCTCACAAAGCGTGCTTTAGCCGTGCTTCCCGGATCTGTGCCCTCAGAAGAGCTGGGTGCTTCTGTCCTCACTTTCCGGATCTTCCTTTGCATGAGTTTGGAGATAGGAACTGGACCTTTCAGCGTAGGCGCGTGAGGACGTGCACAGAACTGGAGTTACACTATGAGGTTCATCCCAGTTAACTTCAGCTGTCTAGAAATCAGTCCTCTGAGTTAATCATCGAGTTATCCAGGCTGATTTCACAGTCAACAGAGAGAGAGAAGAGAGAAAGAGAGAGAGAGAGAGAGAGAACACTTCTGAAAGTGGTTTATTCTGTCTTACGACTGGTGGGAATTTGGGTGACACTGTTGTTCCTTCTCTGTTCTCTGTAAAGGGAAGCTAGCTAGAGAGCTAGCCCAGATCTCGCTAGACTTGCACACATGCACAAAGTTTGGTCTCCATTATGGAGAGTTCTGCATATCTTTTTTTTGTTTTCAAATTAAGTATGTACTAAAAAAAGCCTCACTCTTTTTAATGCAGTTAAAAACAAACAAACAGTCTTTGGAGAAAACTTTCTATGCTTTATTTTAGCCTGGGGCTGATTTTCACAGCTAAGTTACAACTACAACACTGGCTTAGAATGCAAATGCTGGCAGAATTTTAACTCCAGCAGAGTTAGTGGGCATCATTATAATACCATAAATATGGTGTAGACGCACAAAATTTAATTTAAATTAAAAATATTCTTCAAAATATCTTAATTATACTTTACAGTTAATTGTAATTGTCATATTATTGAAAATCCAAAGCATTCTTAGACATAAGAACATGGAAAAAGAGAAGAAAGCAAAATTTTCTGAGACCATTTCTGTACACCTGTCCCCTTCATTTGAATAAATCTAACACTAGATTTAAGAGCTTGAAAATGAGGCATGCAGTTATAACTCCAATTGGCTATTAAAATATTAGAGGCTTTTAAAAAATTGATAAGACATCAGAATCAGACAAAATACATCCAAGCTAGCCAAAGGAAGTAAGAAGGGAAATTGGAGACTCTTTATTAGAAATTTCAGATCCTTAAAGACTGGCAAAATCTAATAGAAAGACATTATTTAAAAATGGTCCAGGGACATATGAGGAAAGAACATAGCTTCTAGTATAAACTGTGGAGAATGTCCTAGATAATATTTTAAGGAATCAAATGAAAGGTACGCTGGGACAAGTACTGCATGATTAGAGAAAGCAAATTTAATTTTTGAGGGGCGAGAAGGGGGGAGACCTTATGTCTGACAGATGTACTGGAATCCTTTATCATTATTATTTCTGCTAGGATAGACAAGGCAATGCAATAGACATCCTATACTTACATTTTCAGACGTCCTTTGACAGGGTTTCCTAGAAGAGGTTAATGCTAAGATGTAGAGCCACAGAATAAGTGGAAAGTTAGGTTTAATGGATTTAAAATTGGCTAAAACCCATGAAACGAAGTATAGTACACTAGCAATCAATAGACCCTTTATCAACTAGAAATGTTAGTGGTTGGATATATTAGAAATTATCTTAGATTTTCAGATGTTTACATAAAAAATTRTAGGTTACTACATATTACTGAAAGCAATTTTTCAAATTTTGTTGATTGYATTCTGTTGCATAGAAATTCAATTGATGAGAAACAATGACTTTAAAACACTATAGAAATTAGATTCTTTTACTTATCAGTGTAAAAAATTACATAAGAAAGTGTTCTGTGCATGCAGAAACTGGCACAATGAATCATGGTGCAAAAATTATGCAGGAGAGATAATAGATTTTGTAAGAATTTTGTACTGAATCTTCTGAGATGATCAAACACTTGTGCTATTGAAGGTCCAGAAAAMTTTAACTGACCAAAGAACTTTCCAGTTGAACATAATCATAATTGATCAGGTTGAAAGCAAATAATCAGTCAAATGTAGAGAAAYATGATATGAGCCAAGCCAAACAAGAATTGAAAGGAGCTTTTTCTACAAAAAGGAAAAAGTATTAATAATAGAAAAAAGAATAATAATTGCAGATGCTTCCAAAATGTTTTTGTTGATCCAAGTGAAATATTTTGATTAGTTTTGAATTACCTAACATTTTAAACACTTCTGGTTTACTCTGGGTAAATTTTTAAAAATTTCATTTAAAGAACAAAAATTGAGAGGTTTCATTTTGAAAATATCAAAGCAAAACATGGATATTTCTGAAATAGATTTCATTTCAAACATTTAAATATTGGGAAAATCTTGTAGTGTATCTCTATTGTTGTCCATTTTATGAGATGAGATCTGAGCTCACAATTAATTTGTTTCCCACAATTATATTTTTGATCAAAGATAGTAGTAATTAAAATAGATAAAAACTTCTTCCACTTCYCTGAAGAAAAAAAGATTTAGCTGAGAGACCAGTGCAAGGGAACCTGTTTGTAAGTAAGTTTGAATTGCAAGGTATTTTACAGACTGTGGTTTGAGATAAATTACATCCTCTTCCCAGTCTTAATACACCCACTGAAGCATTTCGTGGCTGCTGGGTTTCTTGTGCAGGGGGGATCTAGCTGACATCAGTCAGTCTTAGTCTGATTCCAAATCACTGCCCCTATCATTTTTATTCTAAACAGGTCTAAACCGCCTGAGCATTTTAGGCAATCTTCTGTTCTGCTCCTATCTGTGAGCAAAAAAAGATTGTAGTAAAAAGTAGGTGTATCTGAAATAAATATGAAAGGGAAAAAAAAAATCCATTTTGTCAGAAGCCGGGTACAGTGTTAGCTGTGGTTGCTGATAACCTGTAGAGGGAAGAAGAGAGAAAGCACACCAGTGCACACAAGCAGACGAGAGCAAAGTTTTTTGCTCTTTTTTAAAACTTTTTTTTTTTTTTGGTAATGGATCTATCCTGCCAAATGTTCCTCTGAAAATGATAACAAAAGTTCCATTCCTGGAACAAATTGTTTCTACAAATCATGATCCCAGAAATACAAACATGGATAAATGGTCCCATTTTAACTTTGAATGCAGTATAACTTACTGAAAACAATCTGACAGCCTGCCAGATTGCCTTCAACAATGGCAGAGTACCAAAACTAAGACATCCGAGGAGAAAAGCATAACATTTTAGAAATAATTTCTCAACTGAAAAGGTAAGAGTGAAAAAAGCAGATAAATGCAGCAGAAGTAGGAGATCCGATAAACAACTAAGAGACCTACAGTATCTTTTGCAAGCTGGAGCAAAACCCACCCTGCAGGAGTCTCCGGCAGAGCCCTTGGTGGAGGAGCAGGCGGTGCGGCTGGTGACCGAGCTCATCGTGGCCACGTGCGTCACGGCGACAAGAGCCACGGGGTTGGTGGCAGCGTCCCCTAGATCGTGATCCATGGGAGCTACTAGAAAGCGTATTTAAAACAGAAGCATAACTCCTATTAAAAGTTTGAGCCAGTAGCAAACCAGCTCTCATACTAGGGAATCTGTGGYTAAGCCTGAGCTGTACGTAAACTTTTAGCAAGTATTTCCATCGTGACCTGGTGGTGTGCTAGGAGATCAATCTCGGCTTCAGGGGACTTTTGAGAGGATACAGCTGCAGGTCACGGGATGCCGTGGAGTAGCGGGTACTCACCAAAAGYGGAGCAGGCTTACAAGTGTCAAAGGTTAAAAACTAAACAGAACAGGGAGCTTGATTCCTGCTTATCAAACAGAAATACACTTCTCGGAGTAGCCAAGAGACTAAGAACACGGCCTTGGTGCCAAGCTCCCAGTGAGACCGTGCTCTCAGCTGCCCTAAGCAGCAGCAGCGCTGCAAGGGCAGCGTCAGAAACTGGCTCAGTTTTAGCAACATGGTACATGGAAGTGGATATTCCTTATTGCACTTGAACTTGTTATTAACTCACATCAAGCAACTTTTAATTCCCTAACCCTGAGATTATGGTGTTCTTGTCAGGTCCTAATCTGTCTCCCGGTCTGGAGGACCGTAAGGGCGGTGAGAGCCTGGAGGGTCGTAGCTGCGCGGTTTCAGCTCTCGCAGAGATTGCGGTGGGTCGTGGGCAAAGCGCAGGGTAGGAGGCTGCTCACCGGTTCTCAGGACCGGGCTGGGACCAGTTCTCTTAGGGGTGGCTCTGCTCTTCCTGGGGCTCCTCTGTGGTGTTTTGAAGGCATTCCCTGTTCTACATGTCGGTCTGTGCCAGGCCTTTAGCACTTCGTTAATACTCCGAAGTCATTTCAGACTAAGTATAGTTTATAAACAGAGGCCAAAGAAGCAGCGTTTGCAAACGTCACATAACTGGCTAAAGGACGCAGTACAATTTCACAACTTGCAAGGGTCTGAACTTGATTTTCATTTGCGCATTTTTATTGCATTCATGCAATAAAAATTCTCTTGCTGGCTTTGGGGACATAGAATTATTTTGAAATAATTACTTGTGGCCTGATAAGGACTTTCTCTCTCTRTCCCTTCGTCTCTCTGTTCCTTCCTCTTTCTCTCAAAAATCCAGCTAGATCTGAGACACCGTTCTGTTAAAATTTAAGGCAAGATCAATACATTTTACGCAGTCCTTTAGTGCTGACAGAATGGCATGTTCTTATGAAGAAAAGTGTTTAAAAAATTTTCTGATTTGGCTGAATCATGATGATCACATAGATAAAGCTGCAGTCCATACACTGTAAGTGTAGCTTAACCTCTTATTTATTCAGAATGTGAAAGAAAAAAGAAAGCAGTGAGAATGTATTTATTCTCTTCAAAAAYGCTCCTCAGGAATACAACCTGTCACATCACAATTCAAGTACACAAATAATAATATTAGTGAGAATATTCACTCCCAAAGCAATTTTAGCACCATTCAAAACATAATCCTTCTATGCAATATACCTCATTTAACATCCATTAATGCATTTTCCATCTCAAATCTAGTGTACCTTGTAATGATTTATTTTTATCCATTGTTTGAACTGATTTCGTGTTACCAGCAGACCTGTACTAATCATGTGGAGTGCAATATGCAGAGTGTTCGTGCCAGRTATTTTTTAAGTTTAGGCACTACACAATTTACAAAACTGAAAGAACAGAAATTATAAATGTTCTCTTCGCTTGCAAGATAATGAGCTAAGGAAAAAGCCCTTGACCAATTTTGCATTTGAAAAAAGAGTTCATTTCTTATATCTAAACTAAACCAGTCCCTTAATTATACCACAGTAGTTTGATTACAGGCAACACTACACAAAATCTATACATCTTGTTTGGCAATGCATCAAGCCAAGGCACGTTGTCAACACGATGTTAACCATTTTTCCCTTCCTGTGAGCCTGATCTTACCAGGCACCTTTAGCTCCCGCTGGGCCAAATCGCAAGACCCGTGCTGCACGCGGGCCGAGGGAAACCCCCGAGCGCCGGCGCCCGGTCGGCTTGCGCGGGGACTGCAGGGGGTGGTACGTGGGTGCGGGTTAAACAGCAATATGTAAACAGACAAAGAGCCCAAATCTTGCGGGTTCGTTATTCGTTATCAAGCGTGCACACAGCTTGGCGGAGWGGGCCTCGCAGCAGACGGGTGATGTTCCACTCATTTAAAAATAGGGACACCGAGGTGCAGCGTACGTACGACTTCCTCTCAGAGATGCACAAGTGATGTACAGAACAGATGACAAAACTCCAGACTCCTGTTTCTCTGCTATAATTTCTCATCTAAACTCCTAATTACACAGCACTTCACATTCTGAGCTATATAAATATATATTTTAAGATGTACACTGCGCTAATGGTATGCATGGGGAAACGGGAACATTCTTTGGCATGACTACTCATTATCAGAAGCGAAAAGCCTCTCTCCAATCTCCATTTCAGAGAAGTGAGAGCCCTCAGACTACTAAGAAAAGTTGAGATACTTGGCAACGTCCACGTGCCTCTTGCAGCATTGCCAACTTTCAATATTTTTCTAGGCCCTGTGTTGCATCTGGCTATGTCTCCGTTAGTAAGTGATGCAGGACGGCAGGAGCCGGTTTGCAAAGTGCTGCTGCTGAAGCCTGGTGTCCCTGCTGTAAATGTTTCAGACGTTTTCACTCAGGACAGTCCTGTGGACTTACTAGCAGTTGGCCCACATTCGATGTTTCCCAGGGGGCCGCAGACCAGAGTTTGGTTTTTTTTCAAAAAGAGGTTTTATTCAAAAAATGTCCAKTTGTTTATCAAAGCTCCAGCTTTGATACTGTTCCATAATGCAAATCAAGACGTAATCAGTGGGGACAGCTGAGAAGTTCAGATCAGGAGTGTGTTTTTGACTTAACCACTAAGAGAGACATACCTTTTCTATCCCAAGAATATACATTCCTATTAAACTGCACCAACTAATGAGGAAAGATCTACTGAAATAYTTTTGTCTGTCATTGCTATTAAATCCTCCTAAATGACTTTTATATATGTTAGCTGTGTTATAGTATTATTTTTGCAATATATTATTGTAGTGTAAATGGTTAAACTGTAATTATAAAACTGAATGTTTTTCGTAACACTTGAAAGGCCTCTTTTTCATTGTTAGACTCAAACTTTTTACAGGTACTATGATGGGTGCCATCTGTATGAGAAGCTGATATCTTTTCACTTCAGAGATTGATAGGTACTACCATATGGTAGATAGGATGCTCAACTTTGCACACTGAAGGCTTTTTTGGCAACTTTCCAGAAGCTTGAGGGCCACACCTGATTTGCATATGCATTTACATACAATTTTTATTTTAAATAAATGCACACAGTTAGGATGGTTCATTGAACTTGCATTGCTTCTTYTTTGATAGATGTACAGGCATTATTTGTTATTTGAGCTAAGCAATAAAAAAAACCTGTAGTTGAAATCACCTCACAATTATTGTTATTTATTGGCACTATTGCTGTGCTCAGAGCTCTACAGGGGAAAGCACAACCCCAGCTTGAAAAGCTTCTCTAATTAGTCAGAGAAGAAAGTTCAGAKACCTACATTATGCCAGGTGATTGAAAGACGTTATTTCAAGCTTCCATGGTGGTTGGGTTTTTTACAAAAAATGCATCTTTTGAAGCAATTTTTTTTAACAGATATCTTGAAATATATGTGTACATGACAGAAAAAACAGGTATTAGGCACAAATAGGTGCCCACCCTATCTGTGGACTTTGTACATTTGAACAAACTATTCATCAAAAAAGACTGTCTCTAAGGCCAAGAGTTTTCTTGGCTTGCCCTACCCCTGTGCTTCATGCACTGTTTTGCCATTTAACTCATCCTTCCCCTGGAGTTGTGAAAGGCTTGTTGGGATCCTACCCTTTCAACTTAATCTGCTGAAAAACAGTAATAGGAATAGATGCTGCCTTTAGTTTTTCAGGTTTGCCCAATATATCTGCCTTTCTGGCTCAGGGGACAGGCTACTGTTTACAGCAATGTCATTCTGGCATGAGAGTATTTAATAATAATATAATACTGAAAATTAAATCACCTAAAGGGTGAGAACCAATAGTTTTAAGTGGAATAAAATCAATAGTAGGAACYGCTGAGAGAAGGACTGGGTCTTTCAACTTACCATTGCTGAAGATGCATCTATCCATTCAAGGGACCCTGTGTCTCAAAGGCAGAGGGAATATAGATTTATCGATAGTATATTTGACCATTGAAATTCATCAGCAAATGACAGTATTGATCCTTGTTTATATCTGAATGTGCAGTCTTATTTGAAGTCGATGTTATCAAGTCTAAGATAATGCCGAAGGACCAGATTTTGCAAGTGCTAGTGTGTGAATTTTGTGAGCAGCAAACTTGCAGCAGTCTCTTGAATAGCTCTTGGACAGTGCGTGACTATCAGACTTCCTCCTGGAAGGACGCTGTTATTTAAATGGTTTTGTTATGTACTGAAAAAAGATACAGGACATTATGGGAGTCCCATATCCTCATAAACAGTCCCTCAGGGAAAAATGTAAAGGTTGACATACTTAGAAGTGAGATTAAGAATGCAGACATAATATTCAAAGCAAAGCGGAATCACTTAGAAAACGTTGATGTGGTTCCAGGACACAGTAATCCCCAAATAAATGGTAAAGATGGGCCTTTAAAAAATTTGTTAAGGTATTGATGAAAATAAATGACAGTGCAGTAGAAATTTTTGGAGCAATTGGGGAGCTGAACCATTTTGGGGATCTGATCAGAGTCTAGACTCAGACTTACAGGCACAATCAAATCCTCTGAATTTTAAATGTGTTACCAAGAAAATTGGTGTGCTTAGAGAAGGCCAACGAAGAAGCTGAAGWCAGGAGCAGCAAGAGATTTCAGTGTTTTGGACGTTCTTCTAATTCTTTGATATGAATAGCAATATGATTGATGCAGCAATAACTGCAGTGCTTAAGGGATATGATACCCAGAGGGAATCAATTAACTGGATTTGGGATATTGGAGCATTGTGACCTTTGTCTTGATCATAATGTTGACACGTAAGAGCAAGTGGAAAAATATGAGTTTTTTATGATTGCARTTGACTGGAGATACTGAGAACAAGGTGGATATCTAGATTGGCTGATACTGTGTTGATCCTACAAGAAGACTGGAGAACAGCAAGTGGGTCTTACCCAGACCTGAAGCTATCAAGTGATAGGAGAGGAAAAGCTTATTTAGAAGCAGCTCTTGCCTTCTTTGCACTCTTCAGGGGCAAATTACATCCATCCAACATCTTGATTATTGATTTAAGGGTGAATGATGCTGTGGTTTGCTCCGGAGTGACACTGAGTCAGGATTTATTGGGAAAGTTTATCTTATTACCCAGTTGTGGTCTTATCCAACATCCTTTCAAGGAGATACAAAGGGGAGCTGTCATCACTCTTTCATGAATCACCACTGTAGCAGTGGCCTTTGCCATTGCTGACCTGTGAACTGGGAAGACAGCGGAGTCTTTCTGGGCTTTCATAGAGTGGGAGTCTCKCACAGAAAAATCAGATATATTGGCTACATTATGGTGATGGGCTAGTACACGGCTAAGCCAGCGCAGGGAGTCARCAGGCTGGGGCAGTTGCCGGTTAGCAGGGCAGAGCTACGTTAGAGCCTCATGAGACCAGCGGCCAGAGCGGGGGGCAAGTCCAGGAATAAACAGCCCTGCAATATAACTAGCGGGCAGTTGCTTAGCAGAACGGGGTCTTAACTCTTCATAGCCCCAAGACGTGGTGAAGAAAAAGGTTTGGAATGTAGGCTGAATATCATGTGAATTGGTGAAAATAGTTCATGCTGTTTTTTTTTAATCTATTAACACTTAGTAGGATTTAAATAGATAACTGGTACTCTACAGATAATAAATCTGGACTTCTCAAAGATCTGCAGACTATCTTTCACACTACKTTCTGATGTGATGAGCAGATTTGTTTTAAGTTTTGATATGTTTTCCCTATATAAAAAGGGTCTTATTTCTTTTTCTATATAATCATGGCACGTAACACTGGCAGATACTCCTTTATGATTGCTTGTCCCTTGCTGAAATAGGATTGTGYTGTCAGGAGCCTTTTCGCTTTTCTAAGGCTAGCTCTCAGTTTGACACAGATAGCCAGCTGCGGCCTTCATGTTTTTCAATATGCATACTCTGTCTTCCTGCTCATCTGCTGGTGAGTATTCCTAGTTCTTACAACATATATCTTTATATGTCTTCCTTTTTCCTAGTGCAGTTCTGTAGCTGAGGAATGAAACAACAGGTTTCATAGAAACTTTTGGGGTGGCTGGAGGTGAAGAATTTGGTTTATGTTAGTTACAGTCCGAGGAACTCAGAAAGTATAAAACACTGATCTGCATGACTAATTCTCTAAAACAAGAAGTAGTAAGGGAGCTCTATGAAAAGAGTTCAAATAAAGCATCCATCAAAATATACTTTGTTTTCTGAATTGTTTAGCATTTTGAGCATTTCTTTGTTTCCTCTTTTCTCTGTTTCTTTTGACTTCATCCTTTTATTATCCTCTTTGTGCTCATAAAACTCTCTGCAGTAACTTTTTCTGATGCCAGGGCAAAAGTCCTTTCATTATCCTTTTCCACAGACCTCACCCTCCACCCAGTTCTCCAGTTCTAAATTCAGCTAATTTTGGATACAATTGAAAGCCTTCCATGCAAAAAATCAGTTCAGMGTATGGATGAATTAAAAAAAAGATGCTTTTTGGTAATCATAATCTCTGCTAATTATCATTTTAGAGTTTTTATTGAGATTCACCTGTGATTGTATTTGCTTTTCACCAACTAATCCATTATGTACATCTTTAAACAAATAATTTTTTWAAAAAGTGCTTTTGAAGTTATTTTACTTCTATTTTCTAGTAATTCATTTACAGTGTTGTATTTAGTACTTTTGTGTATTGTAAAAGATTCCTAACTCCACTGAAAAACATTAGGGTTTAAGTTTAATTTTAAATATTTAAATTTGCCTCTAAAAGTTGGCTGGAGATTCTAAATTTGAGCAGTCAAACCTGTCGGCATARCCAGAACTGTGTTCCTTGTTAACCCATCTCCCTCAAAATGCCCTGCTGCTTAGAGCTGCTCCGTATTAATGTAAACTTAATGTTGCTTCACGGCACTTCAGAACACTAAATGTTTTGGTATGACAACCTGAAGGTGTTTCCACTTTGACATCTCTTACGGGTGGAACAAAAATACCTTGTGATATTGTTCTAATTTTATCCTTGCTTTCTTCTGTAAGAACGAGCACAGTGATTGTTTTGATTCTTTTCAACCTCTTTCCTTGCCAGTGTGTGCGTTGGTAAGAGCTAAGAAAAAGACAGGAAACGGAGGAGTATTTTCCCTTACTTTTCTTCAGAAGACAGCTACTATAACTGCAAGGAACCCTGGTAACCTTGTTTGTTATATTAATTCATCTGGAACAATCATGCCACCTGCAGTCACGACTCTGCATGCTGTATGTTGCTGAATGCAGTCTGTTTCCCGGTGAGGATGGCTTCCAAAACAGCTACCGGGTCCCAGCTAGAAACACCCCTTTCCTTAAATTCTCATGGGAAAAATTACATAATAAAATAGAAATTTGAAAAACCCAATTCATGCAGCGTAGTGCTGCATTCAAAGCATACAAATTTTTTGTATTTGTGTTTTTTACTGGCTTTTYGTCAGTTGGGAATGAGATCCAAAGCACATGAGAGCTTGTACTTTGAAAATATTTTCTTAGATGACAAGAATGCTCTGAGAAATTTAGAAATCACAGTGTTTGAGTCTTAGAAATGGGCATGAAGAGGATTGAAACAGAAACTCAAGGTATAYGGCTTTGTTTGGTTTCCAGCGAGCATTGTTTGTCATCTAAGTTGAGTTCCTGGCAATCACATTGCACAGATCGAGTAAAAGTATAAAACAATTACAAAATGCCCCATAAAATAAAAAGCTCTTTTGAGCAGTGACAGCATTCAATAATTGTGTCAATGCTGCTTTAAAAGTTTCAGTTTCTACAGCATCTCCAGTCCCAAAGTGTCTCATCTGCTTTCTAATTTTCCACAAGATGCTTTTAATATTTTKAGATTGATATTGAACCACAGGGGTCTAAAAGGTTTCAAAAGATCTTGCATATGCATTTGGAACCAAACGATCAATTAGATTAATAAAGGGGAATTGTAATTTATATATGAAGCCTGTAAGCTCTTGCAGAGAGGTGTGGAATAAGAAACCAGGCAATGTTTACAGCTTGGGGAGGGCCAGGATGTTAACGTGAGAAAACAAACATACTCCCCAGCAAAAAGSTCCTCCCCAGTTTCGTAACATTAAACTGATGCTTCATGTTACAAACGTATGAAATAGGAGGAAATGCTGAATTTAGTACAGCACCTGTCAAGGTAATAATAGTCTAAAACCAGTTGTATCTGGGGAATGAGTCTCCTGCAGAAAGAAAGGAAAGCTTGTAAATGTTAAGTTGTTATTAATTTCTACTAGCTGTCCTGTTATGGCTGAAACATTGCCTTTAGGCTCTTCCTTGCAGTTATAATGGCATCTCTTTTGCTGCTTCCTCCCTGAAGGATCACTGGACTGTCAGTTTTATGTTTTCTTAACTGATAGTCATCAACCTCTGCTTAATCATCTTCCCCCTTCAGCTCGCTGCTGCTGGCAGGGAGCGTCCCGGCTCAGGGTYCCCGCGTGCTCCGCAGAGCGCTGGRGGAGCTGGACTGTCCCGAGGGCGGCCGGTGCCTGTGGTTGAGCCTTGGAGGGGAACTGCCAGCGGAGCTCGTCAG
>NW_028185095.1:1725040-1800040 GCF_003343005.1 Rhea americana | reverse complement strand
TTTAATTTTTGGCCTATGCAAGAGAATAGCTAAGGAATCCTCTGTCTTTACAAACATTTTAAAATGGACAAATACAGATGGGCAAATACTTCTACAACTTCTCTTGACACTTTTGTCACAAAATTCATAACAGTTACAGGAGGTGTATAACAAAGTTCTGATTTTAGTACTGGCGTCTGTGCAAGTACTCTGGGTATTTTAGTCACTAAGAAGTCCTGTTTGTTAATTATACCTCATGTTCTGATATTTGCTTCTACACATCAGACATTTAGGGTCACTGAATATGCCAAAGGGTTCTAGATATGATGCTTGAGAGACAAAAGTTCAATTCTCAATAGTAGTAACATGGCCAGAAAATGTATTTCTGTTGATAAGAGCAGTTTCTGGATCAATATATCCAATCTTAGGTAGGGAGGTCAACCTGTCATGCTAGTGGATCTCTAGAGGAGAAGTGAAGACTTTAGTATTTTAAAGTAGCCTTGCATCACTGAGTTGATCCATGACCAGCATTCAGAAATAATAGTTCTATCACTAGCAATTGATGAAGTTATTTTCCATGGGTAATTTTAAGAAGGGCATGGTAATTCTACTAAGGGGTTGTTTCAAATGAAGAGCTTTTCAGTATGGAGAACTTGCCTAGTGGGGTAACGGTGGAGAAGTTTCTAAAGATAAAGTAAAAAAAAAAAAAAAAAAAAAAAAACAAGCAAACAAAAAAAAAAACAAAGCCCCAAAGCAATCTAAAATGGTGCAATTTACTGATGAGCTTCTGACAATAAAGTGCTTAGATATTTGCTACCATCTTTCAGATGGACCCCTCAAAATATAGTGATCTTATTTATGACACCAAAAAATACGATCAGTTTTGTAGAAAATAAAAATACATAAAAGAAAAAAAGATAGAATAACTCATATAAAGATACAGTACAAGAAATTTACTGCAGTCAGAATCTTGTCAGCARTAACTTCTGCGTTGTTTTATAAGGTATTTTACAGTGTGCTACCATTCTAAGAAAGCAAGCCTTATATCCAGAGTAACTGTCCTATCATAGGCTAGTTAAATAGTTTTTGAGATAGAGATCACCATTTAGAAGACTCATATATCCTGGCATGTTAGGTGTAGTGCTAGTTTTGTTCTTTGCTCAGTCTTATCAGGGATAAATGTTCGTAGAAATGTATATCAAAGTGTTTCTCCTTTCCTCAGTGTACATGATTACTGTAGCTAGACTCCAAACCAAACGAGCTAAGGTTTCCGAGCTGTTTGCAATGATTTGCATGATTACCGCAAATAAGGATGGTTGCACAGTGTTGAAAAGCAGTTTCCTTCACATTGACAACATTTTATGATCAAATGACTGGCTTCACCTCTTATAGCTCTTTCCTTCTAGGATAAGAAAATTGAATTTTTAGGATATATAGCATGCAACACATGTAGCATGAAGTCATRGTGTTACAGGACTGTACAAATAAAAGATACTAGCTGAAGAGTAGACTTGTGTCTCATGGGACTGCTGTTGTCTTCTACTCTGAAAGTTCAAATTAATCAGAATTTTAAAGAAAGTAACKGTACACGTCATACTACACATATTCTCAAAAAGTACTTCATATTCAATATTTTTAGAAAAAATATTCAAATGTATTTTTTCTTTTATTTTTCTTCACCGAATTTTCTCTTGCAGAAAAACTGTAATTGGTTAGACACCCTTGAAGTTCAAGATATGTCATTATCACCAGCTGGCATAAAACGTGATATAAAATACTGAATTTAAACCCCCAAATGTTGCTAGTTTGAACTCATCCAAAGTTCTAAAATTAATTAAATTAGGAGAACAGCCAGTATAAGCAATGTTCATTAGCAATTTTTTATTTCAAGACTTATTAGCTCTATATCATGCCACATCAAAATTCTGCAAGAAGTWTCTAGATTCTAGGAACTTTATTCAATTCTCAAAAGTAGATTTTTTTTCTGAACTCTAGTAGAAAGAATATTCCATGAAACAGATATGCTATTTATGTGGAAAGTAAGTTTGGTCCCCCCCCCCTTTTTTTTTTGCTGTACTCACATTTGCACTTTGCAGTATGCTGCAGATTGCCATGTGTAGGTTCAGCACTAAGGAGAATGGGATGCTTCCCATTTCCCAAGGCTTTATTGATTTCATACTGTCCTGACGTGTGAAGATAYCAGTCCCTATGTTAGGCATTCCACATTTTCAAGATTCTCTTTGTAAGCATTGAAACAAAATTTAAAATCCCAAATACTTTTATTCTTGCATACTGCCCTGCTAAAGAGATGTGTATTATGGCAGATTCTAGATTTGCAGTGTTGAGAGTTTCGAAGGCTTCTGACATCGCGTTGGTCCTGAAAGCTGTAGAAGGAGCCAGGAAAACTTCAAATGTTCAGGATGCTATTTCGTAGCAATAGGCTAGTGTTATTTTCCATTTGATGTTTGTGTAGTACAGAAATGAGTCACAGCAGAAAATCTCCAAAAGAACAGTTTATTGAGGCTCCCTGTTCTGTGTGAAGAGGACTGCATGGCTTTTYGGTTGGACATTAGTTTTACTGGCCTTTGATCCTCATGTTTGGTGTCAGGAAACTTAATTGTTTTTGCAGAATTTCTTCCTTGATTGCATATATGYAGACTGTCTTGCCTGTACAAATGCYGTCTAATGCCATGACCCATCTGAGAGTCTGAGGGAGAAAAGTGGGAATACACCTGTTTCTATACCAAGGTGTGATAACAAGGGTTTCCATTCCCCAGGTAGTTAAGAGTAATGTAGCATTTTTGTCCATAGGTAGTGGAGCACATGCCTATAAAGACAGCTCTGTTTGCCCCATGGCCTCAGCTGGGGCTGAATCATGTTTCCCTGGGTGGGGGCCAGTGCGGGGCTGCTTCTCCCCCTGCTTGGCACCGTGTCTCAGCAGGGCTGAGGGCTGCACTTGCCCAGTGCTCCGGCTGGTTCTGCACTGCAGACTGGRGAAATGAGCTTTGGCAGCTCAGCTGCAGCACTGTGTCTGCGAATCAGTGGTCCGCTCCTCCCGCGGCACGGCGCTTGCTAATGTGGACATGCCTAAGCACTGGGTGGGGTTTCTTTCTTACAGAACACAATTTTTCTGTGTAAGAGCATGGTTAGGGTCATCATTCGCCATATTCCACAAGAAGGCAGAACTGAAACAGAACAGGTATTTTGTATGGGACTTGCCGGTCAGGACCTTTCCTCGGACTCTGTAATCTTGTTTGCTTGGGGGTCTCGGTCTTAAGAGGTTGTAAAACATCAAGATAGTAGCAGCCACATTCAGCTGCTGATGGTTTGGTGTTGGGCCTCAGACATCTTGATGTTTTTTGCAGTTAATGTAAAGTTATAAAAGCAAGGACAACAGAGTGTAGTGGTCAATRCAGGAGTCTGAATTACAAGTCAAATAAAATCAAACTTCAAGCTTTCCAAGGAAAAAATGAGGCTGAGAGCAGGATTCAGTAGGAGTTGAGTCTTTCTGTAGCTACCCCTTTCCAGGTTTCCAGAGCTGCAGCCTCTCTGGTCCTCCCAGGAACGCGTGCTTTCGGCAGAGCATGGGGCCCTCCTCGGTGGGGTCCGTGCGGGGCGAAGGGAAGCTTCCTGGCACGGGTAGCTGCGCCAGGGTGCCAAGTCATTAGAGGTGCAAAAAAACCTTTCTCTGTGGTTTGTTTTTGATAGTTTTGCTTTGCTGTAAGGATTGYGCCTTTCAGTCCTCTGCATGGCTTCACCCATCATTTCAGTGCAGAACTTATAATAAATTTGTCCTTTTTCTCTCTTCTTTCAATGTTTTTAGGGGGCTAGAGATTCATGAACAGATTCAGTAGTTGTTTGTATTACCCCATTCCAATTTCATATTTCTCTTATTCTAATTTTGACCTTGGAAGTGGTGAAGTACTACAAAATAGGGATATTTTCTTAAGAACCATCATCTAAAGCAAGAAGGGGTGAAATCAGAAGACTGGGTCAGATAYAGCAGTCAGATATACAGCAGTTTTATGTCAGAAAACATTATAATAATTGTGGAATATACAGTTGCTGTGCTGACAAAAACAAAAAAGTGCTTCTCATATAAACAAATTCATTTGATTTATTGTGTTTTATATGTATGTTGTATTTAATATTTCCATCCCTCTTAAACATTCTTTGCCTTTCCAAGACTGTTGGAGAACTATGAGGCCACATTTTTGGCATCGCAGATGACCTCATTATTAATCAGAAAACATCTGGGCAAGCGAAGCGGTGTGTGTGTTCAGCGAGTTGTGGACGGATTAGCAGCCCCTGCATGCACAGGCCACCAGATTGTATGTCTTGCTCAGAAAAATGTCTCCAGGGTTCTCATCTCCAGATTTTACAGGCTTTTCTCTATCAGCCCCCTCATTTACAAACGTGTATCTAAGCCCGCAAGGTATCTCAGGGGCTAAGGGAGCTGATTGCTTGCAGCGTGTGGCAGAGGAGCTCCCCATAGACCAGCAGGATTTGCGTAAGGTGGCAATGACTTCAGGCTCTGCTGTCTCCCTTCTGCTCGTTGGCTGCTCTGGCACTACACAGAAAAGCACCTTTCCATGCCCTGTCGTTGAGCCTTTGCCCAGCCCTTGCTCCCCTGGGGGAGCAGCAGCRGGCGAGCGGGGCCGTGGGTGTCCGTAACGCCTGCCCGAGGTTTGCTTCACCGGTCAGTCTGGCCTYGACTGAACCGGGGCCAGGGCACGTGAGGATGCCAGGTACCAACCGTGCTGATAGGGGAGACAACCTACGTCTGCCACCTACCTCCGTTCACCCGCCGCCGCGGAGCCGCGCTGCCCCACTTCAGGCATTCCCGGAGTGTCTCTCCATCASTGCAGTATTTTTAGTTTGTTTTGAGTTGCTTAGTGTATGCTCAGGTTGACACATCCTGCAAAGATTTGTCTTAAACTTTCATACTGCATTTTCAAGAGAGACCCCGCAATTTGCGCAGTACACATCAGTAGAGATGTAATGAAAATGAGACAAATGTACTTATTTTCCAGAATATAGACACTACCCTACTATTATGCTTTTTACATTTAACAGCATAAACAACAATTTAGTTTGCCCTTAATGTCCTAAATATGCTTAGATCCATCATGGTCAAAATTGAAGGGCAAGGCAAAAGGACAAAGAAAAGATGTTAAATATTCTACAAAAATAACCTGAAATACACTTCTGATAGCCCCAGCACATTGTTTAAAAATGAACAAGGAACCGTACAGGAAAGGCTGAGTATTTATGGTGTCGTACACACCGGCCGAGCAAGCTGCGTGCTCCGGAGTGGAAACTCTGAAAAGACAGACTGCCTTGTCAGTGCGTGACGGTTTGTCTACACAGAGGAGCTATTGCAAGATCAGGCTGTGGGGGAACTTAAAGCACAATACTCTGCGTTGACTTGCTAGCTGGGCATTTGTTTTACTCTGCCAGTGCTTGCTGCAGTGTAGCTTAGTGTGCTTGGAAAGCGGACTGCGCCCATGCTGCTAGAGAGCGAGCGGCGCCGTTGCTGAACGGTTATTCTTGGTCCAGGCTTAAGGAGCCGTATTAGAGTATTCCACRGTAGTAAAGCACCGAAGAAAATAATTAAGCAGATTGACCACAAGTGGCAGGATGGGTTCAAGACCAAAGCTAGCTTTGTCGGCACTCGGGGATAGAAGAAAGTAGCTAGAATGGTCTTCTACTCAAGCAGCCCTATAGGTAGGTGGYGTAGGCTTGCTGGAATTGTGGCGCCTCTAAACCTCCTCTTCCAGCACTCAGCCTATAGAGTGGTGAGTGGAAAGGGTGGAGATTTCAGGCTGCTCAGTGGACTCAGTTACCACGGGGCAAGTTTCCTCCCTGTCCTCGGGAGGCAGGAGTAAAAGCAAAAGCTCAAGACGCGTCCTTTTCCTGCTGTCCAAAAAAAAGGAGGGCAGCAAGTTTTCCTGTCTTTTTTTATCCTTTGCTTCTTCTCAATATCAGCAAAGGTTTCTTCAGAGGTAGCGTGCTGGCTCAGACCGCGCTGCCGCGGAGCAGACTGCCTGCTGCCGCGTGCAGGAGTTCGCTCTTCAGCGGAGTGAATGTCGCGTACAACTGCTGATTTCCCAGACGGGGTTCGCTAGGGACAGGTCTGTTGATTTGTTTGATTCTGATGGCTGTCACATCACTTTAGGACTGAGAGTTAACAGAGACAGTGAATGACAAGTGCCAAGGGAAGAGTAAGCCAAGAGAGTCGGTGCAGAGCGGGGCGTGGTAGCACGAGCGGTCGTGCATCGTAGCTAGAAAGCAGAACGGAGGTGCGGACCGGACGTAAAAGCCCATCAGCTGTGAGGCATGAGATAAGTAAGGTAAGAGCAAGAGGTGATGTGAAGTAATCAGACTTCTATATATTTTACCACTTACCACCATCTAATTGCTTTTAAGCAAATTATTACGTTTGCAGTGACATTTTTCTCCAGTTTTCCATTTTTAAACAAATGACATATTGCTGAATAGAGTTTATATCCTTAGGATATATTTGTCCCCTCAGTCCTTAGGTCTTCTACTATCCTGTTTTAATTTGTAGCATAACTACACCGGCTATGGGATGCACACCTCCTGCTGGTTAATTTTAAGTATAGTTCAAATATTCAAATATTTGCCCCATTCAAATATTACTTCTATCATGTATTGCCACAAGGTAGGTGAATTTTTCTCTAGATCTAAAATACTTAGGAGTTTGTCTAACAGTTAATTATTTTTGGACTAGTTTCTTTGTTTCAAATGATTAATTAGTGCTTATACTTTCATATTATTTTTAAATGCAAAGTCCAAATATATGTCCCATCATTTATAAAAAGTCATAAAAGTTCTTCGAATTGCAAAATATTTGTAATCTCACTTCAGCTCAGAAGTCTGATGCAGTGCATTGAAATTGAACAGCCATTTTGTGTATTTTTAGGGCATTAAAATATGCTAAGGTTTTAAGCAAAAATGTTTTCTCATACCTTTGTATGCATTTTTCTAATATAACGCAGGACTACGAATATATTTTATAGTATTTTTTCTTAAAAGGTTTGAACTTTGTAGAGTCAACTTATCAAAAAATGTATAAATTATACAAGGCGAAAACAGCATCATTTTTTTCCCTGGGAAGTGGAGCAGTTAATATTCAACATGAAATGTCTAATCTTTAAATACATTATAATCTAACTGCTTAGGATAATTTTTGCTTTAATACCTTAAGAGTCTGCAAAGCCTGAAGGATGGGATTATTAAAATGGAATTTTAATGTCAAAATTATCAGAGAAGAGAACATATTGCTAGTGTTCATAAAAAAATGTATTCAATTTCTGTTTGATTTGTTCAAATAAGAGATGAGAATATATTTGATTATAGCAAGTAAGTATTCTGAAAGTTGATCAGATGACTGTAGGTCATTGCAACATGAGTGCTGTCAACTATGGCGATTAGTATATTTAAGACATTGAAATATGTGGTAACATAAACATACCTGGTCTAATGACTCTATCATATAAAGCTTCCATGAAGATGCTGCATAGGAAGAAAGACTGAGGAATAAAGATTGCTCACTTACCATACAGATAGCATTACCCGCGACCCAACTTTTAAAATTTGCCTTAACGTGCCTTGCAAGCATAAATAAATTTCTCTAACTTGCCTAGAATTTGAGTTCTGGGTCTTCAGCCCTGGCTCTTCGGGAGTCTTGGGCTAGTGCCGAAGAAGAAAGGTTCCTTATAGCTGTAATAACTAGCTAAATTTCAGATTTTCCTAATCCTATAAAAATCGGTTCTGAATAGTAATAGGCCTATAGTATTCCACCAAACTTCTCACCCGCCTTTCCCAAGTTCATAAATAAACCTGACACTGGGCTTACCTTACAGAGTTCTCCAGTGCCAGTGTGTCACCCTGTATCTATCACCAGTTCTCCCTTCTACCTATKTGAGGTAGTATCTTAATATAGAAAAATTAATTGTTTTCCAGAAGATCTCTATTGATGGAGCTGTAAGGTCTCTGAAGCTTAGTATAATTTTGTCATTCATTATTATTAGACTACTAAGTAAACCTGAAGATGACCAGAGAAACCTAGAGGTTGAAGCTCTAGTAAACTACCTTGAGTTGGCCTCTGGAGTCATGGTCTRTTTTTCAATATATGTCTTTCCAGTGGCCAGGAAAGCATATAAAAGGAAAGGAGGGTAGGTGCATTATATAAATGCAGGAGGCAAAAGGGCTTCAGATGYAATTGCTTAAAGAGGTTAGGAAACCTGCTTGAGGATAGTGGTTGTGGAGAGTTTTTTTCTCTCTTCTTGGAGAAGCTGGCAGTGATTGTCTGGAAKTAGTATAATATTGCACATGTTAACAAGGTAAAAATTATTGTCAGAAAGTTGTCTACTGTGTTCACAGGCTTCTTGGGTGATAAGCTGTATGGTGTGGACGCAAATTTGGCATGCTTGAAAATGGAAAGTGAGCGTAAGGAAGCCTGGGAGAAATGGCTGCAGGAAAACAGAAAGGCAGTTCTGGTCAAACRGTGATGTGCAAGTCTCTGCACAGCAGAAAGGCGCTGCTGCTGCAGGGTGTTTTCTTTTTTAATCTTAACAATACAACAGAGCAAATACTATAGCGAGAGAAAAAATGATTTTACTGTATTAGGAAGGCAAGTACACTTTCATATTCATAAATCCTTTACGTGTTGCGAACAGTTTTGCAGTTTTTACTTCTATAAGAATGTTCAGAGAAAGTGACCATCAGGCAGTAATTGTATTACGTGTTTGCTCAAATTATTTCCTTTTTTTTCTATTTGTAAGAGTTGATTTTCTAGTGATAAAGAAATTCCTCCAAGAAGCCCTTATATCACAAATAATTCACCTGGGTCACTTRCCCAACCATTTTTTACAGTGATGGGATTTATTTGTGTGAGAACACAGTCTGCCTTCTAGAGAACAGTTGAAGACTTTAACGGAACAAAAAAAAAATTACAAATAACCCAGAGGTTGCAATATGTTTGTATAAAGTATTCAAACAATTTCAAATAACAACTGAACTTGTAAAAATCAACATCTGTTCATGGATTATTCATAAATCAAAATGGTAAAATTCTTCCAGTAAAAATAGTCTTCAATGAATAGTTACTCTGGCTCTGCTGATAAAATAGGATTCACGCAACAGACATCTCAACTTTCAGACTTTCATACAGTTCAGATTCATTAACACTCAAATTATCCTCTGGTATATAAATTGCTGCAGCAAGCCAACTAATACAAAAAATGCAGCACAAGAAAACCAATAACAAGATAGCATTTAACTGTACCATTTTAGGTAATTGTGTTCTTTTTTTTTCCCCCACAAAATGTATATTTAGAGTGCTTCTGTAATTGTGTTTGTCAATTACTTACGGAGGATTATCCCTGTAGCAATAYAAACTTTTCTTTCTACATTAGCAAATACCTACAATGATGGCTTCATACATAATGATTTAAAACTATTAATAGAAACTATAATAAGAAATCAATAGTGATTCAAACCTGCAAGTATAATTTTTACCCAACTGAGAGGGGTAGGATGCTATGCTATGGCTTGACATAAAGACACAAAACCCACAGTAGGTGTCATTTTCAGAACAATGCACATTTTAAATTTATGAATATTCTTTTATATACTTGTATATACAACCACTTTTTTTTGCTTTTTTCCTCCAGAGCTACATAATTATAACTTGCAAAATGTAAATATTTATGAATTCACAGGATGTTCRCTGGAAGAGAAGAATGTTATACATGCAGATTTTTTTTGTACTTGCAGGATTCACATAATATTATTTGCCACCATGATGTACTGAAAAATGCAAAAAAATATAATATTCTCCATTTGACTTTTCTAAAAAATACCATCTGGTGTTATTTTTTGAGAGTTGCAGATTAGCTGTGTAATTGCTTATAGTTAGAGATAGACATTACTACATTTATTGATAATTTTATTCTCTACGATAATCTTACATTTAAATAGTGACTTTGTTCCTGAAGGATGCCAAAGTGATTAAAGTGATATTCAAACTCTTTGGATCACATCAGCCACAACTGAAATGCAGCCATCTCTGGGGTGAAATATTGCAGCTGTTTAACAGCACTCAACAGCACTGTATAACAGCTTTGGAAATGAAGAATACCTTATTCAAATGAAAACAGGGACATTTAGGTAGGCAAAATAATTATTCAAGTTGGTATTTGGCCAGGATGTTAGTGCTCACATATCTACACTCAAAAAAAAGTTATACTGAATCCTTAATAACCACAATTAGTCAGGACGCTGGGTTTGCTGCTCGCCTAAGAGAGGGCATTAGCAAAGTGAAGCCCGACTGCTCCCCCAGAGCTGAGCGAGACGGCAGTGTGGTGCACAGACATGGAAAACGCTGCTCGAGACTRTAGGTTTTTTCTTGCCCGCCTGGATTTTGCACATTAACCTTTCTGAGTCTTTCCTTGCATAGATATGCACGGTGATACCTATGCAGATTTGGAGGCTAAGCTGCAAATCAGACAACTTTGTTTACCAAAAKGGACCTCAGAAATTTTCCATCTGAGCAAATCTGGATAGGACCGTGCTACATCCTTCCCTTGCCTGAATTTCATTTCTCTTCAGAAGTAGGTGGGACAGCGCCTAAATTCCACCTGATTTCATGGAGAGAGACCTGCTCTGATAACGATGCTCAGCTCAACCACATTCAATGCAACCAAAAACAAGCCCCATGCCAACCAAGCACAATTATCAGAAGGCTGACAGCAGCCTCATTTTGCACAAAAGCACAGTGAATTCTCCTGAAAATGGGAGATTCTGCTTCTTGCAAACTCCTATGAATTTGTGCCCTCTTATTCGAAGTGTAGCAGAGGCTGGAGACAAGCCAGGGAAGGGACCAGACCAAGGCGAGGGGCCTTGGCGGGCGCGCTGGGCTGGTAAGCAAGTGTGAGAGCCACAGGACAGGAGGAGACTAGACAAGACTCAGCCTGACCGTGCAGCCTGGCTGTTCCTGGCACTCGCCTGAATTTTACTTGTCCACAATTTTAAGATACAAGAACAGGCATAGAAAATAAATGCATGAAGATAGTCAGCGCCTTACCACAGAACTCTGCCGATTTTTGTATTTTTCAGCCAGTACCACAGGAGACGGTGATTGCTAGCTACTTCCTCATCGTATTGCCTCGGTATCCCGAGCTGGTTGTCCTTTAGTTCAGCTGACATATCCAAGCTGGACAAATATTTAAGCAGATATTTTCTTCAACAGGGTTCTGCTAAAACTAAAACTGTCGATGACATTAAACTTTCATAATGCATCTACCACTCATGAATTAAAYGGGCAGGATTTGAAATGTGAACTTTATCTGTCAGTCGCAGAGTAACAATACATTTAGCAAGAATACTTCATCAACATTTAAACACTTGTCAAAGTTAAAAAGCAAGCAACTCTTGGGTAAGTCATCTGGCACCACATAAACTTCTCTGCTCATATATATGCCAAAAGTTCTTCCTCACCCACAGTTGCCAACCACAGTATATTTTTGCACCACTCTTCTGTTTGTCATCTACAGTGCTTATTGATGTGCAATTACATCAAACCACGCACACCAAGACTGTGCTCTATCTCATTATCCAATTGTCAGAGATATCAAAATATCGTGCCTGTGGATTTCTTCAGTTCACATGCCGCAAGCCTACCGCGGAGCCGCCTTCTCTAGCTGGAGAGGAAGGCAGCATGGTAGAAGCATCTGTCCTCATCAGATGGACTCTCTTTTACCAATTTTACAATTTTACCAATTCCACATCTAGCTTCTTGTTTTTAATGTCTTGCTGWGCAGACTCCAGATTAGCTAAAGCGAGTGTTTCTCTAGGCTTCATAAAAGAATCAATACAACCTGTACTGTCGTTGTGAACAAGTACAGATGACATCGAACGTGGCAGAAAAGTATCCTCTCGGCAGTGATCTGGGAACGCTGCAAACTGCCAGCAAAACCTCCGTTCTTGGCTTGGCAAGATTTGAGTTTTAAATGAATAGAGAGCTATATAGGAAGTGATTGGATATTGAAGGTGGACACATTTATGGAAATTAGTCATGCTTTTTTACAAGGAATCAAACTTTCTGATTAACAGCTTTTCATCCAAAACTGACAATTGATCAAATTGGGAAAAAATGTGTTAAATTTCCTTGYAAAAGGTTTGAGAAATTGAATTGACAAAATCTCCCATTTTGATTTTTCTAAAGTAAAATTTCAGTTGTGGAAACAGAACGCTCTGTAGCTTTCATTATTTGGGAAGTCAGAGTTAGATGGCATCCATCTTCCATTTGGTCTTCTACTCCGTGAAATTATGGAAAGGAAAATTGTTGGAAGCCAYATTTGATCATATATAATTATTTAGATATATTTTAATTAAACACAGTTGAGGAGAAATACCTGAACCTTAGCACAGAACTTCRATTGCAAATGATCTTCTAAAATGTTCAGATGATGACATTTTGCAGCTACTGTGCTTTTTCATCCGGAATGCCTGGACTCTTTCAAATGTGAATCTTTTCTCACTTACAGGATGYATCCTCAAGTCTTCCTCAGCTGTGACCTGATCATAAGTTCTTTTATTCTAAGACATCCTTGCCCTCAGCTACCCTATGGGTAAAGCATGTAGGCACAACTATTTTGTAGTTCACCTCTGTTCTGTGAAACAAATCATGTGGTCTTTTGGTGTTTATCCACTGATGGTGTTAAAATATGTTATGTACCARTTGTACATTCATCCATGAAGCTTTAAAATATCATTCTAATCCCATTTGCGTTACAAGTTAGATTTTTAACTCATTCATWTGAATATTGTGGCTTATCACTACTGCAATGGGAACAAAAATAATGAAAATATCTATCCTCAAAAATCAAAATTTTCTATGGTTGTGTTCATTTGATTACCTGTTTTTGAAGTGCCTCGCCATGTTTAGCGGTGTAAGCTAAGTTTCAGTAAATTTTCCTTTTCCAAACTGCTGATGGCTTTCCTGGGCAAGTTCCAGTGTAGATCCACGTTGCAAGTGAGGCTAGAGAAGGAGCTGAYGGCCTTCCCAAAGCGCATACCAAAATCCTCCCGCGGCAAGGAGCCACGAGAGGGGCCGCAGCGAGCCGAGGGRGGCGAGGGGGCCCCGGGAACGGCTCACAGCCGTGGCGGGTTCTGAACCGGTTCGGTCCCCGTTCGGGGTGCAGCGGTGCCAGCGCACGGAGCAGTGGAAACGGGGGGCGAGGGGGCCCCGGGAACGGCTCACAGCCGTGGCGGGTTCTGAACCGGTTCGGTCCCCGTTCGGGGTGCAGCGGTGCCAGCGCACGGAGCAGTGGAAACGGTGCCTGGCATCAAAGGACCTGGACCGGGTAAGCTGGTTCGGAAACGCGGGGAGCGGACAAGGCGTTCCCTGGGAAGCCGCCCTGGGGCGAAGCCCCGTGTCGGCCTCCGGGCTCGCTGGGGCTTAGTCTTCTTGCCAGCTGTGTTTGCTTTYGGGAACAAAGGTTAACATTTTAATTTTTCTTTTTGTTACGAAAAGGTCTCAGCTGACCTTTCTGGTATTAGGAATTCGGGTGAGTTGTTCGCCGTCCTGTGCTTGGACTGTTCCCCRTGCAGACAGGGTTGTGCAGGAGGAGGAACGGTCGTGGCTGGCTTTCGGTAGACATCCTGTGTCCCTCCTTGTGTTTGAACAGCATCCAGGATACTAAGACTCATAGATAACATTTAGCATCWATAATAATAAAATAATAAAGATTCTCTAGAACTAAACCATGCCAAGTGATCCACAGCCTTCTTCCCTCCCCCCTCCTTTCTGACTTCAGCTGCTCTTCTTTATAATTAGCAGCACAGAAGTTTGTAAGAGGAGCATTTAATCTTGCAACGAGAATGTAGATAGAGCTGTAGAGAAAAGTTTTTGTTTGCTTTTTGACAATTAGAAAAGACTTTTGTAATGTTCACTTCATGACTATTTTAAATGAATATTTTGGAGATATAAAAAGTAAACAATAATTTCAGGGCAAATGAAAAATGTCATTCCTCTCARAATGAATGTTCTCATTTATGATGGGAGAGTTTTTGGAAAGCTTTTTCCACATACATTTGAATAATATTTTGAAAGACTTGTCATTCTGAGGAATTCTGTGGAATTGAAAAAAAAAATCTTACTGTTTGATGTAGAAATAACTTCAACTTTTTCATGTTAAAAAAACTTTGTAAAAACTCAGGGAAATGATTTTTTTTGTCAAATAAGGTACGTTTTCGCATTGACCGCAGGGTGCCACATTGTATTTTTTGATGGAAATTGTGAATGGAAATTGTATCTCATTTTAAATTTAGGAACATGTTATGCAGTTTATTTTTAGCAGATATTGGTGTTTYGACTGCAGGCTGTTCAAAACCTGTGACCAGTGTTCGCTGCCTGTCGACAGGCCTGCTGCAGGTGCGTTAGAAGGACCAGCGTCCGTGTGGAAGCAGCATTTCATGGCCGCGTTTGCTGAGTATTACTAAACAACAGTAAACGCTTGTGTTYACGCTAATATAGGTAAATGCAATTTTAAACGTAGATGTGGGATGGCTCTGTTGGATGACTGGCCATTCTCGAGCTGTCTTTTGGGGGTGGAGCTGCATTTGAGGGATAGACCATGGCCAAGCCACAGAGGCACCTGTCTGGATCCTTGTGGCACCAGCGGAAGGCCAGGATGCCACTAGTGTGAAGATCTGTGAAACTTTAACATTCCTGTGTTACCAAAGGGAAACCTGGAAAGTGTTCTGCCTTGAAAGAAAACTTACAGCTTGCATTCCTTTAGTATTTTTTGGTAGAAATGTGTGTGAAAAATCCAGTGTTTTAAGGTAGACTTGGTCCTGCACAAATGTRTAGAAAATCCATAAAATAATTCAGACAAAAAGGATGAATGAATCACCCCTGGAGGCAAAAAAAATTGTGAACTCTTTAAAGAAATCGAACATTTACAATATATTTAAAAAAGAGTTAGTGCAATTATTTCACTAAACCATGGTGTTTTTGCTTTCAAAGGGCAGAACAAGAGTAAGAGGCAAAAGTGGATTAAAGACTGGTGAGGAGAAAAAGCTATACAGGTGCCTCTAGGAGTTAAAAAAATAAAAACAGGAACAGTAAAAAGTAGTATTTATATTCTTAGAGCTGTATTTACCAAATTGCCATTTCATAAATTTGATTCTAAGAAAATACTCTAAGGAGAAGATAACCCTGTAGGTGACAAGTAAAATTTTAGAAGCTGCTAATATTGACAAACTATTGGGTCCAGCAAACATTTGTGTGATCAATAGTAACAGAAGTAGAGAAAGGAAATTGTAGATGTTTTAGCAAACATTTTCTTAGGCTCAGTAGAGTACCCATGATACTGAAGGTTTTTTATTTTTTTAAATTTTATTTATTTTTTACTGTTTTTCTATTGGCAAGTTTGAGGTGAATCAGATGAACTGGAAAAATGCGCAAATGATGGAATTAGTAATGATGGAATTAGTTAGATTTGGGTAAATTACTGTGTATGTGGAAAACTGTTGAATATAATCAACTTCAATTCACCTAAACAACCCTTGCTATTCTGTTTCTGGTCCGCTTGAGAGAAAAGGTACAAGCTSTATCTGTAGTGCCAAAGTGTGAAATATTTGTTAGAATAGATAAATGTCCAAACAGGGTTAGAGTAAAACSAGCAATCTTTTTTTTAAAGGTATTCAAACATAGCTGTATGTATGTAAAAATTGAAAATAAGAATGATTTTCTTATCTTCTTCCTCAGAAGATTGAGCAATTATTTATGCAATTATTATTATGCAATTATTGTGCCGCCAGACAATAAAAAACAGAGTACAGATGAGCTCTTTTTCAAGCAGGCTGCCCTACAAGGCCAYGTGGGAGCAGCCTGCTTTAAGAAGGCATCATATCAACCCAAAATTTGTTACAGATGCTTTCTTATGACTTAAAGTCTACCTGCCAAAGTTGCTTTAGGGATCTAGCACCTCTGGTGGAGCCCACGTGCCACGCTGGAGCTGAGGCAGCGAAGGTGGAAGGAGTACGTGCCGGAGGGCAGGGGCTGCTCCTTTCCACAGTGCTGTGGTCTTAGAGAGGCTTGAACTGGCCATGGAACAGCAGGCAAAGGCTGATGTGAGTACCTGGATAAGCMTAAAGTGAAATCCCAGCATCCCTGCAAATAAGATTTATTCCTGTGCAGGGTCACCTACTGGTTCACCTAGTTGATTTTATTTCTCAATGTATTAATAAGGATATGTTTGATCTAAAAGGCAATGCTGGTGCAAAAACAAATGGATATGAGCAGATCATGGACAAGCTGAGTGTGAAAGTGGAAAGCTTTTGGCGACTGGAACTGTGAGGTTCCAGAATAATCTTCCTAAGACAGCGGTAAGAACAACCTGTGGCTATAAGGTAGACCAGGATCAATTTAGGATAGTAATGATAATGTGGGTATAATAGTTTGATGGACTTGATGAACCAGCAGATCCCTTCTGGTCTTGTCACCTATGAAAAGAGCTTCTAGATAAGTGTAATAACCACCTGATCCATGTTTTGCAGATCAGTATTTGCACTGGTGTAAATAGAAATGTTGTTTCTTACAGTTGCGCTTAGGAAGCGCACGCCAGTGTAAGCGTTGCTGTGGGTTCTTCCACTCTTGGCTTGGCATAGATGTAATCCAGCAAAATACCCGGGCGTCTGTGTTACTGCAGAATTTGCCTGGTCACGACAGAACCATCCATAAGCTCAGAGTTATCCGGAGTCCTTTGTTGCCTCGGGGTTTCTAATTATATGAAATACTTCTCAGATCAGTGAAGCTGCTAGAAATGATGAAGGGCTCAGCTGCGTGGGTGTTGGTTGCTGAACCGAAGCTCGAATTTGAACCCCAGAAGTGTTCCTCTCATGCGTTGTATGTGCCCCTGCAAGTCTGAAAAGGCACACTGTTGTCACCCGAATTAAACAGATGTGCAGTGGAACTGCAAAATGCTGATGTAGTTGCAAACTAGTCCTCTAGTTTAAATCGCACCGCAGAACCTGACTGTACCTGCTGGGTTACAATATTGCTGTCACTYCAGAAATGCAGAGAAGTGTTTCCTTCCCTGCAGGTGCACGCCAAGTGGGTAATCTATAAGTAGGGTGGTTCCAGATGGCATACGTATTGCTACCTTGCTATACCTCCACCTTTATGCTGGGTGTTTTTAGGCTTTAAATACTTGTTGACACTCTTTAGTGGTTAGAAATATACCTGTAGTTTGATTTCAAAACACAGTATGTGTATTTCAGAATTGGTTTTAAATAGCTTTTCCATTACTCTGGGCTTTCTGTATACTCAAAGAATTTAATCTAATTGTTCAAAAATTTTAGTTTGTGTAAATATGTAAGGTGCAGAATAAGCATAGTTAGAGGATGGACTTTATCGTACTTTCTATAAGGGAAAAATATCTCTAGATAGACTCATTTACACAAATGAGATAGCTGTGTTTTGTTGTTTTAATTAAAAGTTGAAAACATCTACACATGTGAGCTCTGTTTTGGGACTTGGATACCGTTCTTTAGGAGATTTGAAGAGTTCTGAACTGGCACAATAAGTATTTGGAAAAGCAGGGTTAGCCAAATAGATCTAGACTCTGTTCATGTTAATGTTTGAATGGCCGTAGAGTCCACTCATTAGGATTAAGTTTAGGAGGTAATATGCAAATCATTTTCCAGTGGAAAATGTCTGTTCTAAATCTTCCAGCAGAAAATTTCAGTATGCCCCTCCAAATGATTTTCCACCAAGGGAAAATGAAAATGGCAGCTCTCCAGCTGTCCACTTGGAGGTCTGTTAGAGAAAGTGGGACTGAAAGATCCCGACACGAGGGACTCCCGGCCGCACGAAGGGAAGGCAAGGTGCCTGGCTGCCCCGCTCTTTACTCCCAGATCCCAGTCTGCCTCAGCAGTTAGCCTGCAGTGGAGGTAGAGAAGCTGAACGTCCACTCTCACTAACTGCAGATCTCGGTTACCCYGGAAAACCTGACAGCTCCGTGTCCTGCTCGAAGAATTGATCAGAGTCTTCCAAGTAACCCAAAAYTTTCTGAAGCCTGTTCCTTGTGAGTATGTACTCTAGCTGGTTTATATAAATATGGTAGTATTTTGAAGAGAGAGCCACAAAGACAGACATAGTTTCTAATTACTTATTAATTCAGTAAACAAAGTATATTATGTGTACTATGTTRAAAATGTGTGTAGTGTCTCTGCATCTAAATAGCTTTTCTGCTTTCTGGTTGTACCATGCAATGACTTAAGTTGAACTGTGGCTGGGCAAAATACCATTAAGCTCAGTGCGAAACCTGTCCACAYGCAATTTACTGTGAAATAGAGTGATATTAAATATTTGGTTTTGATCTTATGACTTCCTTTTCCATTTGACCACTACCTAATGCAAAGGCTCCTTAATTTAGTCTTAAAATCATAGCAGTTTTGATATGAAAAGGAAAAGGTTGCATATAATCAGATTTTCTAGGCTACTCACTGTCAGGTGCTCGTTGCACTGGTAAATTGTATTTTTTCATATATTGATAGAATGTCTTAGAATTTATTTTAAAAAATGTGGTGGACTTGAGACTCTTCTGAAACAACTATATAGCGATTGTAGGTAAGCTTAGAGAAAAACACTAAGAATCACAATCTGCTGCAGGAGCTTTCTGTATATGTATCTCTATTTGTGTAGCATCCTTGTTTYGGTGAAACTTTGCATTGGTTTCTCACTCTGCATCAAGATCAGCTAAAATTTGTATCTGTTCAACTCATTATTTGTATCATTGAGTAAAACTAGCTTTATTCACGTGGTCTTGGCTTTGAAAACAAAAATCCAGCCCAGCATCACCAAGTTCCCGTGTGTGGCTTAAGGATTACATATTCTGCCTTTTTCGAGTGTAAAATTATAGTTGTACAAAATCACCTAGCAGTTCTATACCGTCAGTTGCATTTTATTACCAATTTCAGATATAGCCATGAGGTAACACCTAAAAAGGTCACAGTGCAAATACATGTGCAGAATTTAAATGAGAACTTATTCTTTCTCCAATAAATACACACCGGATACAAAGAAAGAATTGGAACATTTTCAGAATGCAGTTAGGGCCAATAAGGATCTCATCRGGGACTGTTTCAAAGATTAGTTTCTGATGTCCATAGAAACACATTGTGTGAGCCTGTTTTCAGATAATACGCTGTTTCTGTACATTGCCATCTCTTATGAAAGAGTTCCGGCTGTACAGGTCTGATTGCTGGATTTTGCAGTGTCCTGTGAGAGCTGCAAAACCTCTGCAGTCGTAGTGGACTGGCTGCCTCTGTAAAGTGAGCCTGTAAAGCTTTATTTCCTTCTGGGAAGGAAAGCGTATCTGAATATTGTCGAGATTTCAAATGACCTGTTCCAGTGCTAAACAAAGATTCAAAGGAAGAGGAGAGGGAAAACATGTTTCCAGAAATGAAACCTCAGTGATCTGGTTTCTAGACTCAGGTCTGACATTAGCTTTTTTGTCAACCTTGCTAAGTCACTTAGCTGTGCCTCTCTCCTAGTCTTTATAATAGGCATAACAGGAGTATTGTAAAGCCAAAATCAATATTGCTAGTGAAAYACTGAAATTCACACTTATGCAGAAGGCCCACACAAGTGTGTGTGTGCTGTTTAAGACCAGAAATACTGGGCAATTAGACCTTGCTGCTATGACTGAGCATCCTTCATCCAGATAGAAAGAGTGGGGGCAGAAAGTGGTCACCAACCCTTGCGATTCAGTTACACAAAGTGCATAGCACCCTTTTTGGGGAAATCACACTGAAGAGCAATGGGAAAGAAGGTCTTTCCACGCTGACTGGTAGGACTAACATCTTTCTAGTTACTAGGTTGAACACGACAGGGACTGTTTCCAAAAGAAAAGGATGTTAGCACAATCTGGGCTTGTCAATAAATATTATTCACAAGAGTTAGTCAGAAAAGAGGTGAGAAAAATCTCACTTTTTACCCTGTTCTTAGGTTTGGTAGCTTGGGAATTTTTGRTTGACTTTGTTACTAGCCAGTGCTGTAGAGATGACGAAGGAAAACCTAAGCTAATGAGTTGAGTATGTTCAACTTTTAAAGGAAGCTCAACTGAACCAATGGTGATGGGCAGGTTGCAAGCCTTCTGCAGTAAACTGGAATAGCCAACTATAGAGCCCTGACCAAGTAAGAATGTTTTAAAGATTCTAACTTTCTTTAAATTTGGCGTAGAGACTCAATTCCAAAAGCACAAACCTGTGGCTGTAAGAAGCTCTGTTTTATAATCTGTCTGTTTGAGTTTCTCAAAACTGAGTGATTGCATTATTGGGACGATGTGTCATTCCTGATTACATTTGCATGTTGGTTTAAACATAACACTACATGCCAGAGCTTCCGAACTGGATGTGATGCAGCATCAAAGTGATGTTTCATGCTCTGGAAACTTCAAAAAGTCATTGAAGGGAGAAAAGTGCGATGCCAGTGGGAGAAATGACAGAAAATTGGTCTTGGTTCTACTCTTATCAAGGTAAACAGTAAAACATACATAGACTTAGTTTGAAGCAAGATGGGYCTGCAATGACTCTGATTAAGTAGGTGATGCCTTATGATTTGTGTGTCAATCCTAAATTTCTGAGGAATGCGATGTCCTTCTTTTGTTTGTGCATCGACTGTTCCTTATAAACAAATAGTAGAGTAATAATTGCTGCTAGTTTTATTTATAAAAAAGCTGATGGAAGAAGTATTTATTATAAATGAAAGTCATTGTGAAGTAGCCTCCTCTTTTGTTCATGAACAATTTTAACAATGTTCTGTTATTATTCCCTGTATAATATGGAATGAAAAAGCTCTGTCTCCTGTGTCTCCCCTTGCCACCATTTCCTCAAATCCTTCCAAATAGGAAGAGAATATTTGATAGAATTTGTATTGCTATTTCTGAAGCCACCTGATCTTTTCCTCTAGGCCGTGTTGCTGGAGGCCTGATATATGACCAGGAAAGTTTGTGCATATCATGGAGTCATGCAGACTACATGGTGGTAAACCAGGCTGGCTGAAGGTCTGTTACGGTGTATAAACAGAGTGAGTGGTTTCCTAAAACTTCTCAAATTGCTGCACCAAACTATGGGTATGTGGTTGTACACTCTACATCTCCATTCTCAATCTGTAATATGTAGCAGTACCATCAGATTTTGTGCAGCTGTTGCAAAAGCAAAGCTTATGAAYCTGTGAGCATAATAGAAACCCCGAGCAGATTTTGTTATCTTTAGGTTAGAGTTGAATTGTGTGCAATGAATAAGGGCCATGGGAAACTCTAAGACCCCCAAATATCAAACTGCACAAATAATGTGTATGATGGAAGACTAAAGTTTAGCACTAATTGCCTACTATATTTCATGGCAGGAACAGAATAACATTTAAGTTTCACAGAACACAAAAAATGTACCTTGAAACTAAATGAAACAGAACTTTTTCTTCTCTCATGGACAAACTGGCTAAATTACCTTAAAGGAAATKATCAGAGAGAAGAAAAAAAGAATATAGCTGCTTGTTTTTGGATTGCCTGTGGTCTAAGATTTWATGTGCAAAGTTTGAATCCAGAGGGAACCTCAAGCCTTCATAAACAAACTTTATAATGGAAATGCTGTCAAATTCTTAARTACAGCAAGGCAAATGGCACAGCTATGGTATGTTAAAAAAATATTAAAATGCTATGAACACAGGGTGAAGGCTAGCTGTCTTGACACTGAACATAGAAAGGTAAATGATTGGAACTTTAATTACTTTGATCCGTCATGCCTTGTAGCTATGTGTCAGCTAAGCCAACAAAACTGACATAGAACAAAGGCCATGACTGTTTCAACATCTTAACTCATTTCTTATGGTTGATTAATAAGTCTATTGAAGAAACATGTGATGAGAATTGAGAAAAACATAAAGCATGAGTTTATACATACACGCGCACGTCCCGTGTGCATGACTTTTCTTYGGTAGATATATTGGTTCAGAATATGGAGTAACAAGGGGTGACATGCCTGGTGTACAGTTCTTACCATCAGCGTTGCACCTTGGTCTCTGAGGGGTCTGCAGACCTGGAAACCCTTGGGTTGGATGTTGTTCTACTCTGGATTATGTCTGTATTTACCTGCCCCCACATACCTCTGGAATGGCTCTGGTTCCTAGGTCAGGCCTCTCCTGGATTATGATTTAGTCTGTATTCCTATTTGACTGAGCGTCTATGACCACCTAGCAGTTTGTTTGCTAATGAGAGAACGCCCCCAAAGACAGAGGCAAATGCTATCTTATAAAGTACACTTTTTCATACTGGTCTTGCTTCTTAGTCTACTGTYTTCTTCCCTTCCTAAACCTCATTTAGTCTCTGAGGCGCTAATGCTCTTTCAGTCGTCTAGCACAGAAGTCCAACAAGACAATTTATATTTAAAACCTGTATCCAAGTGAGCTTAAATTCTTGGAGGATGCTGCTAATTTGCCAGAATGAGACAACTATGAAGTTCTTGCGCAGAGTAATTTGGGTCTAAAGCTTTCACTTTAATTTCCTCTTTGAGCAAACTATTCAATTTAATGCTGATTCCAGAGATACTTCTATGGCTAGTACATTTGATATTAATAAACAYGATTTCCCAAAATATGGTTTAATTCTGCCAATTATAATGAGAAAGATTCTAGCCTGTGCAGTGAAACGTAAAGCCAGTCACTATAAATTGATGGTAATTGATGGATCATGTGTCTGTTGGATGCAAAGCCAAAATATTTCTGTTAACAAAACGTGTAKAACAGCCATTGCACAGCAAACCTTGTGAATAGTGAGGAAGTGTGTGCTCCCACGCTCTCACGTGAGGTGTGCTCAGCAGGAGAGGACGGTGGCTCAGGCTCTCCGTCCACGTGACAGGGAATCTCAGATGACTGCTTCTTCTCCTGCCCTGCTATCCGGGACGCCTTGTACCATCCTGCTAGACATCTCCGAAACCGCACCTCAGTATTTACAGAAACCCTCCCAGCAAGTAACTACTCTGTTCTCACAGTTAAAGGGCACACTGAGTGGCAGAATCGGCGTTSCAGTTTAGACAGCTTTCCCCTTTCATTTATGTGTTTGTATTTGGAGCTAATTTTTACATGAAGTCCTTGGAGGTGCAGTCGAAACAGTCTGTGCTGGAATCCTCACAACTCGTTTGATGCCATTTTCCAGTCAGCACATCTAGTTCAAGACCCTTCTCCTCCGTCATTTGAAGCTGTGGAACATTAAACGCTTTCTTGTGTTGTAGTTTGAATCTGAGATTACTTAAGCAGCAGTGAACAGCTCATCAACATACCTACTCTACAAAGAGAGCATACGTTTGGATGCTGCCTGAAATGCTAATATTTTAAAGAAAAATATATAAAGCCATTCGTTAACTATTTATTTTTTCCTTTGTGGAGTGTTCTACAAAATATGTTTCTAAACTCTAGTTCAGCCACTAAACCAGTGATTTTATTTGAAGAGAAGCTCTAAAAAGCTGTCTTTTAAAACATTTAACTCTGATTTTGCATTTTAAAAGTATGCTAATATTACGAGGGATCAAATTGCTAGAATGTTTTTATTAAATCAGATATTTTTTCTTAAAGTTTACATACTAAAGTAAAATTGGGTATAAATAGAAGGCAGTCAATTAATTCTTTTGAGCTAATTTATAGTTTTTGAGTAAATTCCTTGTCCCATGAAAGTTAATAGGAGTCCTTTTGCTTTGACTTAAATGATGTTCAGATAACATCTCTTGAATCTATCATATCTTTACTAAGAGTCTTAGTGTGAAACTTGTCTTATGGAGTTTCTTGATTGCTTTCCAGAAATTACTACAATAGAATATACTTTTTGAGATACARTATTACTAAAGGATGTGTGTGTGTGTGTGTGTTTCATACCTGTTTTATATCTCTCTGTATTATTACTGTTATGACAACTTATTACTGCTCAGGTAGACAGGCAGTAATTTTGGTGMAAAACAGAGAAAGTAAATACCTGTGTGAATATTTTACACAAGCTTCCTGCCTAGTAAGTCATAGTGCAGTAGTGTGTAGGAGTCTACCCGAATGTAGGGATTTGGTATCTAAATAGCCTACAGTGTGGACATATATCAATAAGGACAATTTTGTTACGAAGAAGCATAGTTGGAATTTCTCTAGATTGAAAGTGATCTTTGTGACCTAGTCTGATTTTCATTTTATATTGCTGTAGAACATTAATCCAGATCATATATTGCTAATATCATTGCTAATATGTTTCTAACATCATACATTACTAATAGCTGACATTGGCTTTTTATCCTGAAAAAAAGGAAAATGTGTAAATAGGAGCAATATATCCAAATTGTACAATTGTGGATGCTTGTATGATTAAGCAAAAAGGCCTGGGAATGGCATATTGCACTAAAGATCAAGGAAATGTCAGTTATATTCCCAGTGGTGACACTGGCCTGCTGTCTGCCCTTGAGCAAGTTACATCATGAGTCTGTATCTTGGTATGATCACACAGTTGCAACACTTAGCTTCCTTGGTGAAGTCTTTTAAGATTGACAAATGAAAACCTACTATATAATGCACTATCAAATGCAATTATTATTGAGTTACCCGTTACCGTTATTGAGTCATTCAGATGGCAAAAATGTGTCTAGAACAAAAAGGGCAGCAAGATAAAAGCAAATACTGGTAACATTTCTGTTCTTCCCCCTGTGAAGATGTTGGATTRTAAAGGAAACAAATCCTTCATGTGTTGTCTGAGCCCAGCAGGGAAACAAACGCTTTCCAAAAAGAGAGAAAATAAGAGGAAACACAAAGAAAAAAGGAACTAATCCTTCATATTTATCTAAGAACTCCCGAACCCCATTTAGATAGGTATAGACTTTCTTAGGGCAAATGACTTAATTGAAATTAATGTTATATGATCTATAAAAATATTTTTTCAGGTCTTTTGGCTTTTCCAAATGAAAATTGAACTTTCTAAGGCCTTTCTCCATAATATAATAAGCCTATTTTTAGTTTCATGAATGTCTAATAAAGAATGTTTTATCCACCTGAAGGAAAGTTTATTACTCARACCTTGAAAACACTGCAAAATATTGTATATGGCACCAGTCATATTTATACTGCACCCCTGCTATAATAAAACTGGTCAATGACTTTGAATATGGGAAAGCTAGAAACTGCAATGACTAGAAAGCACTTGAAAAAAATTATCCACCGTAAAAGGTACCTGTTTAGGTACTTAAAACTTGGGAACTGTGATAGCCATATTACTAGTTTCAGTTTTGATGACGCAATGAGAATAAGGTTTACTTTTTATTTCTGATGATTATTTAATGTATGACTTTGGATGAATCACTCGCTATTTTTGGGTTTAGGTTACCTGTTCCTTTGAAAATGATGTGAAGATTTCTTGAAAAATAGAAGCGATTTCATAACATAAATGGTGCTTTATGTTAAGCTATTTTTGTATTCCGAAGGCTTGTCTGTGGCAAGTGGCACAGTCGATGGTAAAAACCAACTCATAATAGTAAGTGAGGAGTGATTCACATATGTTGAGTGTTTTTATTAAGAATTTATTTTGATTGTTGCTGAAACTGATTCCTCAAGCCAACTGTCTGTAGAAGGAAAACAGCATTAACTGTAGGGACAGAATTGATTAGTGAACATTCTTGTCTGGTAGCATAAGTAAAGGCATCAAGGGAGGCAGAAAAGAAAGACGTGAATCAGCAATTGTAGAAGACAGGGCCAAAAGAGATTTGGGAGGTCGCCTAATGCATCCCTGCCTCAAGGTAAGATCAACAATACCTAAGTCACTCTTGACAGATGTTTGTTTAATTCCTTTTAAATGCTCCAGTAATAGAGATTTGCTAACTTTCTTGGCATATTATTTCAGTTGGTAACTATCCTTACAATCCAGAAGTGTTCTCCAGCTCCTAACCTGAATTTTATTTTATCCAGCCTAATTTTCTCTTATTCCTAGAGAGTATCAAGAACAACTTACACCACTAATGTCACAGGAACCTTGTACCTTTTTGGAAGACTGTAGTCATCTCTTTCTTGGTGAAGCACTCCCAGCATCACTAAATTCTTTTCCATTTAGAGTGAAACAGAGACTCTAAAAAGCAAGAATCTTTTCTCTTTGTAGAGATTCAGAAATTTCCATTTTCTCCCCTCACCTTATTAAAAATCTGAATGCAGCCCTGAGAGAGCTTGTGAAAGTACAAATAAAGACAGATTTTCACCTTTATCTTCAAAGATGACTTGTGATTGGGTACTGGCTGTAGTAAAACATGGATTACTCCTGAAAGCTTGAAAGCCAGAGCACTTTCAGAGTCTGATTCTGAGACAATAAAATCTAAAGGATTTAGCTTTTCTCCTTCTGTGTTACCTAATCTGGCCAGCGCGTCCTTGTCGGGCTTCATACTGCAAGCGCTAGAAATAGCTCCAGTGGATTTCCCTTTTGTGAAGGCAGCAACAGAGTTGCTGAACTTCACCTCATCTGAGCTCTCTCTTCCATTTTCGGAGACATCTTGAGATGGTGATGTGTATTTGTACAGAAATTCAGTGTGTTCGATGAGGCTCACAAACTGCCACAAGGCTATGGAGTTTAGAAGGGAAGGCAAGTGCTAGCAAAGGTGTCAAAATCTGCTGCTCTACTGCAGAAACATTTGGGGCAAATAACCAACCCAGGTTCAGCTACTCTGTTTTTCTCTTTTCTGTAACAGCTCCAGAGGGACTATTACAATTCCAAGGCATAATAACAGCAAATAGGCTTCTAGGGTTAAAAAAAATGCCTTTCCCAAGCATGAGAGAATTCGTAAGAGACTTCCATTACCCTACTGCTGTTGTTTTTTTAATAACTGTAGGTAGGAATGTGCTACCTTTTCTGCCTTTTTTACATTGGACYTGACTGGTTGAAAATTAGTTGGCCCACCGGAAAGCTAGTTTCAGTAAGAGCCAGGAACTGGATTATATTCACCTGATTTTCTTTAATTGCTTATTAAGTTTAGAATGAGATGCTTACCAGTTGAATTTTCATACTGAGCCACAGAAAACTGCAGACAGAAATGACAGAGTAGAACATTACTCTTAAGTATCTAACTCAGCTGCTAGAAACTTAGGTTCAGCTTCAGCAAGCTGTAGATTATAAATTGCAGTGATATTAGTCTRTGTTCATTAGTCTTAAGATGTCAACAAGTGTTTATTGGCATAACTATTTTTCTAGCATCTAACCAAACAACTCTCAATATCTTTAGGATTTTCATTGAGATACGGTGGATCACTGCAGAAATAGATCACTTAGGTAGTGCTTGGAAGGATGTTTTTCAGGTTAATGTTTGTGAAATCCTAGGCAGGAAGTCCATGCTAAATGATTTAGAGTAAATGTAGGGACAAAATGCGTAATGTTCCCTTTGCTATCCTCTTYTGTCGTTCTAAGTCTGAAATTAGGCTCTTAGGGCTTGGCTTTTATAAAAACCCCTTGATCTTATGAAGCCATGACTTGAGTTGCCATTAACGTAGCAGATGCACATTGTGTAATTTAGCTTGGCATCACCATGCAGCAAGCCAGGCTGCTGTGTTTCTTGTAGTTCTGCTTGTGTTTCATGTATCCTGTTTTCCAGACTGACCTCACCTATGCATTTTGACACTGTTTAACTTGCACGGTGTTACTTGATAAAATGCCTGAGATGTGGAAGAAACAAGAGTCTCCTCAGAACAAATGCCAGGAACTAGTTTATCACCTGTGTCTTTGSAGAGAGGTGAATTCTTCCCAGTGCCCAGGACTGCCACTCAAACCATCCAGACCAGAGAATTGTTATCTGAGCTGGAAAGCTCCCAYGAACTTGCAGGGTGGTAGGTGTGAAGAAGGCAGCCTCTAGCCAGGACCAAATCGCATCATTCTTCATTGGTCAAAATTAGCATTTTCTGAGATGCAGAGGGAYGAGTATCTCCCAGCTCTCCCAGCCTGCAGTCCCTCCTTAGTGATAAGATCCTACGTGTGAAAAAAGTCGGACCACTTTGTCGTGATAGTGGAGGGGACGAGGAATTCATGACTAAGATGGTGCATCTTAAAAATGTCAAAAAACAGATGGAGAAAAGCTGTCATCTTAGTCTATATTTTTCAGCTGTTCTTAATTTAAGCCTATCCCAATCCATATATTTATTCCACTCCATATACTTAAACAGAGTATGGGGGAAGTGTGGGTGGTTACTTTTCTTGAGGTGGAGATAGGACACTCATAGTAGAAGAAAGAAGTCTTTTCAGGTCAGTATGGGCCCAGTTTTATAATTTCATAGGCTTGAGTAAACCTATGCTAATTTAGGATACCAGAAGTCAGTGTCAATTCTCCTGTTTAGATGCTCTTCCTATCTCYGCAAGCTTCCCATCTACCCATCCTTTATATAGTACTCTGTTCCCTATGTGCTAATGATGATCTAGCAACAGTAGCCAAGTTCTAAATGGAGGTAATAATGTGTGAAAATGGAAAACACTAGAAAGTTAGGCTTATTTGTGAATATTATTTAATGTAGGCAAGAATATTATTGATATAGGTACTTTGAATGAAGTAATAACACCTTTTATCYATTTATTTTTGCTTCACTTGAAAATATAATTCAGTCCTGTACATGGCTTCAGCTCCCTGTGTAAAGGATGAAAGAATTTTTATTTATAACTGTGGCATTTTGTGAAAGRCTGTGGGGCACGTTTTACCTCTCTCTGTCATTATTTGCTGTAATTTTAACAAAAAAGGTTTGAGTAGGTTTAGATACTGACCTGCCATGTCGAATCATGCCACTCTCCAGGTCTCAGTGTAAGCTCCCCATTCACTCCTACTACAAAAGTTTAAATATTCAGCTGTACCTGTCATGTGAAAGTATTAAGCCTTTGGAAATATAAGTTGTGAAAGGTGGAAATAATCTTTCTAGGAGTGGCATGGAGTAGACAATGTACAGATAATAAAGGTAATAACCTTCACTTAAAGAAGAAAAATGTTCTGTAGGGTGTAATATTTGTACAAATACTGTAAATGAAGTAGAGMAAGCTTCACAAACACGTAAAATTCCAAAGAAATAATTTCTCCAAAAGTATTGTAACAGTTTGCCAATTATCTTTAGTTTACAAGGCTATTTTTTGAAGGGTAAAGTCCTATCTAATCAWGTGAAGGTCTCAGATACTGTGCAGTCTGCTTTGACGTATTTACTACCAGGAGATGCCAGACATTTCCAGAATACAAATCTCTTTCTTACAGGATCCCAGCCCCCATAATACTTCATAAACAATCCATAAATAATTCTCATGTGAAAAGTTACGGACCAAACTGATCCTGATGGAAATTTCAGCTGCAGGGAGCCCGTTGCAAGAAAACTTGATGGCATCTGAGTGAGAATATTTTATAAGGCTAGTTTAGCAGGAAGGAGAGCAGAAGCTGTGCTCGGGGTAAGGGCTGCGTAGGACGGCGAGGAAGAGGGCAACTAGCTGCGGTTCTCACCAGTTTGGCTCCTGAGGAATTCACTAACCGCTGCCTGACCCCGCGTGCACGGGACACACAGGCGAGAGGCAACTAGGCACAAATCTCAGCTGCCCCATCCTCAGCCTTCCTCSTGGGACACCATAGATCTTCTTCAGAGAGACAGGAGTAATTCTCAGGTCATTGTGCTGAATCTGAAAATTTTTTTGCTGCATTATCAGATTTTAATTATGGTACAAATAAGGCTTCTCTAGTCTGCTTTCCAGAACGACTATTTTTATTCTGTATTTATAGCTTTATTTACAAGGATATAGTGCTGACCGGTAACTTAGCCCTAAACCTGGAGGACAATTGAATTGATTTTCAGCTAATTCCATCTATTTCACTTTTAGTGCTGCATTTTTAAGATGTCAAACATTTTGTCATTTTTCTTATAATTTTKGGGGCAGTAAGTTAATTCAAAAAGTAAATAATTCTTGACGTTTACTTTTCATTWAAAAAATGCCAAATTCTACCCTCAGGATCACTGGACCACACAAACTTTCACATTTCATTAGAATTAATCTCTTCTTGTTCCCCAAGAAAAAGTCTTTGTACTCTAAAAATCCGCCCCCCCCAGTCTCGAGAAACTACAGCCATCTTCTGTGTAACACATCTATACTTTTTGTTTCTAATGCCATGTTATTTTGGAGCATAGCTTCTCTTATTSTCTAGCATATGATACATTCTTTAAAGAAAGGAGAAGAACACAAATAGTTTTTAAAAGGGTGCTAATATATTTTATTTTTAACAAAAATGAGATTCATMATACTGCTTATGAAGGGTAAGTATCCAAAATATCTAGTGACATCACTATRTTGCTTTACTGCTATTATAGGTTAGGCCACCTTTGGTGAATTTGTATATCRAGGGCTGTACAAATTCTTCTGAATTCAGAAATCTTCCACCTGAAGGCCTGATTTCTGCCCCTGCATTTCTTTTGTCTCTTTCCATATTTTTCCTGAAAGGAAAATTAAAAATGTCTTTATAATTTTTATGATGAAAAATGTTATTTTATTAGGATAGCCCATATTTATGATTTTTGTATTTTCAAGATTTTTTAAACAACACTATTTTTTAAATATTCATTTCATTTTAAAAAATAGATGAAAAATTGTATTCCTTTGGGGATAAYTGGTCTTTCTGTTGCTGTTTTTATTTTCCAGCTACCATCCTGTTTATTTCCCCTTACTGTTAGTCAAGCACATAACACAGAACAGAGGGGAAAGGAAATATTTTTGGCGGAAGACACTGGAGTAAATCACAGCTCTTGTGAGAAAATGTCATGAATATCTATGTAGAACAGACAGGACTTAGATTTTACGAGAAGGAGATAGAGAGAAAAGTGCAAGGACTCAATTTATCTACATCTGAATGATAAAGGACTGGCTGAACCCTTCTGGTATTGAAATCTATGCTTTTAGAGAGAGTATTTTTAATTTTTTTAAGATAGTATTTTGGTCACAAAACCATTTATAATTCATAAGGTCAGAAGGGACCATTGCAGTGATATAGCCTAACCTGTACAGTACAGACTGTAGTTCTTAAATTAATTCCCCCTCAAAAAAGCGTTTATGTTTAAAAGCATAACTTACTTTAATTGGAACGTACATATTGATGAAGAATCCACTTTATACTTTAGTAAGATGGTGCAACTATTTGTAACTTCCATTCCTAAAGACACATACRTTTTGTCCTAATCTGCATAAGGCTGTCTTGAGCTTCTGCCCAGTTGTTCTCATCTTACCTTTCTYGGCTTCGGAAGCACTTACTCTGAATACTTTGTTACTCATCTATATACCCGTCACTGGTGACGGAGGCATGCCTTAACTTTCTCTTTGATAAACTCTGAGATTCTGTGCGTGAGGTCTTTCCTCTGAAGGCACGTTTCTCATTCCTTCTTTTCTTGTGGCTCTTCCCATATTTTCCGACCAAGATGACTGAGTTAACCGTTTTTATTTCTCTATTTCTATCTCTGTTTAAAAATAAAAAAAAAACATTTTCCATCCTCTACAACTTTTATTAATTAAAAATAAGACAACAAGTGTTACCCGTGCAGGTACACATTCACAAGAGTATCCAAGATAACAGCTCTGTAACGAACGTGGCATACTAAATCCACTGTACCATAGTGGTGGGCTTCGCCGTGCCAGTTGCCCAATGGTTTACGTATTAACATTAATGAAACACTTTGAAGCTGAGAAGTTCAGTGTGATAACTGGTATAGCATACACTTCAAAAACTGGAAAATAAAGATATTCTACTTAATCACTTATCTCAGTTCTACAACATCAAGAACAACCTCATTCTGTTGACTTTTGATACAGGGTAGAGTTTCTTTTTTTTTTTTTTTTCTTTTTTTTTTTCCATACACACTGCTGTGGAAATGAGAATACCCAATACATTTGCAGTTTAGATACCTGGAGTATATTTATTCATGCATTGCACCCATTTATCCCTCCCTTGCCATTTAAATGGCTTTTTTCCCCCTTTTTTGGAAATAGTTCAATTATTTCTTTATCAGCCCTGGAGAAGGGCTCCCCCCGCCCAGGGTGGGCAGTGAYGATTGCTAGACTCCCGTCCGCTCTGCAGTGCTCTGCAAAGGGGAGGCCCGGCGTGCTCTGAGGAGCTCAGGGAGGGTCTCTGAAAGCTGAGGGAACTGAGCAGCTGAGGCTGTATCGCCATCCCAGATACCTCRCTAAGCTGGATAATTTGTCCATCAAAAGACAAGTCCGACTTAGGGAGGGGATTAGTGTAGCTAATGCTATACATACTACTCACTGAAACATTTTCTGTRTAATCACGGTATTGTTTTTCCCCTCGCTCCAGCAAGGTGCCCGAGAGGTCTGGCTTCCTCGGTGCCCTCCTCGCAGAGCTTCTGTGCCGCTGGACTGTGCTGCACCGGAGCGCACAGTGATCGAGCCTACCCTAAAAACACACACACACACAAACAGCAAACCCCAAACGGTTCTCGCTTTTCACAGCTTGTGGAAAGAAAACAGTGCAAATACTAGTGAGGACCACACTGACTTTGTACCTGTTTCTTTTATGATTTCCTKGGGCAAGCAGACTTAGGCCACTGTGGCATCATACCTGCAAGCCCTTTCCTTGTTTCATCTCTGTAGCTCTCACACTGGTCAGTGCTGCGGTTAGAAAGCTTGCTCTCGCTCTTCACGTTAAAGAAAAAAAAATCTGACTCTTCGTATCACTGGCTTTTGCTCTGTTATAAAAACAGGACACCTCTGGCACATTATTCTCTTTAGTTAGTATCCACCAGTGTGGCCATCAGTGTCCAGGAGCTCCAAAGCTCCTAATCCATCACACTGGTCAGTAAAGCTATAGATGTATGAAAATATGAAAATGCACATATATGTCCATGTGTATGCTGCTGATGTTCAGTACTTGCGCTTTTCAAAAACACCTTGAGTTAATAGTATGCTATACATAACTGCTCATTCTTATTCTGTATGAGTAAGTCTTTGTTCCCTGAATTTGCCATGGGCATTCTGGTGTTTCAACTTTATCTCTGACATATCACTAAGATTGTGTTCTTTTGCTGGCAGATGTAAAAAAAAAAAAAAAAAAAAAAAAAAAAAAAAAAAAAACCCACACACAAAAACCCACAAACCGAAAGCAAAAAAAATCCCTAACATATGTAACCACCTAATCCATTTTAACATAAGTATCGAAATTACATTTTTAATGATCATCAAGAGTTTTGTCAGTTCCACATCTATATTATTTTAGCAGGTTAAGTATTGTTTGTTCACTTAATTATGCTATGCACACTGTTACATACCCTTAATTTTATARCAAAATTCATCAATTATGTTGGTTTTATACTGGTTGCTGGGTAGTACCTAATGCTCATAATTTTCTCCTTAGATTTCTCTTGCATTCTTTTGGATCTCTTTGAAGTAAGTGGAATGGTTTTAATGTTGACCCAAACTGAATTGGTTACAGGAGATAAGAAAAACATTTTAATATAAATAGTGCATAGACAAAGATGATAAAGACAATTTCAGGCGTATAGAAAAGGCAGACAAGGAAACTGAAATCAAGCAATTTCTGCTTGGGTCTGGTAGATGACTGATTTCACACGCTTTTCAGCGTAGGAATGTGGATGTTCATGAAAACTTGATCAAGAGCCATATCCAAAAGAGCATTTGCATATCTGAAACAGAGYGAACAAAGATTTTAAAGGCCTACATCCAAGACTGTCATCCAAAATTTCCTTTGTTCAGACACACTTAAGCCTGAAAGCACCRCTGAACTTCAGCATTGCTTTGTGAGGCAAAAAAAGTTACCTGCAAGAAGCTGACCTACTCAAAGGCGGCTCGAAGGGCTGCGTCACGCGTCTCCCGGCGCTGCCAGCAGAGCCAACGTCGCACYGGTCCCAGCAGTAGCTCCTCAGCCGTCTCATCACGTGGCATGGCTTAGAGTTACCCGTCTGGGGGGGAACTGTTCTATAAATAAGATAGTGTGTGTATTGCTTCCTGTCACAAAAAAACAAAATGCAGAAAATGAAAAGGAAGCCTGAAAAGGTATTTTTATATCATCAGAAAAAGAAAACGGTTCTGATAYAGTTGTATTAAACCTTTGAAAGAAACCACGAGGGAACGGAGGAAAGGCTGACGCTGGGTAGCAGCAAGCAGCGCAGACCTCAGACGCTGAGGGGCTTGAGTAGAACCAGCGCAAACTAAGCGGGCCGGTGTCTACGGGCGCAGCGGAGCGGATGGGCTATATTCAGTAAAACCCTTGGTYCTGAGTACAGGGTGTACTCACGTAAGGTACTGACGGGTTCCAGCTAGGTTTGCGTGGGCTGCTGCTACGAGGACGCAGTCTAAAGCAATCCGTGAAACGCCCGGTGTCTGCTGATGTAGTCCAAAAGTTAAGTTTTCAGACRGACCCTATTTAATTGTCTATTTAACGATTTGGAAGAGGGCTCGGTGAGGTAGCAATGAGACTTGTAACTCTTGGGAGCAGGGATTTAACCGGGCGGGCTCATTGCAACCACGCGGTTTTGTTTCACTTGGATTTGCTCTGCTCTTTGGCACAGCGAGGCGCGTTGGCACAGCTTCTGCCTGGTGGTGCCGGTGCATCCGCSAGAGCTGCGAGTCCCGGCGGTCGCCCCCCGTTCTGCTGCCGTGTGCTCCGCACTGTAACCGGGACGGTAACGTCGCTCCGTGCGTTTAAAGAAGGGCCACGTTCTTCTTCCTTTCTCCTTCCACATAAATTCTTCAGGGAAGGCATGGTTTGGGTTTAGAAGAATACTTAATCGGTGGGGAAGACTGTCACTGGTTTTAATATTCCGTTTTCTCAAAATGAAAAAATAAAAAAAAMCATACATGATAAAAAAATTCAATCATCAGAGCTGTGTACACGCTACATGGCAATATGTACCAATGTTGGATGAGGCCTCATCTGCCATCGTGCCACTGCTGACAGTTTTCTGGGGAATATTCTGAAGTGAATATTCGGGTGAAATGTGGTATTTGTGCTTTTTTGCCTCATTGTCTCACTTCTCAGAAGAYGTTAACTTTAGAAGCAGAATTCATAGCTATTTCTCAGAAGAGGAATAGACAGTTTTGATTGCATTTTGTACAGCAAAGTTACTATAGAAATGGCTGGACTTCTTATTGCATTGAACAGAAAAAAAAATCCACGCTGAGGGCTCTGTTTGCATGAAATGCCTTCTGTATGTAATGTGAAAGTTTCTGCGAYTGAGAACTGCACCGTAGTAGTAGTTAGGGCTTTATTACTTAGTTCTAATTTGTATTGATGGCCTAAAAAAAAGTAGCATGCTTTGCAGTTCTATGAAAGAAAAGATTATAAATGGAGATTAATTATAATTTTGCTAGCTCAGTACTTGTAAAACTAAAGCAATTTATATTCTTTCTCTTAATGATCTCCATTCCTGATTGCAGTAATGTAATCTAATTGTGATTATGATAGTATCTGAATCATGTGGGCCTCTATGTGATTGGAACTACTCTTTGCATTAAAAAGTAATTTTGGAGTAATGATGAAAAGTTACTGTGGAAAATTGGCAAGTAATATATTTTACTCTGTATCTTAAGTTTCTGCTTTCATTTTTGATTATATCTTATAGCAAGGATAAGTATGGTACTATATCAAGGATTTATTACATCAAAGACTTATCAATGATAACTCTGAGTATCCAGGATAAGCATGATATTATTGGAATAACATAGATATGGTTGAAGCAAGAAATCGACTGAGGTTTTGAGATACTAGTCTATGGCTTCTGGAGAGAAAGGGGAAATGGAGGAGGAGCCCTATCAGTATTCCTAGGAGATGAGTGTCTTCAGAGAGAAATGCTGTCAGTGTTTTGGCTGACATAGCAATGTCAGTTCTGATASAAGTTCAGAACAATAAAGGTGGTCAGGTGGTTTTCTGAATGAGTCTCTGAACTTTTAGGCCCTTGGTACAGATGAGAGATGCCTTCAAGAGAGCCAGAACTTTGATAACTATGGCTTTTAATTACTCTGTTATTGACTGCAATAAATATGTTAAAACTAAGGAGGGAGTACTCATGTTTCTAAAGCTAACATAAAATTGCTTGTAGTTTCTTATGCACTTTATTGAATTGTCTTTCAGAAACTATATCTGAATTAATTCAAGGATTTGAGTCAAGGGTAATAAAGGGTGTTGAACTGGAGAGGTAAGAAAGATCCAGTGATCTCAACATCATTTGATTTAAAATATTTGTTGAAGAGTAGAAAGCAATGCAAGCCTTATGGCAGGCTGACTTTGAGGGAATGCAAAGCGTGCTAAGGAATTTTTATCAGGATTTTATTATAATGTATGGTAAATCTAGTGAAGAAAATTGGAATATATTTCAGAAACAGTTGGAGGACATTTGAAATTCATCCTGGTTTAAGTCTAAAGAAGGATAAAGGTAACAATGCCCAATGTGGCTAAGTAGGGTTGTATAGTAAAGAGTAAGATAAGCAATAAGCACAAGGTGTTTAAAAAAATATACAAAATCTGGTAAGGTGCAGCAGTTGGAAGACTATATAAAATAAGCAGAAGCAAACTGAAAGGCTAATTAGAAAATCAAAAAGGAAATGGTGCTCATTGCAGAAAAAATATTTGAGATAACAATAATGTTCTGTGAATATATTCCAGAAAACTGAAAGGAAAAACAGATCCACAAATCATGAAAGTGTGGACAAAGAAATAACGGATTTGTTTAGCATGTTTTATTTTTGCGTGTGCATACTCAGAGGCAGATGGATGGATGGATGGGCAGATGAACAAAGAAGAAGTATTTTGCTTTATGCTGCGACGTGCATTCTCACCTGAAGAACTAATGAACGTAACAGATATTACAATTTCTCTGTTTCATAATCAGGTAATGTGACCTGTCTGGCAACACCAGATGTAAGAAATGAACCCATTTTCAAAGAATTAAACTTTAAAGAAAGCTAGAGCTATTGCTAACATGCATGGAAAGTACCTATAAACCCTATCAAGGCCAGCACAAAACTCCATGGGGAAAAAGTGAGCAGAAGGGAGCGTACAGCAGCYGGGGATAATCTCAAGCATTTCTGAGGCAAAGCATCAGTTTCTTTCCAAGGTYGTGTACGCTGATGTGTCAGGCATAGCTAGGCAAACACGTAGTTAATCTGGTAGACAGCAGAGCATGGCGTGTTGGATCCCAGGGACTCTGTTTTGGCCAGAAGYGTGCCAGCAGCAGGGCCCCTGCTAACTAACCAACCTGTCAGGAGCGAAGCGCCACGACGTCGCGCTTCAGCGGTGCCTCCCGACGCGGGACAGGCTGCGCTTCTCCCCCATGCATCGCAAAACGAGCAATTTTTAAACCTTGCACGTAGCCCTCTCCTCTCCCCGTACTGCCATCCAACCTGCCTGTGGGGTCTGTGGGCCTCCAACGTAACAAGGTAAGAGAAACACGGGCAAGTGTGCGTGTATGGCRATAACCTTCTCCCTACTGTTGTAAGTGCATAGTGAAAAAAAATGGRGGTAGACATGTTACTTATTACAGGCTGCAAATCTTCATTGTCCCTTTTTGCTTCAAGTGGGTTTCCAGCATTCCCATCATGAATTTTAATTCATGAGAGTTCTGCTCTCTYGTTACTTTTTGTAGCATGCTTATAATTTCTCTTAGCTGTTGTTTGCCATTGCTAATGGTTTTCATAGCAAAGTTTGGGCTAACCTACAGCTTAAGCCTAGCGGGCAACAGCAAATGCATACAAGAATTGTTTTCTTCAGAATGTCTGTTTCKTTTCAGAAGTGTTTTTTTAATAGCCAGTATTACTGTGACTTCCCCCATGATGTAGTGATTTTTGCTCCCCCTGCTGTCTCTACAGCAGCAAATTAACCAATCCTTTCGCACACCGTGAGCTTGTATTGATAATGTTGATGCACAGGATATTTTTGTTAAAAAACAAACACTTGCAGCAAAGGGAGAAGGGAGTGGTACTATATTTTAAAGAGCCAACCCAGGGTATTTTCCATATTTTAGCCCCCAACAGCAGTATGTGCTGAGCAAAACGTCGACAAAAATTCATGGAGTCGATGGATTATTTGTTCTTCTAAGAGACTGTTTCAAACAAGAGAGAGTTACCAAAAAATAAATAAGGGGGCAACTTACTAAATCCCTTTGTGTCCTAGAGTGCTTGAGCATGGGCTTTAGACCAGCTCATAATTATTGCAGTGGAATTAYTGCTTCGGACTGAACCCCTTTCTGAGGCGTTTCTGTAACAAGCCCTTTCTTTGCTTTCCAGTGAGCTAATCTAATCCGCTGGCAGTTCCTCCCTTCGAAATTAATTCCAGTTACCCGGTCGAATTCCGAAATGCTCGCAGAGGGAGACGCGCGCCGCGGTGCCGCGGCGGGACGGCAGCTCGCGCGGGAGGAGCTGCTGGCGGGCTCCAAGTCCAAGTCAAGCTCCAAGAAGCGAATTTTCAGGAGGTGAAGCYTCAGCTTGCGGAGGGCTTTTCATCTACACAAATTAGCAGTCCTACCTTTAGATGGCCTTTGCTGCAAGTTTGCAAGGCAGTCAGTATTTAAAGAACTGCATATCTATTTAAAATACACTCCCCCCCCCCACCAAACCCTTTTTGGTACCTTAGGTGCCAATGGCAGAAAATCTCCCCGTTATTCTCTTTGCCTTGCGCTACTCCCTGCCGGTGACTAGCTGTTCAGGGTCCGAGGGGCGCTGTAAGGGACGGTTTGGGCAGCGGGGAGGGCGGGCGCGAACGCGGTCTGGGTGCGGAGGACTAGGTGGGCAGGTAGGCCGGGGACGGGCAGCGCCGGCCCCCCGCTCCGCTCGCCGCGGCGCCGGCCGCGGTGCCGGTCCTGCAGGAGCGCCGGCGGAGCGGGCCGCAGCGGTTCCGCTTAACGTCGTCGTCGCTTCTCGAAAACCAGCCGGCAGGGCTTCKAAAAGGAGCGGGCTTGCGGGGAGATTTCCAGTGCCGAAGGCCAGTTTCTTAGCAACGACACCCTCTCGCGGTGTCACAAGTCGGGGGCCCTTTGCCCCCGCAGAGGAAGTTCCTTAGGTGTCTTTTACACATTGAGTGCTTTGTGAGAGGTTGGGGCCTGCCGGCTGTCAACCCGCTCCCTTAAGGGAACTTGACAGATCTTAAAAAAAAAAAATCAATTTTAAGCTCACATGCCCCAGTGGGTGCCAAAGCCACTTCAGAGAGCCTGAAAGATGGCTGAGTCGACAGGATTTGACTTCCAGAGGTAGAAAGGTGACAAACTCTATCATGAGAAAGGGGCAGCTTAGGGCCTCCGAGGCCGAACCTGCTCCCAGGATCCGGGGCCTGGTGTTGTATTGAACCTATTTATCTCTTTCATGGGCCCAAGGTACCACGGGGAAAGAAAAGTTGTTCAAAAAATGCTGGCAGAATTCGAGGGTGTAAATGATGAATTACTTTTCATCAGCTGAAAGGAAACATACTCCGGAACAATACTGAAAGGGAGCAGGAGCATCTGACCTCCTGCTTCAGAGCAGCCAATATCTTCATTCAAGAAGACAACCATGAAATTACACAGAAAATGGGATTGTCATGAACAGCCCCTTGAAATCTCAGTATACAGTCATTACTGCATGGGAAAAAGCCTTCATCCACACATCATAACTTGTAACARACAAGGGGGGGAAAAACCCTGAAAACAGGCCGTGGAGTTACCAGTAGGAATGTAGAAAATATTTGTTGATGCAAACTCTTCCCCTCTAGTCTCCCAAATCATTGTAAACAGACATAACAACGTACTGACTTTATAGTAATGCTAGATTTCTTGCCACAGACAGTTCACTGGAGCTGCTTTGTAAATCAAAAGGCAGGAAGAAAGAGGGAAAGGCATTCTATCATTTTATTTATGCTAGCCGTCCTTTGTGAATGATTTATCATTTAAGTGCTTTGAAAAGAGAGTCCAGAAACTGTTGTCCAATTAGTAATGGCCTCTTAAACCACATGCTATAAATATTCGTAATTATCAGAATCACAAAACAATGTTCATCAGAGCTTCGTACTCAGTGTAACAACTTATTTTCTGGGTTTGCCTAGGAAAGTTTATATTTGTCCAAATTAGGCAGAGAATAGAAAGCAAACAAGAGCCTATTGGTTTATTTGAGAATGAAACCAATCTCAGAGAATAAGAATCCAGACACATGGAGATAAAATAACACATTTAACTATTTATTGCTTTATTCTTGCAGATTTCTGCATTGACTTTAATTAAGGTAGCCCTGGGCTAGTGGGCACAGAGATTTTTTTTTCTTTTTTACCCCTTTTTCTAATTCCTCATTAGGCTGTTTTTTTCCTTAGCTTTCGTGGCTCTAATGACTAGTCCCATTAAATAGGTCAATGGGCTTCTTTTATTTGAAGTTTTATATAGGCTCATAATCCACTGAATCTTAAACACTGAACAACCAAAGTCTTTCTAGGCATATTTCTTCATTTTTATAGAAAATAGATTTTCTCTTTCCCTCACAGTAGCTGACCTTTCATTCCGGTATACCTGAGGAAAACTCTGGGAAGCTGGCACTGGCCAGGGCTTGGTAGGTGCTTGTCTTAGCTTTGCAACCTGCCAGTGCCGAGAGCGTCGGCGGCTGCAGGGGAGGGCTGGTACGGGGCGGAGGGTAAAGACCGCTGGCTCCTCACCAGCCCTCCCATCCCACCTGTGGGGAGGAAGAGGAGTGAAGGCAGCTGTATGTCCTTGCCAGCACCTCCCCTACCCTTCCTCTCTCCAACTGGGTACCGCTGTTAGCAGGAACAAGGAGCAGAGCAGCACGTATACGGCCACCCATATAGCTGTCTGTCTGCATTGCCTCCCCTATAGCCAACCCTCTGGGTGAACAGCAGAGTCTAACTTGAGGGCTTCCAGAGGTAAAAATGGCATATGGAAAGGTTTTAAAATGTCAGCAAAAACTGACATCAAAGGCCTTTGTGCAGTGACCTGGAGATCCCAGTCACACTTTGGCCCTCTGCTCTGTCTGGATCTACCTGCCACAGCATCTGCTTTCCAGCCYGGCTCTGAACAGTTGGTCCCAAGCTACAGGCTGCTCGAATTTATCTCTCTCCTATGCTGCAACCTCTGGCTTCTGGCTCATCTTCAGACGCAGTCCCAAGAGGCAGGACTGCAGGGACCTCTCCCAGTGCTCCCAGTTCCTGTGGGAGTGATGCTGCAGAGCCTTCTGTCAGGTGGGTGCTGACCTGGCTATAACACATCCCTTAGCAAAACCCAGGGACTCATCAGAACAGATCTAGGAGGACAGACACGAGCAGAAATACGAAAAGGAAGTTTCCTTGCAAGGCAATTTAAAAGACTATTTACTTGGAAAAAAGAATAATAGAGAAAAACAACCTTTCTTGGAGGGGAGAGGGGGAACCTTCAGCTGTAACTGCAGCTGTGAATTAATGAGATTTATTTAATGAATGTCAAGAGTGATAATGTGTTTCATGTGACCTTTTGTAGTGGTCAGTCTGGAATATAACTCTTTGCTCCAGTGTAGCACATGAGATGCTCTTGCCTCCATTTCTGTTTTTCAAGAGGAAAGAGCTGAGGGCCACTGTTTCCTAAATCTTTCAGTAACCCAGCAGTAACTGTGTGCAGGTGGTTGGTGTTTCTTCTAGATGGTGTGAATAGTTAGAAAGCTGCTGTATCTTGCTATTCTAGTAAATAGTCTGCGTGGAGGATCGTCTCCTTAGATGTCAGGCYCAGTGCCATAGGTTTCTCTGCAACAGTCGTGGCTCTTCACCTTGTGAGTAATTCACATGCACAACAGGGAAGCAACATGAGTGACTTCTGTAAATGCTCTCCTTCCTATTTAAGTTGCCATACCATGAGCATTTTGGTCCAGAAAAGACCATATGCTGGAAGTTAATTCTGTTCCTCTGCTCCTGACTTTTTATCATATCCTTGAAACACTCCTTTTTTCTGCAATCTTTTAGTAAAGTGGCCCATTCTAGCACCAAAAAGTATTGCACAAAATATTCAGTGCTAAAATATGGAAGAAAGGTGTGAGCGCATTTGGGAAGAAATGTAATCTTTGTTGGTTGCTACAGGTAGAAATACAGCAATTGTCGTGCAGTGTGCAAGAAATGTGGCGACTGCGCACCAATTCATGACTGCAGTTCAGAGTCTGAGTCCCCTCTGATGCTATTTGAACCATCTTATTTTAAGTAGAAACTGGGCTAAAAATACATCTGAGTCTCAACTCATACCTCCTAACTCTATACTTGAGACATCTAAATTGGGAATGGAATTTGCCCATATAAGTTGTAAATCCCAAACTAGAGGTGTCTGCATCTCTCCATTGACTGTGAAAGGAACCTACGGCAACTTCGCTCCTCGGCTCTGTGCCTGAAGCAAGAAGAGATGAATCTTAGCATATAGTTTCATTTTTTAGAGTAATTAGGACCTTGACAACCTTTAGCCTGTCAGCAGTCATAGTTTAGCTCACAGTTAAAATGCCAGTGGCAACTATATTGCAGCTATTTAAAATTTATCCATATTTTAACTAGATGAGGTGATGCGTGTTTGCAGTGATATGTTTGGATGCGTAGGGTAGTGCGAAAGGACTCTCCAGTCCTAGGAGTAAATGGTTGTATCATCTGAAAGGTGATTTGGATTGCCTTTTCTTCCTTTAGAGTTGAATAAGGATGATACCAGCTTTTCTACAATGGAAAAGCAGGGAACTCCCAAAATATAACTGCTCCAAATAGTGCAGCAGGGTGCGATGAGTATAAACCTGTCACATGCTCTGTTCCACAGCAAAGGATGCCTTTTATTCAAACTTAACAAATTAGGCAGGTACTGCTGATCAAGCAAGCTGACCACTGAGCAATCTTTAATGCTTCAACAAACTGACCTCGAACTACACAAAGTCTGGGTAGCTGATATTTAAAATCTTATTATATACGTAGGTTTCTTGTAACCTCCRTATGTTTCACTACACTGTGAGAGATTTGTCATTATTCTAATTATTATTAAGTCACTCAAAATAAATTTGGAGATAGTAAACAATGTAAAAATATCTAAATAGAGAGCTGGTACATTGATTTTATGGCTAAGTCATCACCTTATGTATAAATGAGTCTCTGATGCCACAATTGATAAACAGTACTTTTAATTCAGCAGCAGAAGTGCTACTAATAAAGCAGAAAAAATGTTTGAAAACAGAAACATATGTAAATGCCTCTGTTTTTAAACAGAGTAGCATGTGCCATTGTACTGTGTGTGCCAGTCGGAAGGTAAATTGAACTTTCGGCATGSAGATGAGTGCTATAGATGAGGAAAYCTTAATCTCGCTGGTAAGCAGTTCCTTTCTGGGGACATGAATTTTCTATCCAGATCAGAATTGCTAAAGTRTGAGGGACCAGTTAACCACGTAGTGGGATTTTCAGTATGTCTGGGCACTGGATGTCAATCGTGTTTCTGGGTGATTTTTGAAAATCACGCCTAGATCCCATCTGCACCCTCTGGCACCCGGATACCTTCAAAATGTCAGGTTTAGATGTCTGCCTCAATTTGTGATGGGTATAGTCTGTAGCACAACTAATCGTGATTGACAGCACAAAAGGACAGGTGCCAAATTAAAATACAGGTCTAAAGATTTGGTCCCGTGTAGTTGATGGACATTTGGTATATTTTCATGTTTCACTTTCACTAGCTCCTTAATTAAATAAAAATATTTTAGATAGAGCAGCAGAAACCAACTTCTTTGATATGAATCCTGTTTACTCTCCAACTCTGAACTCAGCAGGTTAAGTAATTGGGAGACAGAAAAGTTCCTATATTTCTATTTCCAGCTGGTGGTACACAAAAGGCAGGAAGTTATCTCATTAATGGGGCACCAGCTTTATGCAAATTATAGTAACAAAAAGGCTTCCCTTCATACTTTTCATAAATTACCTAATAAAGTAGGAATAAATGGCCATATTCAAGAGCCTTTGTTGTATTTTTAGCACAAGACTCTTTCTGTTACTGCAAATATGACTAAATGCGCCTTGTTCAAAAGGGGTGTTTATGAAATAAGGCCACTCAAAAGCTTTTATTCCTTAACAGCCTTCAGTTACTTTTATGGCACAAAATTAACATAATTAGTCACAGAGAATAGATGACATAAGCAGCGTGCCATGCACAAAAGGGGAAACCAGTATCTAAGGAAGGTATTTTGAGAGATCAAAAATTTTCAAAGTGCTCAATACTAGAAGGTCCTTTTTATTTGTGCACAGCCTTAAGATACTTTCTTACTCCGTGAAATTCCCATAATGAGATGCAGCAGACAGATGACATTAGCGATGAGCCATTAGAAAGAGGTCAGTTTCCTCTGAAAGATAGTCACTGTTCCTGCTCGTCATTAATTTGCAGCTTCAAAGCAGTGAGCATATGATAGTCTGGCATGTTAAGCAAGTTGCAGTTATCTTTAAATAACCATTTTTTTCCAGTTATTAGAAGCTAAAGTTTTTAAACTTCTGACTGAAAGCAAAATTAAAGCACGCAGCAGTGTAAAAAGGCTATAGAGAGATTAGAAAAGGGAAATCAAATATGTTTTATAAATGAAGTTAGCTTTTCCCTGGGGAAAGGCTGCCTTAACTTTTAGTTCAAGAATTTGGGGTTGTATGTAGACCTCAAAGACTTGATTGCTGACTATTAGATGAGGGGAAATTAACTATTTTTAGCTGCTCTATTCTTGTTGATTACCATATCCTGATCTGTTGGGCAGAAATGTGCAACTACATAAATAACGCTGCAGACAGGAAACAAAGGTATCTGAGAAGCTTGAACAAGGTGAGAGATGATAAAATGATCACCTGTACTTAAGGTGTGGTGTGAAGTTTGCTTACATCTCTGGTTGGGCAATGAAATCTATTCAGGTATTKAAAAACCCTGAATACTTGAATCATGTCCTTTATATAAATGATTTGGAAATATGCAAAATTGCCGTGCAGTAGGCTGCAGACAACTCCAATGCATAGCACTAAAATCTTGGTATAAAAAGACTTGTCACATGTCCAAATAATGTCACATGTCCAAGCTGGTACTAACAAGCGCTCTTGTTTTATAATAAACATCCTTTCATTTCTACTATTCACTTCATACTTGATGATGGAGCTATGTAATGGGTGAAGCCTCAGGAGGATTCTAGCTGAAGTATTCCAGTCTTACCATTCAAGCTCAGATTTAGTCATACTGCCTGAGTGATACAAAAGACGGTATTGCCAATGGATTTGCAGGGTGTCAACGTTACCAGAGTTACACAAGTTTGTGGAAATGATAAAGTAATACTCTGCCCTATATCCATAATCAGTAATGGGAGTCTTTTTGTTTAATTCAGTGGGTTTTGGATCATGTCTTAAAGCTTTGGACCARCATATCCTTAGTTTAAGGCACTTAGCTTGTCCAGATTAGGAGCTTAGTTTCCCTTGTTTCTTTCCACAGCCCTTGTGCAGACAGACGGACTCCAGTGCCCACCTACGCTGGTAATCCAAAGCTGGCCGAGGCGCTCAGCGGGCATCGGCATTGCCMTGCCGTTGAGCTGTAAGCACAGCCCCTGGCGCAGCGTTGCCTCCGTTGTGTAGCACTCTTCCAGATGAGGCCCAGCCATGGGTGGAGGAAGAGCAGGGGCCAAGGTCTCTTCTGTAACACAGCCAACTGACTGTGCCCTGGGGGAAGCGCCAGGCAGCCGTACCGGCGCAATCCATGTCGTGTCCCTTGCGCTCAGAGCCAGGGAACGGGCCCTGCCTTACTTTACTCATGAGTTTAGATATAGCCCCTGWGATTCATTTATGACCAAGTGCCCTTTAGAAGTACCTGCCTTTCTCAATCCATGAAGAGGAAGCCTAAACCCGGTAGGCAACTAWCTTAGTAACACCGTTAAATGTCTGAAGTTGGATGGGATGAATCTGGGCTTGAATTTCTGTGGAAAATCAGCTAACTKCACAAGCCCTTGGGCTATCATTCATCTGTGGTGTTTTAATTTAGACTGGACTTACATTCTGTGCTGTGATTTACTTGGAATGAACCAGGGTTCACTGAGAGAGGAGAAGTGCAGAGTGTTTTACAATCTGGCTGTGGGCTAGACTGCTTTGAAACTAATTTAGAACTACCACTAATGCTATTCTTTTTTCCTGATAGTTAGATCTGGTTATGGATTTATCATAACCTGCTGCACGGTACACACATACAAGTTTTGGATTTCAGATCTGATCCAGATGTAAATCTCCCCAAAGTCATGGCATACCCCCATTGGATGTTCCTGCCTGGCTTGCTCGGAAAGACTTCCACTGCAAAATCCCAGTGCTACCCTGCAAATGCCATAGAGATCCAGCTGATTTAAATCAGTGCTTGTATCTACTGTCAGAATTGTTTTGAAATGACTTATTTCCCAAATGAGTTTTTATCAACATGGGATTCACAATATTTGTAAAAAGAGAGGCTTTTACATACCAAGGTGCCAAAACCTTTCTCTGAAAGCCCTAATTGTAATTTTCAAACCAGAACCCTGATTTCGAAGAGATGTTAAAATGCTGACCATTGGGACATGACTTTCATGTATCAGTATTAGTTGCCTCTGTTTCTAAGGTGGAGTATTTCTAAACCAGCAAACCTTTCCTATTGCAAAAGGAGACTGAACCAGCTGAAAACTTAGGAAACAGCCTGGAAGTTAGAGGTACACAATTAAAACCAAGACATTAAAATAAATAGAATATTAAGAAACAATCCCACTTCTCCCCCTTTCTCCTCCAAATATTAAGGTTAAAGATCTACCTTTAGGCCAGCACTTCACTTCTTTTGAAAGAACATTTCTTGTTTCCTGTAAGAATAATTCTTCGGCTATGGATTTAAATAGTTATTTACTTATGGGGTAATATTTATGGACTGCTCTTATATGGTATATTAGAGAAAATATTTATTAGACAGTGTTTGAGCTTGTTAGACAAAGAATGAGGAGAAAGACTGGACAAATGATATTACATAAATCCCAACCCCTGGCCCCTAATTGCCTAATTAATAGAGACACATTGCCATTACTGCTGAGGTACAAGGAATCGTCTTTCCTTTCTTAGGACAAAAAACAGAACATTTTTCAAAACTAAAGAGCTCCTAAATAAGTGGTGTTGAGTTTTGAGATTTAGGCCAAAATTTCAGCTCATCATCTTTTTTTTTTTTTTTTCCTCCTTTAGAAAATGTGAACTTTTAAGGAGAAAAACTGAAATTCAAAACATTTTGTCTCAGAACATAAATATTTTGATTCTGAAATGGTTTTCCTAATGGTTGTTTTAGCCCTGCTGCTATTATATTCTTTGGGTCACACCCTGCAGCTGTACTAAAATGCTTGCATCCCCTTYGTAAAGGGAGAGTTGAGAAGATGCACTGTTTGTCTGAACTCTACACTCTACTGCCCAGGCTACTCTATATAAATGATACTTTTGCCCCTTTGTCTAAGTCAAATGGTAGCATTTKCACCTTAAAATTGGAGATCTATCAGTTCAGACTGAACTTCAGAAGTACTTTGGGAGGATCTCRGTAGGACAGATCCGTCTCCAGTAAAACGGGACAAATGCAATAAGCAWTGACAAGATGGACATTGCCATTTTTTTTCCTTGTCAGACTGATTACTGCTTAACCTCTGAATCTGGGAAAATTCATGTACAGTGATTTCAAGATGAATTATTCTAAATGCAGTGATTGCAAACATTTTATGAGCTGAAATTTTCAGTCGTCAACAGAAGGAATGAAATTGCAGAAAATTAAGTGAAGAAAGTGATTCTCAAAATAAATCARTATCTGTTTAGAAATTGTTGCTCAAAGAAGAAAGACGGGCATTAGAGATATGCTGGCACACTCAGCAGCCCAGAGCAGGTCTGGACACTGGCCTGGTTGGGTGAGTGACTACAGGGAAGGCAACGCTCTGCAGATGTATAGCGCCACATTGATATATTGTATTGTGGAGCATCTCYCTGCTTTTTTGATGGTGCATCTTTCTCATGGTCCAAGCCACCTCAGATGGGTGGTGGAGGCCAGGCCCCCAGGGCCCTGACATTTGTGTGTCTTCCACCATCACGTCAAGGCCTTGTTAAAGTCTCAGTCACAGAGTAAATAATGAAAAGAGCTATAAGGACAAGCATGTGAATATATCTGTTTAAAACTAACCAAAGAACGTGATGTGGTAACTGAGCTTCTCAAATCATCCTGTGACGAGGTGGCATGAGGTGTCATATGTTATTTTGCCTGTGCTCACTGCTTCATACAGCTAGTACAAACTGGTCATAAGCACTGCCAAAGACACAGCCATCCTTCTGCTCTTCCTTTGGTCTTGAAATGGTATATCAGGTTGTCAGTAAGTTGGAACRTGGATCTGGATAAGATTCATGATGTAAATGTTGGCCTGTGCCTTTTTATGGTGCAAGACTGCAGATGTTTTTGTAGGAAAGAGAAAACTGTAAGACCTGAAACTTAGGCACAGAAAGCACAGTTAATTAACAGACTGCTTCTAAAGCTTGCATGTTAAGCAGGCTTTCACTGGATACCTTCAAGAAATTACTGAAACTCATGCAATGTCTTTATGTCCAAAAAATTAAACAGTTGCTATCAGCAAATGTTCTGCACTTTTCTGTGCCAAAATGGGTAAAATTATTCCAGCTAGTTTTTAACCTATTTTAGCATACATTGCAGCAAACTATCAAGTGGTAATGTGGAGACAGTCTCTTCAAGATGAGCTTATTATGCCAAGTCCAAGAAATATGGTTGGGTGACTTGTGCGATGGGGAACGTGCACACTCACCAGATGATGAAATAAGCAGCACCGAAAGCTCATGAAGTGCCACTGAGATGCTGCCAAATCCAAGAACAGGTATACATAAATAGCAAACTTCAGCGCAGCGATTTGTAAGCTGAAAACCTATTTCAATGAATGACATACAGTGAAAAGGTAGTATACAAGATCAGTTCCATGAAGATTTGGGAGGGGGGGAGGTTCACTTGTGTTTAAAATGAAAATCTAGTATCTGACAAGTACCTTTTACAACATTTAACATGCTTCTTCAAAGTACTGTTTGCTTGTGATATAGTTATTGTATGCAATTGTTATACAATTTTGTTTAGTTTTTTGTYTGTGCTGAGTTTTCCTTTTTGACCGATATATTTATATAAAGCTTAAGTAATGTGTTATACAAATATAGATCTATTCCAAAATGAAAATTGTCATCAATAGGTAGGAACATAAATCTGATTATTAAACTTACATTTAGCTAATGTTATCCTAAGCAGACATAGTGTAGACCTATATGTGTCTTCACAAAGGATCATTAGATGCCGTTGATGGAGAGTTCAGGTTWGTCCCTGATGTCAGACAGTAGGACAGGATTTGCAAAAGTGTTGACCTAATAATACTACCATTTTCATCTGTGGGAGTATATTTAATCAATGGTGAGTATATTTCAAAGTCTCGTCCCTAAAATGTCAAAAGATGCCAGTTTAGAACATATTTGAGTCTCATTGTGCAATTGTGCAATTGTTTGGTATTTAGTTTACATTTTTTTGACAGTGAAGCTGTGGTGTGTAGGAGTTACAACTTAAAAGACTGAAGCGGAGCTGTTCCTGGCTCTAGAGGCATTCAGTGACAGTGGATATTGTCAGCTGCTCAATATAAAAGGTTTTAATTTTTGTTGTTTCCGAGTCCTGTGCCTGTCATAATCAACAATCTTCTATTATAAATACTATGATAGAAAAGCAGTTTTGAAAGATGGGTATAATRGGAAAGTACTTCGGGGAAAAAGTGACGGCTTCGTGACTTAGATTCCTGTAGTGAAAGGAAAGCAATGGTAAGGAAAGAATTACAACTAAAGGTGCTAGCAATTGCTAGATGTCACATTTCAGAATGGAGTGTATCTGCTTTAACTAATAAGAATCTATAGAACAGAAAGAGAGAATTATGAATTGGATGTTCTTGCTAAGGTCTAGTTCAGTTTAATTAAAACACGAACTCTAAAGCAATATATCTGTGTGTGTGTGTGTGCACACATAGGCTGGTTTATATATCAACATGCATACAAACCAATATATAAAATACAGACACCCTTGTTCATTATCCTTAAACTTTTGCTTTAAACAAAAAGCTTTATACATTATTTTAACCACATTTTTAACACATGTTAATATTATTCATGCTGTTGCTTTGAAAAATCTGTGAGATGTGGTTAATGAAGAGAAACTGCAGCATAAATTGCATGTAAAATATGCAATCCACAACAACATATTTTTTCTTAAGCTACATTTTTTTTACATTAAACATCTTTTAGCTTGTTTAAATTTATTCTCTATTGTTTATAAAGAGCATCATCAGCCACCACTGCTTGAAACAACTACATGTAGTAAACCAGGCAATCTTCTTACTTTAATAAGATTCTTTGGTTAAAAATAGATTTTAAGTCTGTCTCACRTTGAAGAATGCAAATCCTAATGAAATTGCACAAAATGTTTCTCAATTTCAATGATTTTTTTGTACAATCAAACACTCTTCCTTTTTTCTTAGGCTTGGCCAAAGGAACAGCAGTAGCTTTTGATCTGCTGACACCAGACAGTCCCTTGTGCATTGTCTGACCTGTCCTTTACTAAATAAGCATCACCTGGAGGTCCAGTTTTGTACTAACACTGAAAACTATGTTATGTTATTAACATGTCTGGTGAAGTGAATGGCAAAGATACTCAACTGAGGACTTGTCCTAAAAAAAAAAAAAAAAAATCCCACTTATCAAGTATATAATGAGCATGGACTTAGTAGTTCAATTACAGGATCATATAAAACAGATCTAACAGGGACCTTGAGCAGTTACCTCAACTTCCTTCGTCATTCACAACAGCCACCACCTAGCCTTTCATAGAAATCCAGTGATAGGCTGTACAGCCTTCCTATGTTGGATAGAAAGATAGTTTGTTGATTTTGCCTATCCATATGGATAACAATTTGTTCCCTTCCTCTTTGCATTGTATTGCATGAATTTTTATATGTAGTTTTTTCTTCAGTCTCTTTTTTATAGACTAAACAATCCTAATTCCTTATGTTTTTTTCTTTTTTTGAATTTTAGTTTTATTATTCTCGCTCTTCTCCTCTACACTCTCTCCACTTGGTCCACAGTTTTATTGATCTGACTATTACATGGCTGGATATAGTAGTACAGCTGGACCAAGTAGTGTCAAGGCCAAGAAGTGTAGTGGGATTATTTCACATTTTTTAGAGGTGCATACAAATGCATGCACCCTGAGATATTATGCCTCTTTCTCCACAGCACCATAGCATTTATGATTCTGATAGAACTCTTGGTCTGCTTGCTCATGTTACACAGAACTGCTGCCTAACAAAATGGTCCTTATTTCCCCTTTATTCTTGATGCATCCTGGTTATTACAAAATTTGCATTTGTCCTYCTTTAACTGAATGTTATTTTAGGTCATTTCTCCATTTTGATAAGGTCCTTTTGAGTATTAGTCTSATTCTTTAATGTACTGGAAGTCCATCTCTCCTTGGATGCATACAAACACCCTATTCCATTTTTCAAGTCACCAAAAAAAATCTGAGAAATAACAGGTGATGCTTCTTCCAGCCTTTCTCCCTGATATTGTTGTTCCTCTCTCTGAATGTGGAACCATGGATGCGAAACCCAAATGGCTTTGGATCTATTGAATAGTAGTTTAATCTTGATGGCCTTTTCCTAGCTTGCTTAAGAGACTGTCACATGAGATAGAAATATAAAATGTTATAAAAAATAAGGTCGAGGATGTCAGATGCATCTTCTCCAGCCACAAATCCTATCTTGGAAGGAATGGGACACAATTTATTCTCAACAAATCCAAATTGGCTCTTAGTATTTATCTGAAGGAGATAAAATATTGCCTAGTAATGMATGCCTTTAAAGCAGGTCTTTTCAAGACAGTTTGATTACTTCAAGTACCTGTAAGCATAAGTTTATCAGTGAATTCCCTCATGAAGTTATTAATTATTTTCCTTAGGTATTAATTAACAGTTTGATGTTTGCTACTGATTTAGCCATCTCACTAACATGGAAAAAAATGTCTGAGGGTTAGCCTGAGGACTGCTAGGAAAATATATACCTCAGTTTATAACCAAAACCATTCATCTGGCTTCTATTCTTTCTTCAAATTTGGGGTGTTGGGCAAAATGTGAATTTGCTGTGTATTTGCTAAAACCCAAGCTTGTGCTAATGCAGATGTGAAAACATCAAGAACAGTAATACCAAAGCACCCCCCACTCCACYGTGCTCCTGAATTAAAGAGATTTTTTGTCTGTCTTTAGTAAACTAGACTTTAAGGCTTCATAGTGAATTTCAGTAAGAATTTCAGTGAAATGATCCTCCATAGGACTTCTGCTTTCTCCTTTTCCGTAGGAGCAGCATAAATCCAGCGTGTAGGTCATGCTTTTCCGTCTATCTTTGCATCCCTTTCCAGGCTTTACCTTTGCAGTGTTGCTCYTTCGGTGATGCCAGCCTTGAGAGCACGTTAATGTGCTTCCTGCYGCTCCTGTGCTCATCCATATTTATATGATGTCCAGTCTGAGGCTTTCTTCTCCCRTCTTTCAAAATCTGTCTTCTGTGGTGGCATTAAGAAATCATCTCACTGAAGAATAGCTTGTGGGGGGGGGGCACACACATATTCATTTATTGACACATATTTTAAAATGATTGAGAACTGCCAAGCTGTACATACAGCTAATCTGATCGACTGCATGATCTATGAATATAAGTCACTGCTTGTTCCTTGTCATATTCACTAGCTGCGTCTATTTTTTTTTTTTTTAGCCTATTTGTGTCAGGGGCTTTGTGTTCATTTGTGTTTTTATAGGTCTTACCGTAATGAGGCTCTGACCTAAATTATAGTCTTGGGATCTTCAGCAATTTCACTAATAATAACAATAATAAAGCAAAACAATTGTTTGGGGTGGACTAATCCCTTAAACTCTAAAAGCTTGGATTGATTACTGAGCGCTAAAGCGTACAAATATTTCTTGTACACCAGAGGAACAGTTTTCTGGACACCAAAAGTAAAAGCTGAAAAGGACAAATTCTCCACACGCGTATCAGAAAGGGCTGCAATGTGACYCTGTGTTGCAGTGTTGCTCCCTTGCCGTTACAAGCGTGCTTTTGCTATCAGCTACGCCTTCGTTTGATTTTGGGTCCGTGCTGCTTTCCTTGTGCTAGTGCTACTCAGAGGGCCTGCTGGGACTGCTGACAAGGTGCGCGTTTCCGTGTGCCTGGGAATTTTCTGCTTCTGCAGATTAAGCAAGGGCTGTTTCGTTCCTTTCTCTTCATGTGTTTGCTGTTCCACAGTCTGGTTTATTGGGTGTTTGGCCAGCCCTAGTTTAGATAAAATTAATGGCGCCTTTGTAAGTTTGTGAGAATTACTGCTCAGCTCCATGTCCAGCAAGGCAATTTGGTGTCCTCCAGAGATACAGATGATTTAAAGRTTTGCAGCCAGACCTTGGGCCCTATACCTCACTCAGAGGATCAAATATAAGATRCTTAGACTGTGTGTTTGTACTGTTTGTGCAGCGTGACGTAACACCCTCAGTTTCCAAACTATTGCTGTGTGAAGGAAAGAAAATAGATCTTATTTTTCCCATCCAAATGAAGGAAGGGAATGATTCCTGAAAACCACAGTTAGAYGTCATATGTGGATGGACATTTTGTCCAGAGTCTCCCAAGTTTAGGCTTTGGCTCAGCAAGGTGCCTGAGCACTCGTTTCATGGACTTCCACCGGGTGACTTCTCAGCTCACACGATTAAGGTAAACACGTGCAGAAACGTCCCCTTCTAAATCAGGTTGGCGGAGAGCTGCTTTGTTTCCCGTATTTTCTTTCCTGGCAGCCCTTGAGAATGGCTTTGTGATTTGGGCTACTTTCTGGTGCTCCTGTTACCCTGGAGCCATGCAGGTGAGCTCCTGCACCCATGAGGATCCACTGCTGCATGGAYGGGGTCAGAGCCTGGTTTTCATAGCTTGTGGATGCTCGTGGGAGCTGGGTAAGGAGTGTGGCACTAAAGCAGAAAACAAAGTGAAGGAAAAACCCTATTAATGCAGTCTGTTTTAATGCAAAACCAGATTTCGTTTTTAGACTTCTATTTTCTACTTTAATTATATAAATCTGAACATACTTTTGAGATTATGAAATAAGAACTGAAAAGCCAGTTATTTTTCATCATTTATTTTTAAAGCAAATTTATCTTTGAATTGTCATCTGTTAAAATTCCTGAGAAGCAGACCACAAATGAGTACAATATGAACATGTTTTTCCATGCCAGCCTACATTCAAATGAGAAATGTAAAGATTTTTTCAAGCTTCCTTTGAGCACTTTTATTTGAACATGAAATGTGACTAGTCCCCACCTGAATGAAACATGGGTTATCCTCTAAGTTTACAGTGTGTATGCGTGCACATCTGTGTAAGTATACACACATGCACACACAAGCACATACACACGCACATAGCTACCTAGTACTAAGCTGAGCTGTGTATTGGCAGCATGCACCCATTAAATCTTCAGTTTAATAGATTTTTAAACATTGAAATGCTTTGCAAGAAAGGAACAGCCGTGAGAACAGAGGGAAGAACTGAAAAGTGCTTTCTGGAAAATAGAGGCTCAAATTGTTCCTTTCCTGTAGTACCATTTCACGTACAGATGTTCCATGTAATGAGCTGATACCAAAACATGGAATTTGGTTCATATTTTGCACTTTGAGAATTATTATTTTATTGCTATCTTAAAATAGGAGAGGGAAGAGAGATATACTACATGTAAAATTTTGGAACGATCTCTTACTTGGCTCTCTTGAATACTGGGTAAACAAATTATTATCATTCTTTATAGTTTTGGAGAAATTTATTTAGAACTCATCCCCTTTCAGAATAATAGTTCCATTTCTCTTTATACCTCCTCTCCCAAGTAATTATTACAGACACTTGGTTGGCTTTCTAAACTCTTGTTTATTGGCAAGATGACTACCGTCTGTTATGTACTTGCTATTAATTTCTGTGTATTTCCCTCTGTAGTTAGGGGATGCTCTTCTCCCTAAAAGCCCTCCAAGCTCTCTTTTTCCTCTGCTATCTCACGAGGAGAGAGGGCTGTCAGATTCCTCAACTCCTGGTCATCATGTGTCATAACATATCAAATCCTGCTTGTCATATATATGCATGCCCTATCTTCAAGAGATGCTTGTTTGGTCTCCCTAGTATAAAAACTTTYAGAAATTCCATCTTAGAATTGGTGACTTACTTAACTTGAATTTTTTAACAGATAAATTACTGAAGAATGAACATGTTTGTCTTCATACGCTGTTCGCTCTCTTCTGACATGCTTTGGAGCAGCAGTCAATGGTGTCTGTTTATACCCACGGTTTATCATGACCACCCTTTGACCACAATATAGCCATATGGCACTTTAGCCATAGAAGWCTTTAAAAATGTATACATGAAAAAATCTATCTTCATTTCTCTTTTGATTGCATTAATAAACCTAGATGTATTTCACCTGGCCAAAGATCCTCCAGTGTGGATGCACAGTGTCTGGAAGCTTTGCTAGCCTCAGCCAAGCTGCTTTTCCTGCGATAGATTTTCTTTAACCTAAGTCTGTGGCAAAAAAGCGATCTTTCTGATCAAGTATATCTGCACCAAGGACACTGTTCTTGTTTTTAGGGTGCTAAAASTGCTTTTATCTCTGTGTGGACTGAATGATTACAATTGTAAAATAAAAGCTAGTTCTTCCCTTGTAGCTTATACGTTTGGCATTTAAAATATGCTGAAAATTATTACTTTTTGGGGGGCTGGTAAAAGATTCTGACTGTCATATAAAGAGGAAGGAATACAAGAAAAACAAACGTTTATCACTTTACAATTTACATACCAAGTTTAGCCCAGCTATGATTTAAAACAGTACATAAACTGCTAAATTGATCTTTGAATAGCAAAGTTGAGCTTAACTGCAGCAATGCCATAAGCATTGTTAGGATATATTAGAACAAAATAACTTAACATTCACTGTTGATCTCTCCTTGAAATTTATTAACTCCTTGGTACTAAGAAATATAATTTGATGTCACTGACTRTTGCAGCGTATTTTTACATTAACTCTAGGTGGACTGAATTATCCACCTCTCTCTCTAAAGGGTTACAGTGTGAATTTACCACTTTGATGAAATGTTGCAGTGTTTGTTTAGGCCCTTTTATTCCAAACTCTCTCTCGCCTAATCTATTTTCTTGAAGTCAAAACCTACACTTGAAACCTGTCCTGCTAACCAGCCTTCTGGGACATCGCTGAGTTCCTGAAAGCCTAAGCCCAATATACCGCCGTGCAGTTATGACCTGAGTAGGGAAAGGAAATTGGAAGGAGGAACTAAAGATATTTTACTCTTATGAATTAGTATACAAATAYAGATTTATAGTCTGCATATGTGTTTTGTTTTTACTGATGGTCGTAACTAAGGACACCTGTAAGTCAGGGGAAAAGCGAAAGAATGAAGAATAAATGGAAGAGAAATGTAATAAGAAACAGCATTTCAGAACTGATTTGGAGTCTGCTATGTGAGACTTAAAAACTTGTTTTTCTTTGCCTGGAAAACCTGTATCATTTAGCTGATGTACTTCAGTGTAAAGTATGAAATGTAATGATTTTTTAAAAGATTCTTTCAGCGTTTCCAACGGAAATGTTGAGCTAAGTGTAGACTTTGTGGGATCAGTTAGCTTATGAATAACGATCTTTTATGCTGGCATTGGGAAATCCATGTTCCCACAGCTAGTTCAATAAAGCAATTAATATCAATAAATGCTGAAGAAAGCAAATCTCCGCTCACTTTTGTCTGGATTAGCTAACAGAAGGAAGAACCCCACGCCTCTCCCGGCGTACCTAAGCTCGCCTAGGAAGACGCGCCGGTGGAAGGTAAATTCAGTGAGCTGCTTGCCATGTTTGCCATTGCTTCCTGTTCCCCGTGTCGCACGCTTTCCCCGGTATGAGATGATTAACATTTTTCTCTGGAAATCTTCGCTGTGGTTATTTTGTTTCACGCCTCCCTCCGTGCCAAACCCGTCTTGTCGTCAGCGCTCGGCCTCCTTTCGGGTGTTCCTAGGTTTAGTTCCCGCTCAGCTGGGTTTCGTTACAGAGCACCGTTACCTCCAAAACTCGCAGTTTTGGAGCGCGTCTTGAGCGCGCGCGGCGCTGAAGTTCCCTCCTGCGTAGGAAACTCCTAATTTACTTGGCCTTGCATTCGATCCTAGGGCGAGCGTTTCTCGTCTGGCAGGGCATATTTCTGTAGCCCACGTAAAGCCGTCCACGAAAGGGGGAGGAAGGTCTGTCAAGGGAATAGGTGGGGATTAGCTGACCTCACCCCACGGCAGCGAACTTGCGCGTTCAGGCTTTGTACATGAAAATGCTTGATAAAGTCGTAAAACAGCCCTGAAGTTTCCCTGTGTTTGGCTCCGTTATCTGAGATTTCGCGCGCAAGCAGTAAAAAGCTGGAGAGATTTTTATCTCGAAGCAGSCAAGAAGCGTGGTAGCGAGGTAAAGGCTCAAAGCGCTGCTGGCGTGGGAAGTCCCCCGCTTCCCCGGGCCCGTAACGCCCCCGCTTCGCCAAGAACTGGCACCGCGGGCCGAGGTGCCAAATTCACGCCTTGGGAGTGCTGCAGGGGTTGAGTAACCCCTGAAGTACTGGTATAAAGCTCGCTTCTGGAGGGGATAGCCTGTTAAAGTTTACTGGGCGCTTTTCAAAGGAAAGTAATAGTTTCTGATGGGTGATGCTATGGGTGTGAGGCCAAAGCAGATTTGCAGTGGAGTTTAGTTTTTTTGAAGTAAATAAAACAATATGTGGCATTTTGGATCACATTTCCTATCGTCCGCGTGTGCTGGGAGACCTCCCCCGTGCTTCAGGAAGAAATGTTGCTTCATGCGCAAGTCTGAAATTTTCTTTTTGCATTGTCTTAATTTATATGTGATCCTACATACCTCGTCATGGTGGTAACCTCGTCCTTCTCCTTGGAGTAGGGTTAATAAAAAAGAGGACATACTGTTACTGTATGTATATTGACTCYGGCTAAACTTTTAGGAATAGAAGAACAAAAAGCACAAGAGAATATCCTGTAATTTATTGTGTGCACAGATGTGATAGAGCTGTACTAAACAGGAGAGTGCAATATGAACACGTGTGTGTTTGTACTTTCCTATGCTGTTTCTGTTCATTGCTTGTATTCTTTCTTTTCTAAGAGATTAGATTGTTTGTTTCTTGATTTCACTTTACTCATTTTCATTCCCTGTGCTATATTGTGTTGATCTTTGCATATACACTGTTTTTACCTCCGTTGTCTCCTAAGCAGGAGAGAAAAGAACAGAGATTGAGTTCAAGCCTCACATTTGATTTGTTATTTTKACTATGGGAAGCTTAACTTGAACAAGAAAATGTACAGATAGATAAGAAATAGAAATAGATGTATTAAGGTTATGTCAAGAATTAAACTGAAAAACTGATAATTTTTCTTAGAGTTTTTAGGTGTTACRTTACATGAAGGCTACTGATGCAGCTGCTCAGATTTGGTGGATTTTTTTGCAACATTGGATTTTTTGTTTTACAATATTAATATAGCAGGGTAAGGAACACAAGATAAAAAAAACAATATTTTGGTTTTAGTTTGGTCAAACCTAATAAAAAATTTCAGTCTGTCATTATGACTAGAAATATTTAATTTCATGACAGTCATATGTGCTGGCTTATGCTGGTACTTTTACAGACTTGTAGCCGAAGTCCTCAGGCTTTTGCTTCTTGTAAGTGCAAGTGTAGGACGCTGGGTTACAACTCTTTACGAAGACGAACCCAGCAGGTTGGGTTACATTACTGTACCATGGAGATCTTGGTGTGATCGGCCAACTTAGCAGCTGCCGTCTGACATGTTGGTCTACAGGAAAGAACTGGATCGTGAAACTCCCACCAGATTTTCAGCTTTACACTCATGCGAGCCCAAGGCAGAGTGAACATGTGGCCTCTCCTTGCCTGCCCTGCGCTGGGTCGTTAAACCCGCTGCTTCATCCGGAGGAGGAAGGCTGCAGCCTGGGCCGGTCCCCTGCGCACTGCTCTGCGCGCCGCTCGAGCTGCTGAGCGTTGTGGCGGCTTGTGCCACCACCTCCCAATCTTCTCAGCACTCCGACCGCGGAAATTCTGGATCCATAAATAGGCTCGGCATTTCTAGTTTTGCTGAACTTGTAATTAATATCAAAATGTATTGTATTGTGTCTGGGTGAGAAATTCCCGTTCAGCTCCAGCTATAAATGTAACTACTTGGTCTCAAACTCTTTTAGCTAAATAAAAATTTTGAAAAGTTAAATTWTTTAGCAAAGAAATTTTAATTTAATTGCTTTCCATTTTTCACTCAAGCATTTTTCTGATTTTTTTCCCTTCATTAAACAAGTGACCACCATTTTCTCCAGATTTAATGCATGAAATTTCTTTTAATTGGTGGCATACTGGCATTTCTAGATTATTGGGCAAATGAAGTTTAAAAAACTCTGTTTCTCTCTCTCTGCAGTTGGTTATTTGCTTATGTATTCAGGATAGTCTCATGTATTCTTTTGCAAGGGTACGAATAGGTATACAGGCGTCGTTCACTGTCAGTGATGAAGTCTTTGGTTAACATCAGCTCTCTCTTTTGGAAGTAGTACGTAAATTCAGCACGAGAGAGCCATCTTGGGCCAGTCTTAGCATTTTCTCATGTTGCTCCCGCTGAATAGTTTTTTTAGACGTTCTATCCAGAAACTCATTTAGCGTCCCTGTAATTTCTAGCTTAGATTTGATAGCCAGTTTATGTTCATTGATGTGTGTGACTAACTCTCTACATATAAGTAATCTGATATTGAAATGGAGAGTGGCAGTCTTCATATGCTGTTTTTAGCAACCTATATATTTGTGTGTATGTGTGTGTATGTATCTATATATATATATATATATATAAATATATCTATTTATTTATTTATTTTAAGGTTTCTGAGACTGACGTTGCAGCAGCCAGAAATTTTGCTGAGCAGTGATAGCCAAGCAAAGGCAAGCTCTGAGATAGCTGCGAGCCCTTGGCACCTTGCTGTGAACACTTCTGACCTGCTGCTCGTGTTGAAAGCAGCATTTCCAGTCCCATCTCTCTTCTGCGGTTATGTTCGAATTCTGTAACGGGCAGCTCACGTGGGCCCCAAACACACTCCTCTGAGGTCCATCCAGATGAGTGATGCAATCTGCTTTGAAAATTTTACTCTATAAATACTCTGTACAAACAGGGTGTATAGATCATTTAGGAATTGACTTGCAATTTTAGGGTAACATCCAGGTGTATGGAGAAACTGGGGTGCACAAAAATGCCCTGTGTATTGGCTATGTCTTGAGATTCTCCTTTTGCAAAGAGGAACAGAGTCTGGTGGCCTGCTTAATACTTGATAGGGCAATGATTTGAATGAACATAGCACATATTTTGCTAGTTCTCTGCTTTGGCCATGTTTCTAAATAAGATTTTTTTTCAAAGCTGTGAGACATTACTAATTCCAACGCTGCTGAAAATCAAGGAATGGTTTAAGTGGAGACAGCCACAAGGCAGTGTGCACCATTTCTCCTTAGCAACTGAAAGCCCTGTTGCAAACTACAGCTACCGGCTGATGAAATTATTTTACTCTTAAATAGAAAATCAAAACTTTTAAATATTGTCTAGTACTCAAATAAAATATACAGCTGCAATGGGAGTGTTGTTAGGCTTTTTAGAGGGAAAAAAGAAGTGTTTGCTATCAGAAGCAAACTGAACTCGTTCAGGTGTTACAGGTAGCTGCGAGCTCTGGTTGTCCTCTACTCCCGAACCCTTATCCCCACGTCCTCTTCCTCGTCCCTGCACCTTGGCAGCGGGGAAAGTCGTTATCCGAGCGGAGAGCTCTGCATCTGTCAGCTGGGAAGTGAATACCTACGCTGATCGCGATAGCAGTTGTTTTAGTTTCAAATGGGTAGCTATGTCTCTTGAAATTTGGGGGGCAGTYGTCATTTCGGTATTTAATCAGTTTGCGTTATTATTGTCCAAGCCTCAAAGAGCCAAACAAGAGCAGCGGCGCTGCTTCCCCCCAAAGCTCGGACAGGCAAACGTGAGGCGTGGACTAACCCCGATAAAGCAGGCAGCAATGATTTCTGGAGAGAGCGTCCCTTCGCTTTTAACATTTACATTAAAACTTTTAAAAATACACTTTATCAGCTTCAAGAAGTCTGCCTCTACATCCCTTTCTTTCATCCCTCCTCTTTGCCCTCCCATCTGAGCGCTGCCTCGGCGCCGAAGCCCTTACTGTGCGATCGCTAAGTCTGCCTGGCCTCAGACTTCCTCAGCATTTACCAAAAAAAAGGGAGCAGTTCGTTTAAAAGTCAAATATACTCTGAGTGCCTTAGCTTCTTAATGTTTTTGAAAGAATATACTTTTTTAAAAGTTTTGAACTTTCTCTGTGCATGTGTTATTTGAGGGGCATAGCCAGGATGATTAATTGTAGATATTTATCTTTAGCTATATTTATATTATTTTATTCTAAGAGGAAATTAATCTTTTATTAGATTTAAATAGTACAAGGCAATGGAGACGTTTTGGGCTGTGTAGGAAATAAAAAGCAGTTGCCTACCCTGTGCTGTTGTGGATTTGGCTTGAAAAAAATACCTTAAGAGGAAATTCCCATCTGCTCGTTTCCGGTGGTTTCAGAGCGTTGAGAGGATGCTCCGAAAGGGTTAACCTGCCGTAGGCTCCCAAGCTGTCCGCGCTAGAGCCTCCGAGCCTTTGTGCTGTGTCGTTTTGGCTCTTCTCTCGCGCGTTATTATAACCTGGTACAGCTTGTTGTCACTTTGCTGTTGGATGAACCGTTTAGTGTTCTTAGAGCTGTGATACCAATCAGGCCATGAGGATTTTTAACTTTACGTTTATCGTGTGAAATATCACAAGCTGTTATGAGTATTTTATTAAACATGAGGCATCTCAATAAATTTTGTATCTAATTTGTAACAAAAATTAACTGAACAAAGTTGAGAAAATAGTCCTATAATGCTTTTTCCAGGCAAGAGACTTGACTTTTAACTTTTCATGGTAATTTTCTGTTTCACTATTACTGGACAAACTTCACACCTAGGGTTTTTTCCCTTTCTATATTTCTCATTGAGAAGGATGAGTTTAAAATTTTGTTTTTCCATTAAAACCAGAGCGATTTTCCATTAAAAATGTACAGAAAAGCTTTGAAAAAATCAACACAGTTTCCGTGGCTTCGTGAATGTCTTGTGGACTTGCCTCGARCCTTAAGGACAGGATAAATGACCCTGCAAGGCGGTTCTGTGCGAGGGGAAGAGGCGTCCTCCTGAACGGGTCCCGCCGGACGGGTCCCGGGTGCTGGACAGCCGCCGGGACCAGCAGCCGTGCAAGCGTGCAAGCGTGCACCAGCGCAGAGCACGGCTGTACAAGCGGCGGCACGGACTGGGAGGTTATCTGCTCTGACATGTTCTGAGACTCGTTTGATGCTTGTTTTATATTTCTGGTGTCTCGTCGAATCTCGTTTTACATGCCCTTCCAAGTGCTGAGATTTTTCACAGCTTTACTAGGAAAAAAGTTCGATGCTATAATGGCTCAAACATACCCTAAAACAACTGGTAATTCCCTTCCATTTTAGTTGCTTTTTTATTTTATGGTGTAAAGAAAGTTGTATACAATTATCCATTAAAGGATAATACCCCTTTTAAATTTCTTCTGATTGTTTTTTCTTACTGCAAGTATTTTTATGGCAATAGAAATGGACAGTTCTAATATGTTGCTATATACATTTTTCTAATGAGTCTGCTTTTCTGCAGCCTTGCATTTTTCACGTTTTACATCTATTCACAGCATTATAGAATGATACCAAGTCTGGACATTTATGCCTGTATCCASTTTGCACAGATGAAAATGATTGCGTTAAAGATGAGACCCTGGAGGACCTAACTAGTAGTTCCCACGCGGAAACTGAGAACCTATAGCCCATGAATGGCAAACTCAACTCTTATACGTAGAGTTTGTTGTGGAAATCAGCTTGTGGTAGAAACTGTCTATGCTTACACTGTTTGTAGAAGAACCTTCTTATCTGTTTTATAAATTGTTATTTTTGTTTAATTCGTAGTGCTGTATCGTGCATGAATCATCTTGCGTTGGGCAAGGAGACGTGGCCACTAAGTAGCCCAGTGTAAACCGGCATCACTTCATCTGATGTGACAGGTGAACCACTTCGTGTCATCAGTTCAACCAAATGGGATTGCCCGGAGCCAGGCTTTTTAAGCCCATTTTCATCAAGGGCATGTCAGAGTTTACACTCTGAATAAAAATAAAATGACAACTCAGAGTAGCTGCTTTCAGGATGTATTGTAAGAGATACTGAAATGCCTCTGTGTTAGGAGAAGGTGGTCAAGAGTGTGTTTAACCAGTACCTTGACCGGTGGGGTGATGAGCAATCATCTAGCTTTTAACAGTTATCAAGGATTCCACCTAGTAACCTTAAAATGTAAATTGAACAGGTAGGAGAAGAGCTKTCCGATGACAGTATAAAGGTACAATTTCCTCTTTATTTACGAAGAGTTATTGGCATTTGACTAAGAKTCTGGCAGTTCGTCAGAATGGAACGTGAGCTAAAAGATAGGAAATGAGTCTGAAAATGTTTGGATTCACTTGGAGCAAACAACCATGAAATGATTCTTTAACGGGGATACGTGGAATGCTTGTGCTTGTGKTGTAAGGGAGGCAGGAGTCGCCAGAAGAGAGTAATATGTGATCAGGGATGCTATAAACACTCACTTGTTGTTCGTACCCACTGACGCTGCTACATTAGTAATGCAAAACTGATCTGCAGAGCAGCCGAAACACRCGTGATGCCCTCAAAACATCCCAGCCGGACTGGTAGGAGCTGCCCCTCTGGCTGCTCACAGCAGCTGGGGCGAATTTCATCTTTAAGCAAGCACAAAAAGGTCAGTATTTCCGTGTCGTAAATACAAATATAATCATAATTGTATAACTTCATAATATTCTATGCTAATTTGCTCTTTTAATTATTGTTCCACCGTTTTATACAGCTAACGCACCTGAAATCATCTGAAGGCCTGGGAAGGAAATGAACCAAACGGCAGTAACGTCGCTGGGCTGGGTTGTGAATTAGTTAAGGGGACGGCAGAACGCTGCTCCTTCGTAACGAAGGACAGAACCCGCACCAGTTTTATTACCGTCACGGTTTCAATTAGCAGTAAAGTACAAACTGAACCACAGTGTTTTTTTTTTTTTTTTTTTTTTTTTTTTTCACGTACACATAGATTTCAGCACTTAAGAGTTTGTCTGCGTGTGAAAAAACATACCTCATTGCAATCTGTGACCCGGCAGAGCAGCCGGGACCGAAGGGCCCGCTCGGGGAAGGGGGGACCGCGCGCTCGCAGACGTGGTGTGGCGGTGAAGTCAGACGCTCCGGAGTGCAGCGATCGCATCGTCTGATACGTTTGTTCAGTTGCCTGGAGGAAAATCGCTCCTGACCAGACAAGAAAATTAAATGAGAATGTTCTTCATATCAGTTAAAATACAAATTGCCCTGTGATCATTCTGAGTTTGTAGAAGATAACTTTTGTTTCATGTGGCATCCCTGCACTTGGCATCTCTCGCCGTGGCATGCAGTCTTGGACTCAGGCCAGATTAAACAGCCAAGTAGCTCTGCCTTTTGATCCRAAGGCACAGGAGAGTAGAAAAATAATTCTCCAATGTCAAAATCTATTTTCTTACTTTTTGCAGTAGTTAACATTTTGTGATATATACACAAACCCATAATCATATAATGAAACACAGTTTGTTTTATGAGGCTACAAGGACATATGTGGGAAAGAAATACGATGCATTTTAAAAATTTGCAGCAATGAAGATTATTCATATTTCTTGTGCTGTTTAAGTTAATATTTTGAAATCTTGCTACAGTTGTGCCATGTAAAATGAATGAAAATGATATTACTAAAGTAACACATCACTATAGCTCATAAATGTTAACCGACTCCTGAGATTTCTAATCTTTGTCATGTCTAATTTTTACGATAGGAAGACTGAGAGCTGTGAGTTCATCCTCAATTTTAGGAAAGTATTTTGAAACAGTTGTTGCATTGGGGTGTAATCGAGAGTGAGGCCTGCAGAGATTTAGGGACTCAGCCATTCCACAAGTGGAAATAATATCAGAGCTGGGATTAGATTTAATACATAATATATATGCATTAAAATATATATATATGTATGTATGTATATGTTCATGTATATATAATGCAGGGATTATTAACTTTTTGTTTCCTGGTTAGACCCAGTGTGTTACTCTTTTTGTTCTTGTGTATTTTAAACCGCTTTGACATTTTAGACAGTTTTTGTTCTGCAGATGAAGGATTGTTTGGTTTATCAGGAGATGTGCTTCTAAAAATGTATTTATAGGATTGTTTTTGAAAGTTTTAATTCGGTAAAAGGATAATCTCATGCGCTGTACTACAACCTCTCTGTCACTCCACTTGCAGGAAAACTGCTTTTCTTTCCCCACAAATTATCTTTCAAGCTATGAGCTAGTGTGAAAATTGGCAGTATAACTTCCTCTTCAATGACTACAAAAACAATTACTGTGGCTTCCAGAGATCAAGGAAGAATGTCATGCAACTGGGCTTGTACTTAGAATTATTAGTAAAGCCCTTTAAGTAGAGAATAAGAACTAATTCCCTAAATTGTATCAAATAATTTGTTATATAAAGTTAGACTTTAGAGAACCAAATGCACAATAAAGTAATATTATTTCAGAAATTAATAATGAAAGTTCTACTCAAAATACAAAAAGTTACTCATTTGATGATTTTGACACACTTCTATTCAGAGGACATTGTGTAAAATTGTTTCCAAAGATATAGGCTCACTATTTGGTTTCAGAGGAGCATAACTTGCCCAATTGTAATTATTCTTCAGAAGGAAAACCTGCATTCTCATGACAAATCAGAATCAACCTCTTAACAGAAAAGTTGAAACAGCAGCAAATATGTATCTTTCTTTYCATTAAAAATTCTGTAACTACTTTATGGCCTTCAGGGATTATAGGAAGTGTAGATGCTAAACAAATTAAAGATGYAACGACCTCTTAGAGCAATTGCTTCCAGCACTGTTGACCACTCTGTCAAGGGCAGTCCTTGAGGCGCACGCCTGAGGTCGATGAAGTGGCCCTGCATCAATCCCGTAAAAGACATGACACAATTTAATCATTTTTAAAAWTTAGATAATTAACAAAGCTTAATGATCTTCCAACAAACTTTATTATTTTCCAGCCGGTGTCAGCCCTGAGCAAATGTATGTTTGATCCTGTTACTCAAGGAGAAAGTTAAAGCTTTTGATGAAGGCACAGACTGACTCCCACAGTATCTTCTGAACTCTTTCACGCGTCTCTCTTAGTTTTCTGTTCTTTCTTTGGAGCATCAGATAYTGCTTAGATGCAAGAAGGTTGCCACCCAGATGGACCAGCTATACGCTTAACAACTATTCCTATTTTGTTTCCTAGACTGAAATGAACCATTGCCCACAAGGGATACKTGAACCTTCTGGAAGTATGAGCTTCCCGTAACTGGAAATCCTGACTGCAGCAATAAAAGCCAACTGAATTCTCAGTGAAACACAGAATGTAGAGCAGTGCTCTACATTCATAATAAAATAATATAGGCGTTTTAGAATGCCTGCTGTGTTATGGCATGGATAAAAAAGGAGAAATTTAAGGAAGGTTTAAAATAAGTGGGAGGTTCTCTTTCTTGCTCTGAAGGTCATCAATATATACTGAGACATTTAAAGACCAGTATTTAAATTATKAAGACTGCCTGTTTAATGAAAAAGTAAGCAGATCAATTTAATAATTCATGACAAAAATTCAACATTAAGCACACAAAAAATATTTTTAGTATGTGTCTCAGGAATAGTTATACGCAGAAATCCACRATATCGAACTATGCTATGTTACACATAGCATGCTCTTTTCTGTTAGGTCTGCTAAAGGGAATAAATATTTTTTCCTGATGAGAAAATCAAAGTTGTATGCCATTTCAGTGAAGTCAAGTTGACACCTGCAGAGAAGCAAGTCATGACATTTTAGCTGACTGCTTTTTCCCTGATCCCCCTAGTTCTGGTTTCTTTCTTCATTTTATTTACCCTGACAGACAAAAGAAAACTAGATGAGAATATTTAGATGAGGATTTGGCATTCTTTCACATAATTCTTTTTTTCCTCTCCCCTTTCTCTCTCTCTTTCTCCGTTAAATTAGTAGTTCATGCATGCTAGGTTGTGGCAGTGCTGCAGAGGAGAAAAACACTTGAGCACATGTATATTAACTACAGTGTCCTTCCTTTCTCTTCAGGCCTCCACCATCTGATTTCTCAAAGTTCCATTTATCAAGCTAATAAGCTTCAGGTTTCATTATAAGAGATGTCATCCTGGATGGTCTGGACTGACTGAGTTGGTAAGATTCTTAAAAATATGAAGTTAGGATCAATAATATTTATAGCTCCATTTATAAAGCAGAAGTCAAAGGCATATTAATGTTGAATTTATTAAGGGAACTTACTCTGCGGGTTTTGTTTACTAACTTCTAAGTTATGTCTACTTTTTAATGTCTTATTCTCTAACAGAAAAGTTGCAGGTTTTGTTCATACATGTAAAAAATACATAAGGAAGCTCACAAATTATACCCATCGTGATCTAATATTGGAGTTTGCGGTGCCCATCAACCAGGCTTTTCCTAGCTGTATCTTATTTTTGTTAACTGTGGAAACCATTAAAGAATACGATAAAGTTATTGTAATGGAATTGAAATACATTTTATTACATCAATATAAGTTCCATTTACTGTGCAATATGACAGCGCTTAATAATTTTATATTGCAAGCATAATTATGATATCAAATTAGTAATTTTCRCAAAGTACTTGCATTAGACACTCATACAATATGATGCAATATATTTCAATTCTCTGCAGTGCTTGAAAGTACACATTCCTTTTAATGGGAAAAAACAGAGACGCAGTAAACGGCAGCACCTCGTAACTCCACTGAACACTTTCACAGGGACGCTTACCTTACAACGCAGTGCGGATATTACCTGGATTGTTTTACAGCTGGGTTCTGCTACGCCACTGATACTGTTAGAAAGTGACTGAACTGAAAAATGATGGAAAATCTTCCTCCTTAGTGATAGTGTCAAAAGGGCCAAAACTACTGTCTTGCTATTCTGACCAGTGGCACCAGTAAGGCAAYGGCGTGGGCTGCGGGGAGGAGTGCAGACTCCTGTTCAAAGAGCCTGAAAAGGGGGAGGTGGGAAAGGAGAGGGGTTATGTGGAGCGGAGTGCAATTCCTCCTAAGGTAGAGCACAGYGGACTTGACACTGCTGAGCTGCATCCGTTTTAAGGCAAGAACTGAAAAATTGTGTATCCGGGCGAATTAGCGTATGGAATCCTGTGGGTTTCTCCCCCCCCCGCCCCTTCCCCCTTTTCTGCATTTTTGCATCTGTTTTATTTTCTGTTCAGGTACTGACAACCCTTGCAGTGTAATTTTGTTCAAGARTTGGCTTTTATCTTCTAAAATAAATGACAAAATGCTATGAAGATTCACTAGCATTTTAATAAACCTTTAAGAGTCTGCCTTAAATACYGGTTTTCTATACTAGAAAGCTCATCAATATCTAGACAGCCACACAAACAGCTAGGAGGCCAGTCCATTAATGAAACGTTAATGACTGAATTAGACCTGTAATAACAGAAGTAGAACGTACTGCTGTGAGTCCATTAACATCCGCAGACCCTGCTGGGGAACAAGTAAACACAACACACGACGGGAAAACTCGTGCTAATCGACGGCTTCCGCGCTGCGAGGGTGCTCAGGAGCGAGAGCTGCCGGTCCGGGCGGCTGCGGCGCGAGCGCGGTTTGCTCGCAGAGGTTATCGGGGCCGCCGGGCCTGGGGCGCCGTGCACGGCGCGAGGGTAACGCAGACGCAGCGGGCTTCGCGGGAAACCCGGGGCCTTTGACCCCGCGGAGGGAGCGCTCGTGGCTGCGGAAAGTGGGCTCGGGGTATAAGAACTAACCGCTGGCTTTCTCGCAAGGGGAGCTTCCTCTTCCCCAAAACAAAACTCACCTTCTTCTCCGTTGCCTTCTCTTTCAGTCTTGAAAACCTCAGCAGTTTCCTGCAAGGTAAAACCCCAAACCATTTGCCACATCTCCCCGCCGCGCAGAAGCTGCCTGCCAGGCTGAATTGGGGCAGCTTTTATRAGGCAGTTGTCAATAAAAATTGCATACATCTTTGATCCACCGGAAAGCAAAATATGTGTCCACAGTATGTGTCGTGCAAAATACAAACGAATAACCCCCAAACTACTGCTATTACGGTGCTCAGTCTTTTATTGAACTCAGTTTGGTTCCCTCCTTTTAATGTATTCAGATCTGCAGTGTCAGTGCCAGCTTGCCACGTAACTCAGCAGAAAGCCAAAGCGGGAAAAAGACGGAGCTGCTTTCCTCTGAAGGTTGTTGCTTATTGCCTTCTCTGCCGCCGCTCTCCTAGCACCCGCTGTTATTTCAGCCTTTCCTCCACTGCTCCTGCTCCCTCTGGGAGACCTTTCGGTGCCAGGTGAGACGTCCTCGCAGAGGGGTAACGTGTTCAAGTTTGCTCTGCGCCCGCCTGACGCCGGATCCCGGGGCTGTCGCTGACGTCCTGCGTGCCCTTGAGCACGTCAGCTGCACGCTGCGTTTTGGGTCTCTGTCTGCAGACTGGGGATAATAGCCCACCCCTACCTTATAGAGGTGCCCGAGGGCAAAAACAGCAAATAAAACAACGCTGGGGGATGCACAATACCTAAAATAATAATAAAAAAAGAAAGCATTATTACTTTCTTTCAAGTATCATCCTAATTTAAATTTCGGGCAACTATCTAACTGTCTGAGTCCATAGTGGGCTTTTGATTTTATAGCAATGTATTTTTTTTTCCTAGAATGCTATAACACTGAAGGACTGTATAGTGGAAGCTAATTTAATTAGAAAGAACACAGCAAGCTGATTATGTGTATTGAAGAAATAAATACAATATCTAAATACCAAAAGATAGTATTAACTGTAAATCCTATGAATGACTCACCCCTCTTCCCTCTGCACAAAAATTTCTCGTATTTGCTGAACTGAAATGTGTACTGCTAGGCTTTATAACCAAAAGCACATGTGATCCTTGTTAAATAATAGCAACATTTTTTCTTTTCAGAAAAAGCAACTTTTTTGATAAAACAAGTTGAGTAAGTCACACTGTCTATAATTTGCTTGTCAGCAGAGCACTGTTTTTGTTTCCTTTTGACATTTTTACTTGCATCCCAAAGCCTTAGTCAGCTTTCTTACTGCATTTTCCCTGGCTATCAAAATTTCAGGGAGTAAGTTCTGTGCAGTATTCGTAACTGTGAACATGATACCAAATCTAAAATTCAGAACATGCAATGAAATGGTCCATAAAGATGAGGTCAAAGAGAAGTAGTAACATCTGACAAAAGAAAGCATCTGTTGGATTAGAGCTGATGGAGACTAATCCCCTCTCCATAATATTTCCTGAACCTTTGAGTACRCTATTGCCATTTTGTGTACCTCAAGAATGAAAAAGAAACACTTAGTGGACAGATTTTCTCTTTGATGGCTGTAAGGTGAAGAAGAAAATAATAACTGGAGATCAGTTTTAGTAGCACACTCAGGGTGAAGTATGTTGATGCAAATTGTTCAAATTATTTATTTAACTAGGGCAGCAGTTCCTGCCTTGCTGAAAGGCCAGTGATTTCTTTTTGTATTGTGCAACTCTAAGACAATATGTAACAAATTATTTTTGCCYTGCCATTTTTCTTCTTTTTATTGGAAAGTTAGTACAGATGCGAATGAGGACATAGTGGTAGGACCTTGGCTGATGCTAGGACCCCTCCCCCTTTTTTTATAGCATGGATAGGCTGATCTTGCAATAGGCTGATTTTAACTGATTCTTCTTTGAAAAAATGAAGTTTTCTTCATTTCAAGAAAAGTGAAGGTTGTCAAAGGTCTTTCCTGAAACTCTGTGGTATGTACACTTCAAGCTTCCTTGGACAGGTGATGTGTTGGAAGCTAAACCTTCATGAGGAGCTACTTTTCCAAAGCTCTTGGAATAAAAACTTTAAAAAGCTACTACTATCACAGTTTTAACTTTGTGGGCGGACAGAAGTGAGCTTAGCAGTGTTGTTGAGAGCTCGGGCTTGACCTTGATGCAATGGGGCAAAACCAAGCATTTTGGGTTGGGTCAGCTAAGATGTTATTGTTCTTTTTTATTATTATTACTATTATTATTACAATTACTGCAGCTGTAATCTGGCGAGCTGTCCACCCAGGGTGGTTTTTCCAGTTGCTCCTTTCCTGAGAAGTTCCCGTCCAACTTGGAGARGGCTTTACCAGCAGCGCAGTGCTGTGTACTGCTCTGTAGGACTTTGCTGCCATTTTAGAGGAACTGTAGGAAGCAAGGGGACAGCGTGTTTATCAAAGACTATTATTTTTCAAGAGGAAACGTGAGGGCAGGCTGCCGCTCTGTGGTGGTGTAGAGGAGTGTGGTGCTCTGGTAGGAGCTGCGAGTCCACGTCGTGGCTTCGGGCCACATCCTGCCCTCCCAATCGCTCCCCTCGCCCTGCGCTGGCAGCCCGGCTCCTTTCCACCTCCTCCCAATTACAAGAATGGGCACAGGAACAGGGAAGAAGCTTTTCGTCGCCCACCTGAAATCACTGCCACTGCACCACAGGCCTTGAGGGAGAATAGTTATTTTTATTCTAGTTTTACAGACTTCAAAGACTAGAAAGATTTCAGCAGATACACTTGTTTGTCTGGGTTTGCTGCCCAGTGTCATACAGGGAGGTTTGCTGGTATTAGCTGTCCCTTTAAATTCTTTTCCCTTTGAGTCATTCCATCCCATACATAATTTGAACAGGTTTTTGTATAATTATTTTCTTAATAATTACAGTTATACAATTGTTATAGCTGCCAGTTTTGTTTTTCTTTCCTGCCAGCAAACAGCAGAAATGTATTACACATTTGTGTAACTTATGATCTTTGATTCATGTTTAAAATGCATGGAATATTTTTCATTTTCTGTTTGAAGCAATACCTCATCTGGGATCATATCTCACAGTGCAAGTTTACACTGTGTAAATGGATGCCCTGTACTGCAACTGGGTATAATCTAYGATGAAAAAGCAAGGAGGGTGAAAGAACCTAAATTTATAAGACTTAGTGAGCTGGTGGGTGCATATTGATGGCTGCAGGTAGAGGCATGCTGGATCTGGACAAGGTTTTGTCTATGGTCCTTTTTTTTCCTTTTAAACAAATTTGATCTGACCATCATTAGAGCCCTTTGTTGTTGTCCTTTGGTTGGGATTGGGTCACGGGCTTGCGTCGCCTACTGGCAGGGGAGCACACTGGAGTTTGTAAGCCCAAGTGTTCCTGCTGGATACCCAGTCCAAGAATCTCCATTCTCCACTCAAGAGAAGAAAAAAGGTCTTTGGATTAGGGTGGGTTTTTTACTCTTTTTTTTCAAAGAGCAGGACAAACCGCAGCTTCCTCGAGGCTTACTCCTGCCTTCAGGGTGTGGGAAGTGCCACCTCTGCAGTAGGTGCTGAATCACCCAGTGGCACTTCCACTTCTCATCTCTTTTTGGGGTTGGCGTGGATCTGAGTTTTGGTGTGCTTTGGGGCGTGCTCTCTCCACCAGGCTGTGATAGTGGAGGAGCGGTTGCCGTCCCTGYGGCCGCCTGGCTAGGGACTTGGACTGGGAGCACAAGTTCACGCTGATGCGGCAAGCGGGAGGAGAGGGTCAAAGCAAACGCTCATCCCATAGCACATCCAGTTCTCTGGGGAAACCAGGCTTGAAAGCAGCCCCTAATGACGCTGAGAAACAAGGATGGGGCTCCTAAAAAACTGCTGTGGAGAAAAGGAAAGTTTTGGTACCAAAGCCAAACTAGCGCTCAGTTTGGGGAGCGGGCAACATAGCGCAGCACCTGCCACAGATAAATTGGGGTAATCGTTCCAAAGGAATCAGTGATACTGTTTAAAATCTGAATTATTTCTTTCTACTCACAAGTGTAATTGTGAATATTATTGTCTTGCAAACTGGGATGGTCCTGTTTTTATGGTAGGTATAAATTCTGTAATAGTATGTAAGATTCTCAAGGAACATACAGCCTTTTGCAAATAATTTGTGTTATGGTAATTTCGTTATGTGTTCTCATAAAATACGTCCACAAAGAAACTATGCCTACAGTTTGAAAAGTAATACAGCACTATATTCTATAACACTTCTTAAGTCAGAAGAGGCATAAACTTAGAGATAAACCATTTCTACCTCAGGAATCCTGCTGAATTTTCCATTGAGCAATACTAAATACCAGCAAAAATCACCCCAAAAGAAGACAAACCCCGGAGTATGTGGGCATGAACATGTCCATCACTTTCTGGGAGAGAGACTGTGATCAAACATTGCATAACGGCGCAAGCAGTTTATGACTGCAGCTGCAACAGGGTGCTGGAAGCGAGTCAACAGAGACCTTCTGCCTGTGTAGCKTAAGTTAGGTGCACGGGAGCTTGGACATCTAGCTCTTCAACGCCTTGCAGTATCTCCACTTGAGCAAGCATGGCTAGCATGCAGATGCATTTGATTCCTAATGATCTTTATAATCAAGCAGCACCAGGATTTATTGCGAGTAATTGTTGGCTGGGATTCAAAGAGGTGGTAGCTGTTGCAGCATTATCCCACAACRCATTTCACATGTGCAAAGTCCATTAGCTGCAGCTACGTTCCCCGGGATGGGTGGAAACATTCACAGGCATGAACCACGTTTGGAGACGGGGAGGATGGGCCCCTGCCTGGGAGGGACTGGAGCGCAGCGGTGAGTTTTCCTCTGCGCCCTTAACCAATTACTCATTTTCTTTGTGCCTTAATACACCATCATTGGAGTGGTGTGGAAATGCTGGAGATCCTAAGGTGCTCAGGCTGTGGTGGCGGTAGCTTTTACAAGTGCTAGTGATGAAAGTGTTAATGCATTATTATTATTGATCCTTAGTCATTCATAGGTTTTTGTATTGCTCATGCTGTTGTCCAACACTTAACCAGTGATAGGATGTCAGCCTAGTACAGGAAATTTGTATGTACTAGCAGAACGGTTGCCTCTACTATACCGTGAAATACTAACAAGTACAATATGCCAGAAAACCAGTAGTACGCATCCTTAGAAAACACATCGATATATATGTTATGACTAGGAATACAATGAATTTTGAGCAGTATTAATCTTTACTCAGACACTAAACAATGAGAAATATTGAGTTGTTTTTCTTAAGGATTAGGAAAATTCTTTTGGAAAGAGACAAACATTTGTCCCTGCTGGAAGCTCCTTCAGCTGTAATGCATCATTTTGCCTGACCAGCCCTAGAAACCTTGGAAAGACAAAATATGTACAAGCTGGTTGTTAAGCATATGTGATATGTTTTGCCTTGTCACCTGGCAACGAAAAGGTTTGTCTAAACAAATTTCATACATTGCCAAAATTCCAACTTTTTGAAACACGTAAGCTGCTTTTATATTTATTTATTTATTTATTTCCTTTGTCAAATACAATCCAAGGTACATCTGCCTCAGAACAGCAAATGTTATAATTTATACCAGTGGAAGAAATAACTTATTTAATTCACTTCCTGTTCCGTACTGCATGGAACTKCATAGGGACCATATAAAAATTATAGCAAATATACTGTCCTCAGGACTAACTCATAGTCTGTCCTACATATGTATAGCAAATATACTGTCCTCAGGACTAACTCATAGTCTGTCCTACATATG